>NC_135236.1:410078683-410404794 GCF_051348905.1 Ranitomeya variabilis | reverse complement strand
GACTGCCAGCTGGTAAAAGTTTATCTATCAGCAGTTGTATCGTGCTGCCCATCAGTAGGTGTAAACCGAGTCCTGAAATGTGATTGACATTAAGACCTTTGACCATTGCGTTTGTGACCTGTTTCCATTTTCAAAGCAAAACTAGTTCCTAAGAATGAATATTTATAAAATTTCAGTGTATTACATGCATATACATCAAGTAGACTACATTCAATTGAATAGAAATATTCTACGAAAATACACTGAGCTAACAAATAGCACAGCTGACAGCTGTGTTATCCGTACCTTTGGCCCAGGCCCAACACACTTGATCACGCCAAGGACACATCCCTTTAATATTTAGTACAGGAATTACTTGAGGATTTATATTACTGTGATTTGATGTTGTGGGTTGTAATAATCACCTAGGCAGGTTAATGATGGAACAATTTTTTTTATTCCTTATGTCCATGGTCTTACAGCAATTCCGGGTAGATAGCCAAAATGCAATGCCCACAGCCCACAAGATCTCAACCTGGGATCGGTAGTTTCAGTGCCCTATTACCAGGCGATACCCACTGACTCCCAACTTTTGGTTTGCCCACAGCTTTTGTATCCCCCACCAGTATCCCCCATGGTGCTCTAGATGTCGAATACCACAACCGTAGTACGTGCATCATGCTTCAGCCGGCAATAACATATAGTACAGTCTTACCCTTCCACTGACTCACCAAGAATTAGGTCATCTGCTGACTATCCCAGCCAGTAGCACCCCGCTTGGTGGGCACCCACATAGAGGAAGTAGTGGCAAGCTCAGTAGGCTTAATAAGCACAGTGAAGTATGTGGCCAAGTGACCATGGTTCTTAAAACGTCTTCATGTTCAGTGCCATGCGCCTAAACAGTGGCTTTCCCCCACATACGGGGTTTTGGCGTACTCAGGAGAAATTGCACAACAAATTTTGTGGTCTATTTTCTCCTGATACCCTTGTGAAAATAAAAAAAAATTGGATCCAAAGTAAATTTTTGTGAAAAAAGTAAAATGTTCATTTTTTTCTTTCCATATTGCTTTAGTTCTCGGGAAGCACCTGATGGGTTAATAAACTTCTTGAATGTGGTTTTGCACACCTTGAGGGGTGCAACTTTTGGGTATTTTCTGTTTATATTGACCCCCAAAACTCACTTCAAATGTGAGGTGGTACGTAAAAAAAAATGTTTTTTTAAATTTTGTTGGAAAAATGAGAATTCGCTGGTCAACTTTTAACCCTTAAGGTCCTAACAAAAAAAATATTTGCAAAATTCTGATGTAAAATTGACATGTGGGAAATTAATATAATTATTTACTAACTATTTTGTGCGACACTACTCTGATTTAAGGGTACAAAAATTAAAATTTTAAAATTGCTAAATTTTCAATTTTTTTGCCAGTTTTCTGTTTTTTTTTTTTTTAAATAAACGCAAGTTATATCGAAGAAATTTTACCACGAATATATGAAGTAATGATAATAAGAAATCCGAAAACATAATAAACCAACCCGGGAGAAAGCACTAGTATAAATAGGGTAATAACCCGGATTATTCAAATCATCGCTCCAAATACTGCATATAACAAAAGGAGGAACAGGAGCCCAGAGTACAAATTTATATGAAGATCTTTATTTATACAAAATGTTAAAAATTAGGACAAGAGCTATCATAATAGGTATGCCACAACAACAAATAAAGGGGAAAAAGAAACCAACCCTTGCCCTCCAACCCCGGCGCTATAGGGAGTGATTGTGTAAATAGACCAATAAATGATGGATAAATAATGAACACCAATATAGCGCAAGATGGATATATCATGGGAAGCAGAGAAAACAATACATATGGCTGCTGTGTCAATAAGCAATGCACAGTCTAAGGCAAGTGCCCTGTTCACTTATATATAATGACCCAAAATGCAGCAGCGATAAAAGTGAGAAATATGCTTACCCATGCAGCAAGGGGGAACGGAGGAGAAGGGATCCCGCCGGTGGTGACGCCCCGACGCACGTTTCGCAGCGCACACACGCCGCTTCCTCAAGGGGATATGGTATCTGATAGCGCAGGACCTGCCTATAACCCCCCTGACCCGAGTCACATGTCCGGCAGCCACCAATCGTAATGGCGCTGTCGGCGCATGCGCACTGCGGCGGGAAGGCTCCGCACAAGGACCTGGCGTCAGGCCAAGCACGCAGGCCAGAAAAAGGGCGTCACCACCGGCGGGATCCCTTCTCCTCCGTTCCCCCTTGCTGCATGGGTAAGCATATTTCTCACTTTTATCGCTGCTGCATTTTGGGTCATTATATATAAGTGAACAGGGCACTTGCCTTAGACTGTGCATTGCTTATTGACACAGCAGCCATATGTATTGTTTTCTCTGCTTCCCATGATATAACCATCTTGCGCTATATTGGTGTTCATTATTTATCCACCATTTATTGGTCTATTTTCACAATCACTCCCTATAGCGCCGGGGTTGGAGGGCAAGGGTTGGTTTCTTTTCCCCCTTTATTTGTTGTTGTGGCATACCTATTATGATAGCTCTTGTCCTAATTTTTAACATTTTGTATAAATAAAGATTTTCATATAAATTTGTACTCTGGGCTCCTGTTCCTCCTTTTGTTATATATAATATATGAAGTACAATATGTCATGAAAAAACCGAATCAGTGGGAAACATTGAGGGTATGTGCACACGTCAGGATTTCTTGCAGAAATTTTCCTGACAAAAAAACGGACATTTCTGCCAGAAATCCGCATGTGTTTTTTTTTGCGTTTTTTTCCGCATTTTTGATGCGTTTTTGTGCGGGTTTTTTTTGCGGTTTTTCCCAATGCATAGAGCAGCGGGAAAAACGCAGAAAATCCGCAAAATTAATGAACATGCTGCTTTTTTTACCGCAATGCGTTTTTTTTGCGGAAAAAAACGCACCATGTGCACAAAACATGCAGAATGCATTCTAAATGATAGGATGCATAATGTATGCGTTTTTAATGAGTTTTTATAGCGTTTTTATCGTGAAAAAACACGAAAAAACCTGAATGTGTGCACATACCCTGAAGCGAAGTACCAAATTGGCTGTCACTAAGTGGTTAAAATGAGCTTCTTATAAAACCAGGAAAATAAGCGCTCATGAATCCAAGTGAGTGTAATCTCACCCACCCAGCCTGAGTGACAGCTGCAGTTTATATTGAGCAGTGTGAGATCTCAGGAGCAGCAGGGAAGAGTTGACACCGAGGAGCTATCCATCAGACAGGTTGGGCAGCAATATAGATTACATTTCAAAAGTATTCGTTATTCTGACACTTTGTTAGAATAAGTACACCAGCATTATCAGGTATATAAGATTGTACTGTGCAATCTGGTGACACATTTATCTTAAACTTTGTTTTATATTGTTTTGACTTTTTTTTACTATAAACTTGGTTTGAAGTTTATTTTGTAGTTGTTGACCATATACTGTGTAATTAATGGCGCTATGTAAGCAAGTAAAATAAAGATGCTGTATTTACATAAGAATTCATTGTTTGCATCTATAGGCAAAGTGGTAATTTTGTAACGGACTGTTACTTCGTTCACATAACAGGAAAAGAAGACAAGAAAGAAGACCAAAATTTATTACATTGCCAAGGAAATCATGAGCTCAGAAAAAGTGTAAGTTTGGACTGAGCATATTATTTGCTTATTTTTTATGTTTTTGTTGTTCCCAAGTTTAATTCTGCTTTCTATTTAACAGGTTTGTTGATGTCCTTAAGCTTCTGCATATAGTAAGTACAGCATAATTTAAAGAACTGTGGTCTTGTAGTTTTGTATTACACAAGCTCGGCGTTATATTAGTGTTCCTATTTGTGTGCCCCCCACCCACCTAAACTCTTATAACTAGCCACAAAACAAGTTCATGTTCAGTTAGGCATTCTGTTCTTTACACACTGTTAAATCTACAAAGATGGATTATTAGTAGTGAAATAAAGGTGTGCAAGTTGTGTGCTGAAGTCTTTAGAGAGCCAATTACTTGCATGTCACGCTGTGACGGTCTTCAGTAAGGAAGAGGGGGCTTCTAACTGTCCCTGGAGCTGGGACCCTAACTGTCCCTGTCCTGGGAGTACTCTTAAAGGTGGAGAGGCACGAGTCTCCTACCTTACTATGCTCCTGTAAAAACCTTAATTTTTCCCCTCCCCCAACCATGAGGCATGGGACAGAAATGAAAGGTAACCCAGACACCAAGACAAAACGAGGACAGCAGAAAACCTCTCATACAAAAGCACTAACCAAACAATATAGAGGTGGATAAGGACAAGGAGGAATAAACTAAATGGGAAAAGGGACCAGGAGATAAACACATACATACAACAACAACCTACAGAACACCACAACTCCAAACTTCAACTACTTAGCTTTAGCACACAGTACATGAAGACGTATCTCCAATAGCAACAGTAAGCTCCTATTCAGCACAGCGACTCTTAAGAGCAAGGAAGCAGAGGTTTCGCCGAAAGGACAGAGAGGGTCTCGCTAGGTTTTACAGGAAGAGTTAAGGACCAGGTCAGAAGCAGCTGAAATGGAGCAACATGTTTCTGACCAGCATAGAAAGGGTCGTTAACCTCTCCAGCATCAAAGGAAACCAAATTGATTTAAGATGGGATCCAAATACACAGGCTAAATGGAAGATCTGCGATTCACAGTATGCAGTGATCTTCTACCCCCATGACAATGTATTTGGGGGTCTTTGGGTCTTTGAGTCCATCTATAGTATTTAAGTTTCCGTCTTTTTAAATCTCCATTGTCAATACCATCAAGAACACATTGGCCCTGATTCATCAAAGTAATTTAGCAGAATTTTGGTGTGAACATATTTAAAACTTCACAACATTTTAAAAGCCGCAAAACTCAGTTTTGTTAACATTTTTGCAACTTTTGGTGTTTTCGCAGCAGCTTCTCCCAGCTTCCCCAAATGAATGGAGCAGGATGGGGGTGAGGCAGGGGTGCGACGTTATGGCTCCATCAATTCACAACGAGCTGTGGTCTTCCCTATTCAATAAATTTTACTCCAGGGACTGTAGTAAGATCTTTGGCATTGTTCACGGTGGCATGCGCTTCTTAATCAGTGGATCTAACTCCTACACACCCCCTTATCAGGACCGGCGAGAAAATGGCTGGTCTTGATGTATCGGTGCCAATATATACAAGCTCAATGCTGTGCTTTTGTTTTGGAAAAGGCTAAAAAGAACAAAAACTATTAGTGCCATTGATGCTAAATAAAAAATAGAACTTCTGAGAATTATTAAGCGTAAACGAGCTAAGAATGAAAATGTTGTTTCCATCAACCTTCAAGTGTGGGGACACAGCTGTTGAGATTTCTGAGGCTGCTGGCTTATCGCTAGAATTGGATTAGAAGGAAATCCAGAACTGCCGAGGAAGTTCTCTGCTTGTAAATATAATAAAGTTTATATAAAACTTTCAATCCCTCACAACAGCTGCAAAAGGTGTAATATTGATGCCATTACTAAATATATGAACATACAAACATCCTCTACATACAGATTTTTGTAAATCATAAGTCACAAAAATTTATTTTCACCACAACTGGGGCATCTAGAATTGCTCATCTATATTATCTCTGACCAGGTTTTTTTTTTTCATTCCTCCACATTGCTGATGATTGTAATGTAAAAAACTGTAGTTCACATTACATTATTCATTTGTTTTTAGTTAAACAATGCTATTGTATTAATATAAAATATACACAATAAAACAGTGGTTAAACCTAAACTAGCATTAGAATTGATTCAGGTTGTGAGAGAACATTAAAAATATTCTATAAATGGCAATTTATAGGTAAGAAGGAGTTACTGGATGGTCTCCGCGCTGCTGACAGGATTTAAGACCTATATCTCAGTGTAGTAAAATGATGGTTTATTTCGACGTGTTTCGAAGTACAAACTTACTACTTCTAAAGGAAAACCACATGTATGAGCACTAGTGATGAGCGAATATACTCATTACTCGAGATTTCCTGAGCACGCTCGTGTGACCTCTGAGCATTTTTTAGTGCTCGGAGATTTCGTTTTCATCGCTGCAACTGAATGATTTACATCTCTTGGCCAGCTTGATTACATGTGGGGATTCCCTAGCAACCAGGCAACCCCCACATGTACTTATGCTGGCTAACAGATGTAAATCATTCAGCTGCGGCGATGAAAACTAAATCTCCGAGCACTAAGAAATGCTCAGAGGTCACCCGAGCGTGCTCGAGAAATCTCGAGTAACGAGTATATTCGCTCATCACTAATGAGCATGCTTTCAGAATTCACTGGTATTGGCAGTGAGAGTGGGCTAAAAGCTAAAGAAACTGAAAGCAGACAAAACCCAAGACAGAAACAAAATGAACAAATACACTGCCATAAGTACACAAGTAAAAGCAACAGTGCATTGAAGTTGAGTACTTGGTAAACACTGTTTTTAATTAAAAAAAAAAAAGCATAAAAGCCATCCCACCAACGTCAAGGTGTAACCAAATTCGGGATAGTTCTAGCCTATAGTATTAAAACCTTACCATGTGTTAGGGTACGTTCCCACGGTCAGTAAACTCTGTGGGTTGGACACTGCGTACCTCCGCAGTGTCCAGACGTTGCAGCATGCGTGCATCAGCAGCAGCGGCTCACCCGTGGAGACGGACATGCGGCACATCTTTCCAGACAGCAGCATGTCAATTTATTTTGCAGAGACACGAGTCTCCGCAAGATAAATATCACCCACACAATGTATTGGACGTGGTGAATCACCTGCGTTCAAAAGCCGGCAGAGCTTTGGACCCAGCGGACATGTGCTGAACATGACCAGGTCCCAAACATGGACACACACCTAGTTGGGAGCTTTTTAAATGTACAGTCATGGCCAAAATTTTTGAGAATGACACCAAAATTATATTTTCACATGATCTGCTGCCCTCTGGTTTTTATTAGTGTTTGTCTGATGTTTATATCACATACAGAAATATAATTGCAATCATATTATGAGTACCAATAGGTTATATTGACAGTTAGAATGAGTTAATGCAGCAAGTCAATATTTGCAGTGTTGAGCCTTCTTATTCAAGACCTCTGCAATTCTCCCTGGCATGCTTTCAATCAACTTCTGGACCAAATCCTGACTGATAGCAGTCCATTCTTGTATAATCAATGCTTGCATTTTGCCTGAATTTGTTGGTTTTTGTTTGTCCACCCGTCTCTTGATGATTGACCACAAGTTCTCAAGGGGATTAAGATCTGGGGAGTTTCCAGGCCATGGACCCAAAATCTCTATGTTTTGTTCCATGAGCCATTTAGTTATCACCTTTGCTTTATGGCAAGTTGCTCCATCATGCTGGAAAAGGCATTGTTGGACGCCAAACTGCTCTTGGACGGTTGGGAGAAGTTGCTCTTGGAGGACATTCTGGTACCATTCTTTATTCATGGCTGTGTTTTTAGGCAAGACTGTGAGTGAGCCGATTCCCTTGGCTGAGAAGCAACCCCACACATGAATGGTTTCAGGATGCTTTACAGTTGGCATGAGACAAGACTGGTGGTAGCGCTCACCTCTTCTCCGAATAAGCTGTTTTCCAGATGTCCCAAACAATCGAAAAGGGGATTCATCAGAGAAAACGACTTTTCCCCAGTCCTCAGCAGTCCACTCCCTGTACCTTTTGCAGAATATCAGTCGGTCCCTGATGTTTTTTCTGGAGAGAAGTGGCTTCTTTGCTGCCCTCCTTGAAACCAGGCCTTGCTCAAAGAGTCTCCGCCTCACAGTGCGTGCAGAAGCACTCACACCAGCCTGCTGCCATTCCTGAGCAAGCTCGGCACTGCTGGTAGTCTGATCCCGCAGCTGAAACAGTTTTAAGATACGGTCCTGGCGCTTGCTGGTCTTTCTTGGGCGCCCTGGAGCCTTTTTGACAACAATGGAAGCTCTCTCCTTGAAGTTCTTGATGATGCGATAGATTGTTGACTGAGGTGCAATCTTTGTAGCTGCGATACTCTTCCCTGTTAGGCCATTTTTGTGCAGTGCAATGATGGCTGCACGTGTTTCTTTAGAGATAACCATGGTTAACTGAAGAGAAACAATGATACCAAGCACCAGCCTCCTTTTAAAGTGTCCAGTGATGTAATTCTTAATCATGACTGATTGATCGCCAGCCCTGTCCTCATCAACACCCACACCTGTGTTAATGGATCAATCACTAAAACGATGTTAGCTGCTCCTTTTAAGGCAGGACTGCAATGATGTTGAAATGTGTTTTGGGGTTAAAGTTCATTTTCTGGGCAAATATTGACTTTGCAAGTACAGTAATTGCTGTTAATCTGATCACTCTGACATTCAGGAGTATATGCAAATTGCCATTAGAAAAAATGAAGCAGTAGACTTTGGAAAAATTAATAATTGTCTCATTCTCAAAATTTTTGGCCATGACTGTACTATCCAGTTCAAAGGAAGGCAGGCCACACCCTTACCTGCACTAAATGCATAAACCTGAAACTACATAAAAAAAAAAATAAAAAAAAATGAACTGGAGTACAGGTTGGTATGCATTCAAAATAGGAGCATGTTCACACTGGCCATCAAAGAGACGAAACCAAGACAGAAATAAAAACTAACAAATACCCTGCTGTAAGTAAAAGCTATAGTGCATATAAATAACATAGGGTACCTGGTAAACACCATCTTTGATTAAGAGAAAAAAAAAACGTAAAAGCCATGCCATCAATTTCAAGCAGAATACTCTGGGCAGGAGGTAGATTAACATAAAAGCAAAATAGGCAACTTTTGACGTGCTGGCATGTGCTCTTTAAAGGGAAGCCTTTCATGTGGCACATCTGAAGCGTAAATACATGGCTGCTATATCTGCTTTTCTCGTGAGATTTTACATTATCTTGTACTTTTTTTTTTTTTCCTGGAAATAAATGCTGAAGTATCCAATTTCCTGGATTACCAAATTCCGTGTTAAAAGAATTCTAATGTATTTGTTGAAGAATTATATCCAATTAATGTATATTCATATATTCATATTTAGTCACAGAGAATATGCAAAATACCCAAAATAAAAAACCCATAAACTTATCAAATAGAAAATACATACCCAAAGAGGTAAAATTCAAGAAAAATCTAGCGCTATTATGTATTCTGCTTGACGATGTATGTATTTTGTTCTGCATCTTTGTAGTATAGATACTTCATGCTCGATTAGTAGCAATACATTCCTGCAGGAAACAAGTACTAATGGGAGGTTAGCCATTCACCTTTCCTGTTTTTCAGGAAACGCTGGAGATTTAAATTTTTTCTTCCCCTGCTGAAACCACAGGCAGAACAATCTTTATTTTTAAATCCCTCAAGTGACTATATAAATGAAGGAAAACATGGAGGAAAATATTTGTATGCATATTGTGAAATCTGAGCGATCTTTAGGACAAGCATACTATAAAGGCCTCAGTTCTATGTAAGAAGTTTTCAGCTACTGGAAAATAGAT
The DNA here is from genome assembly GCF_051348905.1 of Ranitomeya variabilis. Lineage (NCBI taxonomy): Eukaryota > Metazoa > Chordata > Amphibia > Anura > Dendrobatidae > Ranitomeya > Ranitomeya variabilis. The sequence goes on along the minus strand of NC_135236.1, from coordinate 410,395,298 downwards.
GGCATACAGCAGAGTGTAGGCGAGTTGAGGCATGCAGATGACCCGCTTCAGTTGAAAATGTTTAATCCACATCTGTTAATGTTTTCATACAGGAAAAACTGCAAAAATCAACATGCACGATTCATAGCCGAACAGATTTTAATATTGTTTTACCTGACAATTTCCTTAGTTTGAATGTGGATGAATTTCTTTCCATGTGTTAGACTTCGAAGTTGTGGCAGTCCATCCCCTCCAAACTGCATATTAAATGGTCTATACAGAGTTGTACAGAGACTTGGCCCGTTAACTCATTTTCAAATCATGAGGCTTCTGCCCTCCTTCCCAGAGCAAGTACTCATCCAGTGCTGCTGGCGTGTGTTTGGCCAACGTTTGGGCCGCTTTAGTAATGCCGCTAGCTACACTAATTCACCTGGAAGTGTAAATCCAGAAGAAAAGCGAGCAAGAAGCCGCACCAACAGCTGGTTTATGTCACCTGCACACACTTATTCTATGTCCTCATAATGCGTAAATGCCCATGCAGATATTGGGTGCTCTCCATGAAAAAATCCAAACTTGAAGTACAACAGTCTATTAGAAAATGCGAGCACTCACCATCCGCTAAAATCCATTTCTTTATTATGACATGTAGTCAAAAGGCAGGACGAATCGGGGAACAAACGTGATTCCACAAGTCTTGTGGAATCCCGTTTGTTCCCTGATTCGTCCTGCCTTTTGACTACATGTCATAATAAAGAAGTGGATTTTAGCGGTATGCTGAGTGCTCGCATTTTCTAATAGACTGTTGTACTATAAATCCAGAAGGTTGTTACTCGTTACCATAGATTTTTCCCTGGGGGCGTGTGCTTCTTCCTCTCTATAATGTTGACCAATCATACAAGAGGGAAAGAAAAACAACCCCCCCACAGTAGCTTAGAGCAGGTTTTCTTTTGTATAAGACATGTAATGACCGTCCTATCTACTCACTGGTCTTAAGGCCCCGTCTCACATAGCGAGATCGCTAGCGAGATCGCTGCTGAGTCACAAGTTTTGTGACGCAACAGCGACCTCCATAGCGATCTCGCTATGTGTGACACGTACCAGCGATCAGGCCCCTGCTGCGAGATCGCTGGTCGTGTCGGAATGGCCTGGACCTTTTTTTGGTCGTTGAGGCCCCGCTGACATTGCTGAATCGGTGTGTGTGACACCGATCCAGCGATGTCTTCACTGGTAACCAGGGTAAACATCGGGTTACTAAGCGCAGGGCCGCGCTTAGTAACCCGATGTTTACCCTGGTTACCAAAAAAAACAAACACTACATACTCGCCTTTCGGTGTCCAGGTCCCTTGCCGTCTGCTTCCTGCTCTCACTGACTCCCGGCCGTACAGTGAGAAGTGAGAGCGCAGCAGTGACGTCACCGCTGCGCTCTGCTCTCACTGTACGGCGGCTCAGTCAGAGCAGGAAGCAGACGGCAAGGGACACCGAAAGGCGAGTATGTACTGTTTGTTTTTTTTGGTAACCAGGGTAAACATCGGGTTACTAAGCGCGGCCCTGCGCTTAGTAACCCGATGTTTACCCTGGTTACCGGGTGCTGCAGGGGGACTTCGGCATCGTTGAAGACCGTTTCAACGATGCCAAAGTCGTTCCCCTGATCGTTGGTCGCTGGAGAGAGCGGTCTGTGTGACAGCTCCCCAGCGACCACACAGCGACTTACCAACGATCACGGCCAGGTCGTATCGCTGGTCGTGATCGTTGGTAAATCGCTTAGTGAGACGGGGCCTTTACTGCTGAGTTGTGTGATTACAAAGTCCCAGGAGTAGTGCAGAGAGTACTAACAACTTTCATCTCAAGGCAGCGTGGGGGAGGGGAGTACAGCAGAGCTGAGCTTTGTCTTGTTAAAAATACGTCTGCAACTACAGCTTTTCTTCCCTCACATGGACTTATGGGAGATAAAAGCCAAAAGGCGTTGGTACTCTTTGCTCTCCTCACTGCAGTAATTTTAAGTGTCAGAAGTAGAGCAGACTGTCATTACATGTCTCACACAGGGTAACCTGTTTGTTTTTACTGTATGTTGTCACGTTTATAATCGGATAGTATCATACAAAGGAAGTACCGGTACACGCTGCCAGTGAAAAATCTCTGATAATATCATTTGAACTTAACGGGAACCTTTTCATGTAAAAAAAAACCAAAACCAAAAAAAACGCTGTTAATCTGTAGGTTACTAACACCATGTAGCGCTGGCATTGAGAGCCCAGCTACCGGGAGGAAATTAACATTATTCCCCTGCGACAGAGCTGGGCTTCCAGTCATAGGAGTGGCGCCTGCATGGTTTCAGTAACCGCTCGGTGTATAGAGAACGGCAGCCGTAACGGTGCCCTCGGTACTGCCTGACAGGCAGATCTAATGTTGAACAAACTGTCAATCAGTGCCGGGGGTGCAGTTACAGCCACTGTTTACTATGCATAGAGCGGTGACTGAAATCATTTGGACTCCACCCCTATAATTGGAAGCAAATGTGCCGGCCTGCATGGTGTCAGAACGCTGTTAACCTGCAGATTAATGCCCTATCTGTAGGTTAATAGCCTTTTTTTACGTGGCAGGCTCCCTTTAACAAAGAAATTCTAACCTAATTTTTCAACCTAATATCACTGCAACTGAGAGGGGAAATTTAAAAAATAAACATTACAATAAAGCTCTGCAGCCACTATTCCATGATATCAGTTCAACATTCTCAGACTGGTGAAAGGTCTTCCTGAATGTCCCGTCTGGCTAAGGCATTTTTAACCCCTTTACAACCTTAGACGTATACATACATCCAGGTAGCATGGTATTGAACGACCTTGGGCGTTTGAATACGTCATATCTTTTATGCAGCACCGCGACCGCAGTTGCGGTGATAACATTAAGGTTACGGCGCCATATTACCTCAGGGTACAAGGGCTCCTAGTCCCCAGGGTGGCAATGCCCCCACCTCAACTATGATCACTGCGATTGGCTGTTCAATTTTAACATTTTAACCCTTCTAATGTCCCAACAAAAAAAAGTTTGTTACAAAAATTGTGCTGATGTAAAGTAGACATGTGGGAAATGTTGTTTATTTACTATTTTGTGTGATATGTCTTTAATTTAAGGGAATAAGAATTCAGAGTTTGAAAATTGCAAAAGTTTCAAAATTTTTGCTAAATTTCAATTTTTTTTCACAAATAAACACAAGTCATATCAAATAAATTTTACCACTATCATGAAGTACAATATGTCATGAAAAAACTGTCTCAGAATCACCAGGATCCATGGAAGCGTTCCTGAGTTATAACCTCAGAAAGTGACAGTGGTCAGAATGATAAAAATTTGGCCTGGTAAAGGGGTTAAAAAAAAATGCAGTTGAAAAATACACAAAAAATTAGTCTAAACTTTGTATGTCTGTATATCCAACCTTAAAGTAGAGATGCACCATGGACATTGGTGTTGTAAATAGCATTGTTTTCAATTTTCTAACAGGCATTACTGGAATTGCTCACTTTACAAGCCAGAACGATTCAGAAATACATCCCTGTAGGGCTGCTGGAAATGTCACTTTATCAGCTGCGTATACTTTCAGAAGAATATTGCCCACTTATGGGAATGGTGTGGAATGTAAAACCTTCCAAAGCATTTTAGAATTACTATTGCATTGCTCTCACTTATGAGGGATCAAATCTGATAATAATCCACTTTGTAATGGTATTGATTTTTGATACACATTAATGCCGTTTATAGCAACACTGCCAGGTAATAGTTGAGAATCCGTATGTTTATCAGCAGGAACATAGTGCACATTTGAGAAATTTCCAATCTCTATAGAGTTTAGTCTGAGCCCTATAGAAAAGAACACAAATGGAATCCCTTCAATCACTGGCATTTTATTTCCTGGAGTCAAGTTACATAAGTAATTACCTAAAATTGAAAGGCTACATAATCTGCCCCGTGGTGGGGTGTACGGTAATTGTGATAAATGAGAATGTCGGTTGTAGTTACTTTTTGTATATGCAGTACAAAGGATACATGAAATTAGGAATGTACACGTGACCAAATAGTAAAGTAAAATATAGCTAAGAATTAGGGCTACACAGAGCCTTTGGTTGGCTTAACACAAAGATTCAATTTTTGCCCACATGTTGCAAGTTGTATGCAACTTTGGCATCATGAATAGTTTTTCAGAATATGTATTTCCTTATTTGTAGATGATTATATTTAGTGTCTGCTAAAGTGAGGTTCTTAAGATTGCGTTCTATAAATCCATATACTTATGCCTCTATAGACAGGGAGCCCATGTATAAACCACATTTCTTTGTTTCAAAGACAAATTTACTCCACTAAAAATTATAGTCACTAATTAGAGATGAACGATTCATTACAAATCATATTTGTATTGAATTTGAGGGAAATTTTTGTTTAGCTTTTAAAAGGGGATCAAAATTGCTGCATTACCAGGATTTATTCCTTGCTCAGCGAGCAGATGACTGCTGACGTTATGTCGTTTTTTGACCACTGCTTATCAAAAAGTCATGGTTTCTTCTGTGTATATTGTGTAATTGTAATGGTGTATCAATACCAGCGTGACAGTAATATGCCCCCAAATAGGGATAACTTTTGGACCATTTTTCACTTTAAAGAGGAAAAAAAACACCAATATGTCCATGCATAGTGTTATTAAACTGGCTGGTGGATACTAGCAGTTACCATCCATTTACCCATATCCAGATATATTATAGTTACTTTGACAATGCCAAGTCAATGTTTGTTTCAAACAGAATTAAAGTAGTTGAATACAGTCTTGAGAGACATGAGTGTTAGACACCTCAATTCAGGGCAATTGGAGGTTTTGCAATACTCGTGGCAAATCGTATAAAAAAAATAAATACGGTAAATAAAAAATTTGAATTTCAAAACATTTGCTTATCTCTAATTTAAATACACTATGTACTCAGGTGCTACAAATCTTTACTCGGTTTTAAGATTTTCAGTAAATGACAAGGTATTCAGAGCGTTGTCCTATAGCATTACTTTATGTGAATCTGTGTCCAATATTTATGCTTTTACAAGGGTGCCCATGTTTAGGTAGTTTATCTGTTGTGTAACTAAGGTACTGTACACACCAGCATTGCTATCTATCCAAAAACTTATGAATAGCCATAGTGGAAAATGGCTAAATCATTGCTGTCCCCGAGTCTCCGCAAGTAAAATCCAGTGCAGAAATCTCCAGTATAGAAATTGGTGTCTAGAAAGCACACTGCTTTCTTTGTACACGAGCTGACATTGTCAACACTGAAAGTAATTTGTCCTTTGTGCTGTACGGATGATTCTGTTTGTCGATATAATGTTGCTAAACTGTTCATCGGCCCTCTCTGCTCCAAGGTTGGATTAAACTGGATGATGCTTTGTGTAATTAAATAAGGTGATCCTTCAAAATTAGTAGACAGAATATTGAACTTCACATCTGAATGTTATTCAACTACACCGGACAATTGAAAAAAAGAGGATTTATTATCCAAATTTTCCACCCATCCCATAGATCAAACAAAATTGGTTTATAAATTTTTGGCTTAAAATTATTGATTGTAACAATGTTATGGGGCAACTATCAGAATTTTTTTACAATAATTTACCTACGGCACGTCGTATGGGATGCAGTGAATCCCTTCTTGAGGGGCGTGTTAATAAGAGAAATAAGGCCTGTTAAGGATAACTCACAAATGAAGGGGATAAACCTGGAAAACAGAGTTTGGAATACTGAATTGCTGTTTTTATTCTCATTGAATCCCTATGTATGGCTCCCGCTAATCCTGCGCATGCAATCTCCGATATCTATAAGCTTCTATTGAATAGTGATCCGGATATGCTTCCCCCTTTTTGTAAGGCATGGGAATGGGATCTCCATCAAACCTTTACAAGAGAACAATGGCATAAATATTTCCATCTCTCTCATAAATCTAATATAGCCACTAAAGCTCAGGAAACTAGTTATAAAATAGTATCTAGATGGTATCGTGCTCCTTCGGTCTTACATAAATGGCTCCTGGGAGTATCCAACTTGTGCTGGCGATGTAGGGCTCATGTAGGTTCGATGTCACATCTGTGGCAGGTGTGCCCAGCCTTGGCAGCCTTCTGGGAGGGTGTTCTTCAAGAGATTAAAGAAGTGACAGGGGTGTCGATCCTTAAAAGCCCAGAAGCAGTTCTACTATTTGTTTCCCATGCCTAAGAATGCTCTCAGGAAGTTGTTATTGAGGCACCTTCTTCAGGCCACTAAGGTGGTAATTGCACGACACTTGAAGTCTTTAGACTCAACTTCGCTAGAGGAATGGTTTGGGGAGGTGGCTAGAGTTCATCGGATGGAATCCCTGTTAGCCCATACACAAAAGACAGCTAACAAAGTGACTGCAAAATGGTTTCATTGGGATCCTTCTTATCCTTACCAATGTACCAAAATATGCTAAGATGATTTCTACCTTATCTTTCTACGATTTTTGATATGCCGGTATCATAGTCCATACTCCGTCTGCCTTAGTGATTTGTCGTCATGGTCCCTATAAACATTTCTTCTCTTTTCCCTTCTCCTCCTTGTTATTTAGTTTAACAAGTTGTCAATTGCCTTTTGCAAACTACTGTTGATACAGTGTGGAGTTTTGTTTTCATGTAACAAAACAATTCTCTATTTCAGTAGTTACTATGCCATATGGTGTGTTCGTATGAACCTGTTGATATGTTTTTTTTTGTTGTGTATTATAAAACAATACAATTTTGAATAAGAATTGCTGTTTATTCAAAATAATAGCCCTGAAAGTCTATCCTAGTGGAAGGAGTCGCAAAAAAAATGACTGCAGACATTCCATTTAGAACAGGCCGATGATAAACAAACATATTTTTTTAAAACAGCAATTCTTTGATGAGGGAGAGACCATAGGTCAGTTATTGCAAAGATGGCACAGACCTAAAAAGACAATGCTTTTATATATCCATTGAGGGATATAGAGGGCAATATGGCCGTCAGAACCCCAGATGTACTAAACGTCTTACATGGCTTCTATTCTAATTTTATATTTGTCTAAGATCAATTACTTGCAAAATGATTTGGTGGATTACCTCTTGGGGATAACTCCCTTGTCTGGAGGATAAAGATTTATTTGTAAGTTTTTTTGTAGATCACCAATTTCCTTGGAATAATTTTTTTCAGGCTATTTATTGGTATAATGTCTAATCATGAAGCCCCTGGATTGGATGGCCTTTCAATAGAAATCTACAAACCTTTTCAGGAATAAATATACCAAACTACCTGGAAATGATTAATAATTCTTTTTTATCAGGGGATTTACCAGTTGTTATATAAGGCAATAATAGGTGTTCTGTCCAAGGATTGAAATGGAGAACTACCTGACATCCTCTTTGTATGAGAAATATTTGGGATCTTCTTTGGACCGTATTTATCAATACTTTCCCTGGTGACTGTAAAATATCCTCCCACCCCTCTGAAGTTATTTGTTCCATATTCCTCTCCCACCTGGATTTAACTGCAGCCATAAGGTCTCGCAGGATGTTTAAAAATAAGGAGTTATACAAGAAGGATATAAGGCCTTTAGTGTTTTTTGTATTTACCAAAGTCCAACACCACACTCAAGGAGATGGATAGATCGGAGATTGACTTCAAACATCTACAAATATGGCACGTAATTAGAGCTCGGGAATCTGAGTTACACAAATTAAAAAATCTGCTTTAAATGATCAAATGTACAAAAATAACCCTCCTTATACAATTGATGTATCTCAAACCTCTCGTTTCTATTCTCCAAAACCTCCAAAATGTTGCAATTCACTCAAACAGGGGTTTTTCCAGATTAGGGTGTACTCGGAATATTCTCCCATTCCCAACCATCTATTATATACCCAACAGATTTTATGGACAAGATATAAAGAATCCGGGCTTGGACCTATGCCTGCATGACTCTACTAGTTCTACTAAATTACCTCCACTCCTAGAAATTTTCGCACTGGGGCACCTGCCCCATTTCACACCCTCCAAAGTCCATCCTCTAAAATGTTGAAACAACCCCATGTATATGGCAAGGTCAAACCCCTACATTTTGAGGCAGCTGTAGCTTCTCCAAATTTATCCTGGTTATACCTTTTTTCCATGCCAAATCCCTAAAAATGTTTTGCATATTCATAAACCAATATTTGGGAATCCAAGCAAAAGAATTCTGCAGTACATAAAGAATGCTAGGCATAAGGCACATTTTCATGATTAATCCTTCCCAAGGCTGAGGCCAGTAATTTCCCCATGCTTCAACTTTATTTCTGGACGTAATTACCAATGAACTAAAATATATATGCCGAGATATTTAAATTTTGAGACTACTGGGACTACAAAAGAATTACCGGTACTTAGTCCTGAGAGGTCTTTATCGTCCAAGGGAAACAGCGCAAACTTTGACCAATTTATAGTGAATCCCGAAAAGGCCCCAAATCTTTATCTAGAAAAGGGAAGTTTTCTCCAGGGATAGACTTCAATAAAACTTAACTCTTATTGTATTGTCACTATGAAACTATGACTAAGACCTAGCTGTCGAAATGCGTCGGTTTTGTCTCCAGGGTATCCGTGGTATGCCATTGTCTTTGCTTCTTTAATGAGAATACAATAAACATTACATTTTATTGATAAAGTCTATCACTTTTCTATTTGTCACCCACACCCTGGACCAGGGCGGCTCCGTCCGAGGATCTATTGCCAGAAAAAGGTTCTCTACACATCGTGAGCTGACATCCCCTCTTTTCACTTTACATTACCCGCTGTAAATCTCTCTATAGATCCCATTATAATTGGAAAGAAATGGTTTATATTATTCCCCAAAAATAAGCGATCATCTGCATATAGAGCAATCTGTTTTTCCCGATTTCCATATTTAAAACCCTCTATCCTATTATGTTGTCTAATAATACAAGCCAAAGGTTCAAATACAAGCCAGTGGTTCAATTGCTACAGCAAAAAGTGAAGGAGACAGTGGGCAGCCCTGTCTTGTTTCCCTGTGATGATCAAGGTTTGCAGAAACGTCTCCATTTGTTATTTTAGCAGTTGATACTTTACACCCACAGCAAAACCCATTTTATAAAGCTAAGGCCAAAATCAATTTTCTTTAGCACAGCCCAAATATAACCCCTTTCAACACTATTAAATGCTATGGTGGCATCTAAGGATAAGATGCTCTTCTGACTAGGAACCACTTGTGCCACTTACAAATTAAAAAAAAGCCTATGTAAGTTTATGGCAGTTGACTTGGAGGGCATAAAGCCAGCCGAGTCTGGGTGAATTACTGATTCAACAACTGTACTCAGTTGAGAGGCCAGAAGTTTAGCTAATATCTTATCTGTGGTCACCAATGAGATTCTGTAGGCCTGTAAAACTTCTATACAGGATGGGCCTCGAGACAGATGATTGATTCCCATGTTCTAGGTAAGGTGGTGCAGACTTGGTCCATATGTTCTGGTCCTACTCTCTCTTTGTTGGGCTGTGGGAGCAGGTGGATAGATTAATTCTCAATGTCTTTAAAATTCAAATAGTCCTTAGCACTAAAGCAAGTGTGTGTGTGTGTGTGTGTGTGTGTGTGTGTGTGTGTGTGTGTGTGTTGGACTATGTGGGAGACATTAGACATTCTTCCCCACTACAGCTGGCTACAGCCAAAATACTGTTTCACACTAGAAAGACCACAGCAAAATACTGGTTGACAAGATTTTCTCTGTTGGTGGAAGAGGTTGTGAGGTGTTTAACTACCACCATTCTGATGGAAAAAAAAAGATATACTTTAAAAAGGGGCCATTGCAGAATTTAATAAACGGTGAGGGACATGGATTTAATGTCCAGCAGTGGTGTCTGAGGTATTGTCAAGAGATGTCCTGTTTAACTTCTTTAAAGGTGATCTAATATCTTAGATTTAAAACACCTTCTTCTATTTTTCTCATGTTTGAATTGTCCAGATATTGTACCCAGTGTAATATTAAAATGTGAGTTGAGACAGGTGAGAGGGAAGATTGGGTATTGTTTTCTTGTCATAAACGGTGATTGATACAAAATGGTATTTAATTTCTTAGGCGTGTAAAATATGATTATTGTAAACCATTTTGTAAGATTTAAAAGTTTGTTCACTAAGAATGCTTTTGATTAAAAAAAAAATAAAATTGTTTGTATTCTGAATATGTATGTAACTTGGAACAGGGCAGAGGGGGAAAAAATACTCTCCTCCCTGCTGACCACTCCAGCCTTTTTGCTTCCCGCCATTTGGTCCTCTTCTTTCCATCATTGTGTGCTGCATGTCCAGCCTGTTGGCTCCAGACCAGGACAATTGGCCACGTCCAGGCCTCGGAGGATACTGCATGTAAATGTCGCAACCTTATAATGACCAGGGAATTTCAGGGCCTGCACGTGGGCAGGAGTCAAGAAGTCTCCTCTTCAGCCACCCTGCTGTTCGCTGTTCTGTCGTTGGCGCGCTGCATCTTCGGCCTCTTCACCAGCTTTTCACTTGCGTTGAGGCTGAAGCTTCAATGCGTGTCTTAAAATTGTGATAATGATGGTCGTTTTAAAGTTGAGGACTGCCTGTCCTTCTTTTTTTTTTTTTTTTTTTTCTTAGAGTAAAGACTTAGTTTCATATGATGCATGTATGCTTAAAGGAATCAGGTCATCAGGTGTTTGCCACCTGATCTGAGAGCAGCATGATGTAGAGGCAGAGACCCTGATTGATTTCTGTAGTTTTGTTAAAATCCACTGTTTTATCTGGACTAGTAAACCTGCTGCCATGTAGTCCTCCATATTCATAAGCTTTGTATGATCACCCCCATCACTGAATGGCAGCTTTCTGTGTACGTTATGCATAGGCAGAAAGATGCCAATCAGCGGGATTATACAGAGCTCAGCATTCAGAGAACTGGTAGATCTGCAGAAGATTAACAGGTATTTCAACCAAACTGCAGCAAGCAGCCCAGTAAGTGATACATTGCTGTAATCAGGGTCTCTACCACTACATTGTGCTTTTCTCAGATATGATGGCACATACCTAGTGACTGATTCCCTAGTAGTTCAGATTGTGGAAATGTTAATTGGCTTGATGTCAGTTTTGTATCTCTACACTGGTAGAAAACATGCCCCAAACATGCACAAACACGCCTCTTTATATATTTGCCACTATTTATTCCACTTTTTCGACTTTGTTTTCTTATTCCTCACCCTATAGAAGTCCGTGCTCGTGTTATTCTATTTCTGCTTAGCATGTACTGTAGAGGAAACGGCTTTGCTCAGACCAGGGTTTGTTATCCTTACTTTGGCAGGATTTCCGCTATGCTGTGGCTCAAGCGTCCAGGCATCTCGGGAAGCCAGTGATTGAGGACAAGATCCTAAATCAGATCCTGTACTACCTGCCACAGCTGTACGAGCTAAACCGCGATGTGCTGAGAGAGCTAAAGGAGAGGATGTCTCAATGGTACTTTATCTTCTGGTTTGTATAAGCACACAGAGAAGTTGGCAAACTTGTCATCTGCACATTCAAGTCTCTTAACAATCTAATTCTACATTTTATTTTAATGTAAGTTACTTTTTAAATCCTTTACCATCGTCTGTAATGAGGAATAAAATCCTCGTAATGCATTTTATTACTGATACTGAAGAACACTGTAGGCAAAACTGTATGTGTGGTTTATGCCCAGTGCCCGGCCAGACAGAGATGTCAAAAATCGGGGAGCAAATCCATGTGGATCGCCCTCAGACTATACACCAAGCATAACGCAGTGCATAGTGTGTCCGGGAAAAATACCATATTTGTTTTTGAGCTATAAATTGTTTAGATATAAAAGGAAATGTATATTTTTTTAATTTTCGGTTTCTTATTAATGGTTAGATCTGTTTCTTGTGGTGTATGGCTGTTTCAACACAATTAGCCATATTTTCCCATGTTCTAAAAAGACTTTGCCTTGTAGGAGTGAGCAACAGAAAATTGCGGATATTTTTCTGAAAAAAGGCCCCTACCTTAAGATGTATTCCACGTACATTCGAGAATTTGATCGGAACGTGTCATTACTTGATGAACAATGCAAGAAAAATGCTGCGTTTGCTGGAGTAGTTAAAGATTTTGAGGTAATGAAATGCCAAATGCTTCATATTATGGCGACCATTTTGTGATTGAGCGTGCAGTGGTGACGCCGCAGATATATGTTGTATTAAGGTTCAATAGCTTTCATTAAAGAAACGCTCCCAGCCAAACTTTTAGTCCCTAAACCTTCCTAAATGTGTTTAGTGTGTAAGTGTGTTAAAATACCAGTTGCAGTGTTCCCGCTTTCCAGCGCCGCGCCGTTCCTCTTCTCCCTCTAAGTCAGTGGAGCATCATGAGACTTCATAGGCAAATTCGTTTTATGGCATATCCACCAAGTACCATATTACCCATAAATAAACATTTACAGGAGTTACCCGGGAATAATCGTTTATTAATCTGTAGGCTTGTAGATGATCAAAATAACACATTTAGGGTAAGTTCACACAGGACGTTTTTGCTTTTTTTTTTCTGTAGCAAAACCTGATCATCTTGGCAGGAAAGAAGCTGCATCAAAAACGCAGGTTTAGGTGCGTTTTTGGCGCGTTTTTTGTTGCGTATTTAGCATCTTTGGTGCGTTTATTTGCTGCATTTTTGGTGCATTTTAATTGCTGCTTTTTTTTGTTCCTTTTTTTTTTCTCTTAGTCCATTCTAATGTCCTTGGATTTTCAGCAGCAAATAGATACCTGCGTTTTTGCTGCTTTTTTTTCCAACACCCATTCAAGTCAATGGGTGAAAAAACGCAGCAAAAACGCTGAAAGAAGTGACATGCTCTATGTCCAAAAAACGCAGCAAAGCACAAAATGCTGATCAAACAAAAAAACAATATGTGTGCATGAGATTTCTGAAATCTCATAGGCTTTGTTGCTATTGTAAAAAGCAGCTGAAAATTAGCATAAAAAACCACAGCAAAAAGCGCCCAGTGTGAACTTACCCTAATATTCACCCTTCCACCCGGTCACATCTTTGTTGACAGGCTGCAGCAGTGACATCATGAGTACAGCGCATGGGGATGCTGCAGCCAATCAGTGGACTTCACAGCTTATGCCGCTGGGAAGTTAGTAAACAAAATTACAAGAAATACAAATAAATAACTTATGTAGCATCAGCGCATCATTTGTGTAGATGCTGTAATACCCGTACAGTAGTCTGTAAGGACATGATGTACAGCACATTGCCAGATAGCTGCCCCATTCATTCCTGAGGGGGTGGATCTGCTGATGTGATCATGATTTAACATCACAATATCCTGATTTCTTCTGAATGAAGTAACTGGAAACAAGCACAATATATAAAGTAACACTGTTATGAAGTTTTTGTTATTGTAAGCCCATATTGACTGGTCAGAACCAGGTTATATAGAAAGTGATGGATATTTGCTCTCGTTATACAGTATTTCATCAGTATGTGGAAAAAATGCTATTTATCTGCAAATATAGAGTTAATCTGCAGGTAAATTGTATTAAAATTCTGCCTGGCCCCCTTTCTGAAAGCATGGCTACTGGACCCAATAGAAAATAATCTATCAGAGCTGCCACCAGGAATTTCAGGGCCCCATACTGGTAACATTTTCGGGCCCCCTTGAGACTCTACCCAGGCTCCACCCCAGTTGCCCCTCCACATTTATTTTTCCAAAGACCACAATATGACCTGAGTAAGCGTAGTATTTAAAATAGGAGGCAGGTCACTGAAGGATCAGTGACCTGTCATTTAAGCCCATAAGGATGAATATGTGAACAGAGCACCGAATGAAGACAGACCCGCCCCGAAGCACGAGAATCTCATTAACTGAAAACTGCAAATACAGATTAAACAACAACCACAGGACGGATTTCATCACACCAGGTGTCATTTTAATCAGTGTAGCGGCGCCGACCTGACAGTGCCTGTAGTTTAATTAGCAAAATCCTGATGACCGTTCGCTTTAAAGTAAATGTTTCCAAAACTTTAAACAATGATTAAAAGGATTGGTGATTTACTGGTTATTGTTGCCGAATGTGTTTGAGCTGATGATAAGGCACTTAATAATATGGCCTTTCTTGAATTTCGGTACTAAAAATTAAATATGGGAAATAGAAATATAGGCTGTGTTGAAGTTCTGCAGTCCTCATTGCTGTCTCCCATAGAGGTGAACAAGAGGCATGAAGAAAGGGGCACCGTGGATGTTCAGCAGAAGTTCGGTGAGACTGTCCTCGCCAAACTTCTGCATGAAGACCCGCCATGTGAACTGGTCCTAATAATTATCCAATCTGTTGTGTTTAGGGGATAAGTATTAGGTAACCAGAATATCCCCTTTAAGACAGGGAACTGTACCATATTGCAGGTAGCAGTCTGTAGGGTTGAACTTAGTAGTTTGCAGGTAGGCAGCCTTACAACTTCACACTGCATGAGCAGGGAGGGGTCACAAGAAGAGTATCGGGTGAGTGGGAGGTTGAGCAGGCACGTGCGTGGATCTCATCACTTCTGGACCCTATATTCCTTCACATAATGTGCAAGGTCACATGGAGCACAGGCAGCTAAGGAACAGAGGGCGGGCCAGGAGCGTCTGATGTCAGACTCGGCTGCCCCCATTTGCTGCGGCCAATGCAAGTAGCTGTGGCTGTGAATAACTGAGGCCCCGGAGCTTAATTAAGCAAAATAAAGTAATTAGTCTGGGCTCCAGCGTGCCAGGCAGTCTGCCAGTCAGTTTTATACAGTGGCTTGGTTGTGCTGCCTCATCACAGGCTGTGCAGTTCGTCTTGCCCAGTCCGGGCACCCCTTCCCCCTTGACTTCTGCTCATCGGGCCCCATACACTTGTAATGGCAATGATGCCCTGATGACGGCCATGCAATCGATACGAGTCTCCAGCAGCAGCTCCGATCTAGTAATGTTGGCGCTGTGGTTCCTGGTGCATCACATGACATTGTTGTGTCACGTGATGGCTGCAGCCAGTCAGCTGCCATTCTTCGACTGCAGCCTTTAGTGCCTAGTCACAACAATGTTACGTGACTTGCTGGGAATAAAACCTCTGTCATTGCAAGAACAGTACCACTGCAGGAGGAGAGTTTAGATTTTTTTTTTTTTTTTTCTATGGGGCTCTGAAGTCATCAAGCAGGGTTTATACAGTAGTGGAAAATACCATTAACATCATGCATTTTTTTTTTTTTTTTTTTCAGATGAGCCCTCGTTGTGCTAACTTAGCCCTGAAGCATTATTTACTCAAACCGGTTCAAAGGATTCCTCAGTACAGATTACTTTTAACAGGTACGCAAACAAGGTTCTGTAATAAGTCACACTAATAGTAGATATATAGACAAACACGGTAAGGAAACGGCGCTCACCAGACCAGATATCATTGATCCAGGTAATCTGCTCTCCTCTGTGAGTTGTGTAGGCACAACTCCTGTGAACACTGAATAGTGGGAGCAGCTGCTTAGTGGCTGGGGATGAACTCTGCAAGCATTCTTGAAGGAAAGGCAATTTGCGGTTTTGGGCTGCGCTAACTGAAATGATGGTCCTTGATCCAATGTATAAAGGAGCGTTTTTTTTTTTTAGTCCACAACACGTTTCTATGGCGGAAATGTATGGCACATTAATTTTCTGGGAAAGGGTTCCCAGGTATGGAAGAGGCTCAGGATGTGCCGTCATCTCTGCTGACCACAGCTGTTAACCATTTAACTGCCACTGTAAATCTCTGATGGCAGTGTTTAGATGTAATAAGAACCAATGTCTTTGTGCAATGGCTCCCATTGCCCATCGCAAGGGTCCGATAGGTTACTACATCAGCCAGGGGTATGCTGAAGACTACCATCACTGTCATCTCAGACCCCTTGTGAAGCTCAGCCACAAGATTTTCACTATATACTGCAAAACTGGTGTATTGCAGTATATAGTATAAGCCATCAAACGATCATAGGTTTAGGTCCCCTAAGGGGTGGGGGGGGGGGAATAAAAACTAATATTAAAAAAATGTAAAATATAAAAATTCAAATCCCTCCCTTTCTCCCCCTTTTAAAAATCAGGGCTGTGGAGTCCGTAAGCAAAACCCCCGACTCCTCAATTTCCTGGACTTCGACTCCACAGCGCTGCCTCACTACGGAGCATGTACATACCCCGACCCCACAGCACTGCCTCACTACTAAGCATGTACATACCCCGACCCCACAGCACTGCCTCACTACTGAGCATGTACATACCCCGACCCCACAGCACTGCCTCACTACTGAGCATGTACATACCCCGACCCCACAGCACTGCCTCACTACTGAGCATGTACATACCCCGACCACACAGTACTGCCTCACTACTGAGCATGTACATACCCCGACCCCACAGCACTGCTTCACTACTGAGCATGTACATACCCCGACCCCACAGCACTGCCTCACTACGGAGCATGTACATACCCCGACCCCACAGCACTGCCTCACTACTAAGCATGCACATACCCCGATCCCACAGCACTGCCTCACTACTGAGCATGTACATACCCCGACCCCACAGCACTGCCTCACTACTGAGCATGTACATACCCCGACCCCACAGCACTGCCTCACTACTGAGCATGTACATACCCCGACCCCACAGCACTGCCTCACTACGGAGCATGTACATACCCCGACCCCACAGCACTGCCTCACTACTGAGCATGTACATACCCGGACTCCACAGCACTGCCTCACTACTGAGCAAGTACATACCCCGACCCCACAGCACTGCCTCACTACTGAGCATGTACATACCCTGACCCCACAGCACTGCCTCACTACTAAGCATGTACATTCCCCGACCCCACAGCACTGCCTCACTACTGAGCATGTACATACCCCGACCCCACAGCACTGCCTCACTACTAAGCATGTACATACCCCGACCCCACAGCACTGCCTCACTACTGAGCATGTACATTCCCATGACCCCACAGCACGGCCTCACTACTGAACATGTACATACCCCGACCTCACAGCGCAACCTCACTACTGAGCATGTACATACCCCGAACCCACAGCACTGCCTCTCTGAGCATGTACATACCCCGACCCCACAGCACTGCCTCACTACTGAGCATGTACAAACCCCGACCCCACGGCAGTGCCTCACTACTGAGCATGTACATTCCCCGACCCCACAGCAATGCCTCACTACTGAGCATGTACATACCCCGACCCCACAGCACTGACTCACTACTAAGCATGTACATACCCCGACCCCACAGCACTGCCTCACTACTGAGCATGTACATACCCCGACCCCACAGCACTGCCTCACTACTGAGCATGTACATACCCCGACCCCACTGCACTGCCTCACTACTAAGCATGTACATACCCCGACCCCACAGCACTGCCTCACTACTGAGCATGTACATTCCCATGACCCCACAGCACGGCCTCACTACTGAACATGTACATACCCCGACCTCACAGCGCAACCTCACTACTGAACATGTACATACCCCGACCCCACAGCACTGCCTCACTACTGAACATGTACAAACCCCGACCCCACGGCAGTGCCTCACTACTAAGCATGTACATTCCCCGACCCCACAGCAATGCCTCACTACTGAGCATGTACATACCCCGACCCCACAGCACTGCCTCACTACTGAACATGTACAAACCCCGACCCCACAGCACTGCCTCACTACTGAACATGTACAAACCCCGACCCCACGGCAGTGCCTCACTACTGAGCATGTACATTCCCCGACCCCACAGCAATGCCTCACTACTGAGCATGTACATAAAGTGCAGCACAGATTCATCTCAACTAAAAGCCGAGATCCTTAGATCAGGAAAAGAATAGACATTTATAAGACATTTAATAACTTTCCCAAATACTAAAGAGAACAAGAGAACATTGACAGCACATCCTGCATTGTACTACTGTACCCAATTTATTATATATTTTAGGAGTTGGTCCAATTTATACCGAGTCGGACTCCACAGCCCTGTTAAAAATAAAGGTAAAAAATAAACATATTTGATATTGCTGTTCTTGCAAAAATCATATCTATTAAAATATTAAATTAAGTAGCCAAATTGGTAAACACTAAAAAAGGGGAAACAATCAAAACTCCATAAATGCGTTTTTTGGCATCTCCCTCCTTAAAAGTAATAATAACAAGAAATCAAAGCATCTTGTATACACAAAATTATTATCAATAAAAACATCAGCTCGCTGTGTAAAAAAAACAAACCCTCAGTCAGCACCAGCCACAGAAATATCAGAATGCTACAGGTCTCGGACATTAATGACTCAAAGCTGAACTTTTTTATTATGCATGTTTGATATTGGCTTAATCAGACTGACTTGTACAATCATGTCTCCAATTCATTTTTACCACACAATGAATGTCGTGAAAACAAAAACTTAAGACACAATGGAGGAATTGCATTCGCTCACCATTTCATCTAATTTGGAATTTTTTCCCCTCTTTCAGTACTTTATATGGTAAATTGAATGATGTCATTTAAAACTAGTGATGAGCGAATATACTCGTTACTCGAGATTTCGGGGTCCTCGAAGTATTTTTTAGTGCTTGGAGATTTAGTTTTCCTCACCACAGCTGAATGATTTACTGCCATTAGCCAGCTTGATTACATGTGGGGATTCCCTAGCAACCAGGCAACCCCCACATGTAATCAAGCTGGCTAATAGCTGTAAATCATTCAGCTGCGGTGATGAAAACGAAATCTCCGAGCAGTCATAAATACTTGGAGGTCACCCGAGCGTGCTCAGGAAATCTCGAGTAACGAGTATATTCGCTCATCACTATTTAAAACTACAACTCGTATAACAAAAAGAACAAGCCCTCACATGTATGAGTTGCCAAAAAAGTTTAGTTTTTTTATGTATTTGGGATGATACTTTGTAAGGCTGGGTTCATATCACTTTGACCCCATGTTCCGTGTCTCAGTCGGGGCTTGCGTCCGAAAGCCCACAAATATTTTATTCTGGTGTATGCGCTGACAGGTCATCGACTACGGTGCTGCACACTTCATCTTAGTGTTCTGTCATATATTATTCTCAGCCGCAGCAAAATGTAGTCTACTTTGTCTCAACTAGACTTACAGCCAAAAATGATGTATAACCGATCACACTGTGGTTCATTAGTCAATGGCCCTGTCAGAGCTACTGAACATGGGGACAAACGCTATGGAACATGTGCATCAGCTCATCATGTGAGGCAACGCCGCACCTACACACACTTGTGCAGGTCCTATGGTGCACCCGCATGGAGATGGACTGTTGTCCTGCCTTCCTTTTCCTTATTTCCTCCATTCCAATTCTTCCCTTCCTTCATTATTTTCCCTCCTTTCTTCCTTCTTTTCTCACTCCCCCTCTTCCTTATCCCATTTGAACAGTAGAAAATATAGGTGTAAACATTTGCAATGATTCGAAAATGTTCTAATAATGGCTCTATCATCAGCCTTCTCCCCTTTTTACACTCCGTTTGTTTCTTTTGTGACACCTAAGATGTGTATGTATATAATTGCTTGTAAAATAGGAGATTAGTTACTGTCAGCTCCTTCTTTTGAAACATTAAGACCCAGTACTTCACATCAAAGCAAATGATTTCAGGGCTTGCTGGTGAGGAGGCCCCCAACATCGCCCCCTCTCCGGTTAGCGCCAAACTGTGGCTTTGTGTTCATCTCTGTACCACATCAAAGCAGACCGGCTCATGCAATCATTCACTCTCTACTAATGAATGTCTCCTCTGCTGGGTTTATTATTTAAGTGATGATGGATTTATTGTCCTTTTACTGTATATTTCTTGGCATTTCCTCTGCTGAGAAGTGACGGACCAGGATCTGACAACTCTTCAAGGGGTTTTGAGCATTTTGCACATTTTATATAGAGATGTTGATGTCCATCTTTTATGTGTACACATGTAAAGCTCTATAGACTAAATGGCGCTATAATAATAATAATTATAATGTTTATATTTCTCAGTAATCTGTTCTGTGTAGTTTACTCTTTAGTTTTAGTTGTGATTTGGCAATTATTTTACTAGCTATATTAGCTATCTAACCATAAAGCGAACTTTTCCCCTATTATCGGGTGGTAAAATGCTTGCTAATAGCCCAGTTACTGAGTGAGATAAAGTAACGCGTTCTACGGAACTTTAAAGTGCTTCTGTTTTCTTTAGCTAAAGAAGCCACCTAGTGGTGATAGAGTATAATTATTCTCACACAAGTATCGTCTGTGGGATTACATATGTGCAGTATTTGCGTACATTGCATAAAAAATATGTACAGGACTGTATATAATATGTGATTATTGAACAGTTGAATTTTGTCAGATATTATTCAGTGTTATAAAGCATGTTTGTCTTACAGGTCTCAGACTTGTACTTATCTCATTATTCTTTTCATATATGTATAGATTACCTCCAGAATCTCTCACAGGAATCCTCAGACTACAGTGACACGCAAGGTAATGTATAAATACATAGGTATATTGCAATTAAGACATTATTAATGGGAACCTGTCAGCAGGATTGTGCACAGTAACCTACAGACAGTGTTAGGCCAGTGCTGTTATACTGAATAAAATGATACCTGGGTGATGAAATCCGTCTTGTGGTTGTTGTGTAATCTTTATTTTTAGTTTTGTGTTAATGAGATTCTCATGCACTAAGGCGGGGGTCTGTATGTGGTGCTCTGATCAGGTATTCATAATGCAGACTGCTGACAGGTCACTGATCCCCCACTGACCGGCCCCCTAGGCACGAGCATATCATTAACACAAAACTGAAAATAAAGATTAAGAAACAACCACAAGATGGATTTCATCACCAGGTATCATTGTAATCAGTATAACGGCGCCGACCTGACACTGTAGGTAACTGTGCACTATCCTGCTGACAGGTTCCCTTTAAAGGGGTTGTCTTGTCCATTTTCTTATGCTCTGTTAGCATGTAGCTGTCATAGAGGGACTTCTCTCTGAAAACTATAAGCCATAATGGCTGTGGCAAATTTTAGTTTTCCATGTTGTACATGGTCAACCGTGAATCTAAATGGCAATCATTTAGTATTACATTTTACCTGCTGTAGAGCAACCCCTACAATATTAATAAAAAATGTTTATTACTTGTTTTTTTTTATTGTCCTTCAATTATCTACTTGGCAGCAGTTAACTCTAAAGCGTATTGCCAATGTATTCTGCAATGTGCTTTAGAAAGAATCTCAATCGTGTATTTTTCTTTATTAAAATTGCCAATTTTCATTGTTTAAAGGGAATCTGTCATCAGGTTTTTGCTATGTAGTCGGAGAGCACCATGATGTAGGGACAGAAATCTTGACCCCAGTGATGTCTCTTACTGGGCTGTATTTAGCTGTTTCAATAGAATCAGTATTTATCAGCAGGAGATTATCATTACAGAACTTTCTACCCTCAAGCCTTGTAGTCCAGCCACGTCCCCAGTACTGTCAGCTCTGTCACTATGGGGGGGTGACCGATTTATGGCCCTTGCCTGCTTGAGTCTCAGAACTGCAAACAGACTGATGTGAGCTTCTGTGTTCCATTCAAATTATTATGAATATTGGCGTTTTTATGAACGGCATAGATGGTAGATTTGAAAATCATATTGTCTGAGTCGTGACAAAATGGTGAATGGAATGAGTTTGTCTTACGTTACTGATCTGTGACCATAACACCTTCAAATTAAATATCGGGCAGATGGATGTTGCCTTCCATGCCATGTTTCCTAACCTATACAAAGGTAAAATGATAGGAAACATAACAGTAATATCTCACACATGGGACCTCCAGGGGTGAAGATATCGTAGAATTTGGGAATCTCATAATTTCATAAGCCACATCCTATGGTCTACTGAAGACCAGCCCTGTTGTGAGTCACCGGAGGGGGGGTATGTGGACATATCTTGTGTTAATAAAAGTAAATGCCAAATTATAGTCTTTGTCAGTCCTGAGAGATGCAGTTTATTCTAGTTCTGTCCATTGCTCCCCTTCATAAAAGCCAGAGCCAAACCTTTTATAACACTGTCTACTTTTTGGATTAAATATATAAAATCTTAATAATTCCTCTTGTTCTACTGTATAAGCCGCACCTTTGAAGCAGTATTCTACCTGTCAGTTGTCTCATTGGCCTGTATAAATGATTGGTGGTGGCAGCTAGTTCCTACTATTATGGAGTTATACACCCCGATACGGAGGAGTATACGCTCACTGTGAGTTGCCAAATAACTGGCTTAGTAGGGAAAACAGACGTGGCTTTGTCCATCACTCATCTGTCAATTGTGTAATTGTCCTGATGATTAAAGGCATCAGAGTGTCTACATATTGGTGGTCTTCCTGTCATGGAGTTATACACACATTTTAGATTCTTGAAACAGATATTTTTTAATGAGCAAATATGACAAGTGTCCTTACACTGCTCTGTATCTGCTACATTGTCACAAGAGTACAAAGCGTGTCTACTCTCCTGCATTCACAGGGTGCTTTCATATTGCGAATTATAAATTGGTAATAAATGTGTAGTCAAGTGCACAGTAAGAATGTATACTTTGGTACTTTGAAAAATCTCTTTACCTACATGAATTGGCTATGCCAGGTCACCACTAATTATATCTGATGATAGTTCTATGTGCAGCCTTGGCTAATTTCCTCCTTCCACTTCATTATCTCCAATATTAGAGGCATTTTTTAATTGTTCATTTGATTTTTATATTTTTTTCCTTTTCTAGCTGCCTTGAGTGTTGTCATTGAAGTTGCTAATCATGCCAATGACATCTTGAAGCATGGGGTAAGTGCTAATTAGAACAGGTTATCTCAGGAATACATAGAGTATTTTCAGTTGTAAATGCATTTGAATACGCTTCTGGATTAAATCATTCATAAAAACACATTTTGCATTTTCTTCCAATTTCCATTTGTAAGGACAATTTTCAAAAGCTTATGCAGATTCAGTACAGCCTGAATGGTCATCATGAGATAGTCCAGCCTGGAAGGGTATGTTTAAGAATCATTTGCACATTTTATGTTTCATTACTTTTTGTGTTTTTTTTTGTATTGATTGCTTGGTATAAACTAAATTAATACCATTTATATTTACAATACAGAATTGCAATGATATTATATGCACAATATGCACTTTCTTTTCTCGACTATTTGATGGCATATGCCATGATCATTATCAAAATATTCTTATTCAGATTAATTTAATCTAATACGGTTATTTGGCACTTTGTTACTGATGTTCCAATGGTTACAGCATTCTGCCAAATGTAGCTATTTGTGTCATATTACATGAGGTTGGGAATCGCAAAATATGTTTACTGCCTAGTCATTTTTCTGTTTCTTTGCTGTGTTAACCCTGAGTTAAGACACACTGGTTGCTAGTGATATGCTCCATTAACTTGTACAGAATGGCTCTAGAGTCTATGGCAGTGGTTCCAAACCTTTCTGACCTTGAGCCACATTCGGCTCAGAGAGGGTCATGAGTCATGTTCGGCTCCAAGAGAGGGTCGCGAGCCACGTTCGGCTCCAAGAGAGGCTCATGAGCCACGTTCGGCTCCATGAGAGGGTCATGAGCCACGTTCGGCCCCAAGAGAGGGTTGTGAGCCACATTCGGCTCGGAGAGAGGGTCGCAAGCCACGTTCGGCTCCGAGAGAGGGTCGCGAGCCACGTTAGTTTCCGAGGGAAACGCCAAGGAAGGTTTTTCAAGCCACGTTCTTCTCCGAGGGAGGGTCGCGAGCCCTGTTCTTCTCCGAGGGGGGTTGCGAGCTACGTCCGGCTCAGAGGGAGGGTCGCGAGCCATTTCCGGCTCCGATGGAGGGGTTGCAAGCCACGTTCGGCTCCGAGGGAGGGTGGCGAGCCAAGACCGGCTCCCGCACCCTCACAGTAGTGGCAACCAAAGCCCCCATTATAGGTATAATGATAGCCAAAGCTTTTCCACATAATCACCCTGAAATCAGTATACCAATATCCAGGGGTTCCCACAATACAAGCACTCCCACTACACTGTTGCATTCAGCTTCCACCTCCTCCTCTATCAGGTAGTATCATCTGGTCTTCCGTGTATCATACATAAATTATCTCTATATCCCTAAGACCAGTATATGTGCATCCAGATCTGCTCTTCTGTGCAGGGCTATTTCCGCGGTAATTCTGGAACTCCCTGCCGCGGGTATTACGCATGCGGAATTGGCATGCGTTTTCCCGCTAAACACTAGCGTTTTGCAAGCGTAATTAATTAATTAACTTGCAGAATGCTAGCATTTTCCAAGCGCTTGGAAAACTGATTGACAGGTTGGTCACACTTCTCAAACATAGGGCTTGACAAGTGTGACCAACTTTTTACTATTGATGCTGCCTATGCAGCATCAATAGTAAAAAGATCTAATGTTAAAAATGATAGAAAAATAAAAAACTGGTTATTCTCGCCTTCCGACGACCCCCGATCTCCTCAGCGGTGCACGCGGCGGCTTCCGTTCCCAGGGATGCTTTGTGCAAAGTCCTGGGATGACGTCATGGTCATGTTCCCTGGGAACGGAAGGTGCCGCATGCACCGCTGTGAGTAGTAGTGAGTATATCACTATTTTTTATTTTAATTATTTTTTTTTAAACATTGATATGGTGCCCAGTCCGTGGAGGAGATTCTCCTCTCCTCCACCCTGGGTACCATCTGCACATGATCCGCTTACTTCCCGCATGGTGGGCATAGCCTCATGCGGGAAGTAAGCGGATCAATGCATGCCTATGTGTGCGGAATCCCCACGATTCCGCAAAATTAATGAACATGCTGTGTTTTTTTCCGGAATGCGTTTCCGCTCCGGAAAAAAACGCAGCATGTGCATACAAAATGGGGATTGCATTTTATTAATAGGATGCTTAATGTGAGCTTTTTTTTTGCGGTTTTATCGTGTTTTTATAGCGAAAAAAACGTAAAAAAATCCAGAATGTGTGCACATACCCTGAGACAGATTCTTAAATTTTTCTATTCGCCACGACAGCACCCACTGAGAGAGGGGATCCGCCCCTAGGAACAGGAAACCTACAGAGAGATAAAAGGGGCGGCCCCCCCTCGCTCCTCAGTTGGTTTCCTGTTCCTAGAAGGAAGCCCACAGAGAAGATCTCTGTAGACACTGTACAGCGGTGTCTGAGAAGAGGAAAAACTCGCCTGGATGCCGCCTGTGCGTCTCTGCTGAGCGGCAGGGGCTCCAGAGCGAGTAGAAGCAGAGTCGGGGATTCCTGTTGGTTCCCTCCTCGTCTGCACCGGCCAAATAGTGGGGCCTGGAAAGCTCCAACGATCTCCCTGCTGGGACATCGTTGTGGAAGGAAGACCATGGCGGTATGGTTACCTGAGATCCCGGTCTGGAAGGTGTGGCGCGGAACAGCGGTGGCTCCCCCCGGTCCCTCAGGTACGATGCGTGGGGTTGTAATGCCGGAAAAAATGCGGCAGACGCCGGCGCATGCGCAGTGCGTCCGGAATCCCGGATGTAGTATGGCCGACCCCCGGAGGTCGGCATTGCATTTCCGGGGGAACCGCCATATTGGATTCCTCCTGGCGGTGTTCGCAGGTGTCCTGGTGCAGGTAATTAAAAAAAAAAAAAAAAAAATGGGTTGCAGCTGCGGGGGCTGAGATTGATAGCCCACACTATAAAAGTCTGATAGGAAGGGAAAAACAGGGTGCATTATGTCGTCCCACGAGGAAGTCAGTGAGCACCCTGTAGAAGAGCCACAAAAGCAAAGTGGTAATGCTGCAAAAAAGAATAGTGGACACTCCAGGAAGAGTGATTCCACTGAAAAATCAGGAAGGAGATCATCCCGTTCCACATCCCAGACCGGACGATCCACCCAACAATCGGTATAGTATGCTTCAGAATGTTTGGGTATTCAGCTCCTTCAGAGCTTATATTGGTCTCCTCTGCTCATGTCCCTCTAGGCAAAAAGCAAGGAGAAGACCAAGCACAAGCAGTGTGCTATATGTATTGAGCCCCTGCCTGACTCTTATCCAAAAACGTTATGTCAGGCATGCATAGATAACACCCTGCGGCAGGAGGAGTCCGTTAAAATGGACGAAATACGGCTCATGATTCGGGAGGAACTCCAATCGTTGAGTGGTGGTCCCTCAGGCAGTGTTGAGAAGAGAAGTAGGAGAAAATCCTCACCCAATGCTGACACGTCGGCGGAAAGTGGGGAAATTGATTCAGACGTCTCCCACTTGTCTGGTTCCTCAGATGAGGAGGAATATGTCTGTTTCCCGACTGAGGGAGTAAATAGTCTAGTCAAATCAGTGAGGAAAACGATGGGGGTGTCGGAGGTTAAAGAACCCCAAACGGCCCAGGAGGTTATGTTCGCAGGTCTATTTCAGCGAAAGGACCACGTATTCCCAGTAAACCAGACTATAAAAGATCTCATTAAAAAAGAGTGGAGCAAGGGGCAGAAAGGGTTTACACCAGTATCCTGTAAGAGACGTTACCCCTTTGAGGACGAAGATTTAAACACCTGGACTAAAGTTCCAAAGGTCGATGCGGCTGTCGCATCCACTTCCCGCCGTTCTTCCCTACCAGTGGAAGATTCAGGCTCCTTATCTGATCCCATGGATAGGAAATCGGATGCACTTTTGAAAAAATCGTGGGAGGCCTGTGTCACTGCATTTAGGCCGGCAATCTCCACCACATGTACCAGTAGATCTATGCTGGTTTGGTTAGACCAGCTGGACCAGAATATCAAGAATGGTATATCTAGAGAGAAATTGAGGGCATCCATCCCCTTAATTAAGAGCGCTGCGGCATTTATATCCGATGCCTCCGTGGATTCTCTCCGCCTGGCGGCCAGGACAGCCAGCCTCGCAAATACTGCCCGCCGAGCCTTATGGTTAAAGAACTGGAAGGGGGATGCCCAGTCCAGATCCAAGTTGTGTGCCATACCCTGTCAGGGTGAGTACCTCTTTGGAACTATTCTGGATGAGATACTCACTAAGGCGGGTGAGCGTAAAAAAGGTTTTCCTAATCCCTTTGTTCCTGCTTACAGAAGGGCATTTAGGAGGCCAGCATTTGGCAGAAAGGGAAGCTTTAAAGAGCAATGGAGGAACAAAGACTTCAGGCAGAAAGGCAATTTGTTTAACAAACGTCCCTTCAAACCAGCTGAAAAATCCCGAGAACCCTATTCCACCAGTGGGCGGTAGACTACTGGGATTTATCAATCAGTGGAGAGAAATAACTATCAACCCATGGGCCATAAAATTAATATCCTCAGGCCTTACTCTAGACTTCATCCGAAAACCTCCGGATTCCTTTCGGCTCACCTCCCTAAAGTCCAAACTACAACAAGAAGCATTGGAAGTAGAAGTCAAGTCCCTTCTTGCAAAACGGGTCTTAATAGAGGTTCCGTCATCTCAAACCGGGCAGGGGTTCTACTCCCCCTTGTTTCTGATTACAAAACCTGACGGATCCTATAGAACTATTTTTAATTTGAGAAATCTAAATATGTTCATAAAACCCACAACATTTAAGATGGAATCCATTCGATCAGCCATTAAAAATTTGTTCCCTAACTGTTACATGGTAGTACTTGATCTCAAAGATGCTTATTATCATCTTCCCATACACCAGTCGCACCAGCAGTTTCTTCGGGTAGCAGTAGTTATAGACGGTCAAGTTCGTCATTTTCAATATAGAGCAATGCCCTTTGGTCTGTCTATGGCTCCTAGAACCTTTACTAAGTTGCTTTTGGAAGTAATGTCCTTCCTACGGTTAAAAGACACATTGGTCATCCCATATCTGGACGACCTACTAATTGTGGGGAAAAATTTCTTACAGTGTGAGCAAAGGTTGGAGGAGGTGGTATCCTCTTTACAAAGGCTGGGTTGGATTATTAACTGGGAAAAATCCAGACTCCAACCCGTCACTTGTCAGAAATTTTTAGGTCTCCTCCTGGATTCAGTAGACCAAAAATGTTGGTTGCCTGATGATAAAAAGTAAAAAAGTATTCGATAATTAGTAAAGTAGATTTAGCTATCAAAAAGCGTAATATGTCACTGAGAAATGCCATGTCATTGTTAGGTTCACTATCATCATGTATCCCTGCGGTTAAATGGGCTCAATTCCATACCAGGCAGCTGCAAAAATTGGTATTGCAGGAAGACACAAAAGATAGGGTACATTTAGATCGAACAATTTTCTTAACGGCAGAGGTAGTACACTCCCTTACATGGTGGTTAGATTGGGGAAATCTATCAGAGGGGGTACCATGGGTCATCACCCCTTCTGCCGTAGTAACCACGGATGCTAGTCCGGAGGGCTGGGGAGCACATTTTGGTGATCAGGTGGTTCAGGGCCTTTGGTCCAGGTCAGAGTTAGCTAATTCTTCTAATGTAAAAGAATTAAGAGCCATATATTATTCCCTACTCCACTTTCTTCCCCAGCTACGAGGCTCTCACACAAGGGTCCTCTCAGACAACACCTCGGCAGTAGCCTATTTAAATCGTCAAGGAGGTACACGATCAGAAAATCTTATGAGAGTCTCTTCGGACATCATGACGTTAGCCGAAAGTCATCTGTTGTCCTTGTCAGCGGTGCACATCAGAGGTATAGACAACATCCGTGCCGATTTCCTCAGTCGCCATACCCTTCATCAAGGGGAATGGATGCTCAGCAGAGAGATTTTCCGGCAGATAACAGACCGATGGGGCATGCCACAAATAGACCTATTCGCAACAAGGTCCAACCGTCAGGTCAAAACATTTGCTTCCCTTTGCAGACTGGACAACCCCGACATATTCGATGCCCTTCAGGTGCCATGGACATTCGACCTGGCCTACGCATTCCCTCCATGGAATCTATTACCTATAGTAATAAGAAAAATAAGGGAGGAGGGGGCAAGAGTTCTGTTGGTGGCCCCATTCTGGCCCAAAAGGCCATGGTTCTCCTGGCTCAGGGCAATGTCGACTACAGACCCTTGGATCCTGCCTCAGACCAAGGACCTGTTGTCTCAGGGACCGTTTCTCCATCCTCGGGTAAAAGGCATGAATCTGACGGTATGGAATTTGAAAGGCACTTACTAACTCTAAGGGGTTTTTCCAGTGGGCTTATAGATACTCTTATGAAGAGTAGAAAGCCTTCCACTACCCAAATCTATGTCAGAGTTTGGAAAAAATTCCTTAAATTTCATACTGCACAACTTTCCGCTGAAGTTCCTATATTTGCAATATTGGAGTTCTTGCAAAAAGGACTTGAATTAGGACTGTCGGTAAATACTCTAAGAGTCCAGGTTTCAGCTCTAGGAGCCCTCTTTAGTTATGATGTGGCGGGAGATAGATGGGTTTCTCGTTTTATATCAGCATGTGAACGATCAAAACCTATTCATATGCCACAGGTGCCTCAGTGGGATCTATCTCTGGTCCTAGATGCCTTGACACAAAGCCCGTTTGAGCCGCTACATGAGGCCTCATTAAAGAACATCTCGCTAAAAACAATACTGTTAGTAGCGTTAGTATCCGCTAGAAGGGTGAGTGATCTCCATGCCTTGTCTATTGACCCTCCTTATCTATCCGTGACATCTGATAGAATAATTTTAAAGACGGACCCTTGTTATCTCCCTAAGGTAGCCACTAGTTTTCACAGATCCCAGGAGATCCTGTTACCTACCTTCTATGAAGACCACTCGACTCCAGAAGAAGCCAGGCTTCATACCCTAGATGTTAAGAGAACTATTCTAGCCTACTTAGAGAGGACTAGGGACTGGAGGAAGAGTAGGGCTCTCTTTGTCTCTTTCCAGGGAAAAACCAAGGGTTCCAGAGTTACAAAGAACACGCTATCACGCTGGATTAGAGATGCCATTATCCTGGCGTATAAAGCTGGAGGAAGAGATCCTCCAATGCATGTGGGAGCACACTCCACAAGAGCCGTGTCGACCTCCTGGGCAGAAAGGGCGAACGTGCCGATAGATCTTATATGTAAGGCTGCAACTTGGTCTTCACCAAACACCTTCTATAGACATTATAGATTAGATCTGTCTGCTGCTTCTGACCTGACCTTTGGGGTTTCGGTTCTTGATTCAGTTAACCCACCCAGTATATAGTCTCTGAAAATCTCTCAGTGGGTGCTGTCGTGGCGAATAGAAAATATCGGATTACGTACCGGTAATGCTCTTTTATAGAGCCCACGACAGCACCCATTCGATTCCCTCCCTTTTCTTTATTTAGTTGCACGTGGTGTCTTGATAGGGAGATGTATATAATAGAATAATATGGTATGAGGTTGTAAATATGTATATATGCCTAAACCTGATAAGACTAAAAAACCTGGCGGCGGTTCCTCCTTTTTCTCTGTAAAACAACTGAGGAGCGAGGGGGGGCCGCCCCTTTTATCTCTCTGTAGGTTTCCTGTTCCTAGGGGCGGATCCCCTCTCTCAGTGGGTGCTGTCGTGGGCTCTATAAAAGAGCATTACCGGTACGTAATCCGATATTTTTTTTCCATAAAATAACATTGTATGATTTTTAAATGATTAATTTGCATTTTATTTCATGAAATAAGTATTTGATACAATAGAAAAACAGAACTTAATATGTGGTGCAGAAACTTTTGTTTACAGTTACGGAGGTGTGACATTTCCTGTAGTTGTTAACGAAGTTTACACACACTGCTGCAGGGATTTTGGCCCACTCTTCCATTCAGATCTTCAGATCTTTCGGGTTTTTGGGGTGTCACAGGACAGCATTGAGTTTCAGCTCACTCCAAAGATTTTCTATTGGGTTCAGGTCTGGAGACTGGCTAGACCACTCCAGGACCTTGAAGTGCTTCTTACGGAGCCACTCGTTAGTTGCCCTGGCTGTGTGTTTTGGGCCATTGTCATGCTGGAAGAACCAGCCATGATCCATCTTCAGTGCTTTTACTGAGAGAGGCAGGTTGTGCCAAAATCTCGTGACTTATGACCCCATCCATCTGTAAGAGGATGAACCGGACCAGGGGTATCTCTTGGGCGCCGGTAACAGAACTGTCGGGACTGTCACCATTGTTGCACAGGGGGAAAGCTTACTAGATCACACCGACCTTTGCCCTTGTCAGTAGGGGGCGGGTCAGGTATAAGAAGGGCCGCATGCGGGAAAGAGCAAGCAGTTTCGGCGGCAAGACTGAGCACTCAGCGGGGGGGAGGTGCAGGCCAGGAGAGCGCAGCATCTCGTGAGTAAAGGCCCACCTCTAGACATCCCAGTAGTCACGTCCCCTGTACCCGGACAACAGACTTTGACTTGCCCGACGTTCCCCGTGCCGGGAGGTGAATCATATGTGATCCCTGTTACTGCTACGTGCGTGCGCCTTAGTTCAGCATCAGAGTCAGATCTTACCAACCCTTTACTCGCTGACACTACAGAGCAAGTCTACACTCCAGCTAAACCGCATAGAGAACTGACATTAGGACTGAGCCCAGTATCCAGGAACCATGGGTGGGAGGACCCGACTTGTGCGACAAAGACGCTTTGCACTCATCGAGAAATCGGACCTCCGTTGTCTGTGCCAACGTTGGAGACCGAGGAGCTATAATCAAGAAACCGACAGACTGATAAGTTTATTCTTCTATTCTTTTTCTTTTTGTGAACATCCTCCCTATACCTGTTTTCCCTGTTGCCCCTTTCCAGTGCCCTATCCTCTCCTAACCATTCCCTCCCTGCATCTAGTTATATTTGTTAATAAATTTTGTAAACCCTTGATCTGCCTCTGGTCCGTGACGACACCCCGACTCCTGCGTTATTTCACATCCACCCTTCAACACGGTGCAGTCATCCTGTCCATTTGCAGAAAAGCACTCCGAAAGTATGCTGTTTCCCCCCACCATGTTTCACAGTTGGAACGGTGTTCTTGGAGTTGTACTAATCCTTCTTCGTCCGAACACGGTGAGTGGAGATGATACCAAAATATAACTATAAGTTCTATTTTGTTCTCATCTGACCTTCTCCCATGCCTCCTCTGGATTGTCCATATTGTCATTGGCGAACTTCAAATGGGACTGGACAAGTGCTGGTGTGAGCAGGGGAACCTTGCGTGCCCTGCAGGATTTTAATTCATGACGGTGTAACGGTAATGTTTGAGAATGTTGTCCCAGCTCTCTTCAGGTCATTAATCAGGTCCTCCTGTGTAGTTCTGGACTGATTCCTGACCTTTCTCAGAATCATCCTTACCCCACGAGGCGAGATCTTGCATGGAGCCCCAGACTGAGAAAGATTGACAGTCATCTTTTGTTCCTTCCATTTTTTAATAATTAATCCAATAGTTGTTGCCTTCTCACCAAGCTGCTTGCCTATTGTCCTATAGCCAATCCCAGCCTTTTGCAGTTTTACAATTTTTTCCCTGGTGTCCTTAGACAACTCTTTGATCTTGGTCATGGTGGAGAGGTTGGAGTGTGATTGATTGTGTGTGGACAGGTGTCTTTTATACAGGTAACAAGTTCAAACAGGTGCAATTAATACAGGCAATGAGTAGAGAGTAGGTTTGCTCCTTAAAGAAAAACTTACAGGTCTGTGACAGCCATATTTCTTACTATTGGTAGGTGATCAAATACTTATTTCATACAATAAAATGCAATTAGTTATGTAAAAATCATACAAGGTGATTTTCTGGCTTTTATTTTTAGATTCTCTCTCTCACAGTTGAAGAGTACTTACGATAAAAATGACAGACCTCTCCATTCTTTGTAGGGGGGGAAACTTGCAAAATCAGCAGTGTATTTAATACTTATTTTTCCCCACTGTATGAATTTTTTTCATGAGTTTTATTTTGTGTGTGTATGTGTGTGTGTGTGTGTGTAACAAAACACCTACACATAGTAGGCATCCTGCGCTTAGTAACCCGATGTTTACCCTGGTTACCAGTGAAGACATCGCTGAATCTGTGTCACACACACCGATTCAGCGATGTCAGTAGGACCTCAACGACCAAAAAAAGGTCCAGACCATTCCAACACGACCAGCGATCTCACAGCAGGGGCCTGGTCGCTGGTACGTGTCAAACATAGCGAGATCGCTACTGAGGTCGCTGTTGCGTCACAAAACTTGTGACTCCGCAGCGATCTCGCTAGCGATCTCGCTATGTGAGACGGGGCCTTTAAACCAGGCTTTTCTTTATCTCGAACTGCTGTGTTGTGTTTGTAGAATAAATATGAGGGGGAGGAGATCCTTTTGAGGAGGAGATTTATGATAATTCTTTCTGTATGACCCTTTTATTGAAGTGGGTAGACCTTTAGGGAGTCAGATCATAGCCGGTTTAGAACAACTGGGCCCAGGGAGAGGGCTACATTGCTATATAGTTTCAGCTGTAAAAGCAAATCTTTTCTAAACGCTCAGCAGTAATAACTGTGACAGGTTAAAGTGATCAGAGAATGCGTCTGCCTGCCATATGTAAGTGATTTGACTGGGATATGTTTGCATTCATAAATCATTCAGCTGTAACAAGAGAACTGCTCAGTGATCTCTAAAGCTTATCACTACCATCAGTAAATGTTAGCATACCAAAGGACCTCATACACAATTGATAGCTGTCAGATGAACAATAATTCAGCCGATTGTTCATTCGGCAGTGGTATCTCGTAACTCCACCATACACAGGAGTGCTCACCCTGGTAAGCGCACCTTTGTTCTCTGAGAGAGACACTGCCAGGCTCCTCTGGCGGCAGCTTATCTCCCTGAGAACTGAAGGATTCAACAGTCTAAAATGAGACACGCCAGATAGTTACCTCATCCCACAGAGAGGGGCATCGGGAGGCCCACATATACATTAGACCGTCGGCCGAGCCTCCTGTTTGTTGTTGTGCTTGGCTGACATTAGGTTACATGTGGATGGAGGTATTAAGGATTGTTTCAATCGTGGCAGATTTTACAACTTCTAGAAAACCTTGCTACATGTGATTAGGTACTTTATGTATAACACCGTTCTCTTATGTAACTGTAAAGATGCTTACATTTGGTTGAAGCCTGGTCTTGGAAGGCTCAGTATTAGGCCGGCATCACACACAACGTATAAAAAAAAGGTCCGTTTTACAGGGACTAGAATCGCAGAAATGTTCCCTGAACAGTGATCCGTATGTCATCCGTGTGCAGTGCGAGGATGCGATTCTCGCATCTAAGCATCCGTATCCGTATGACATCTGTATGGCATACATATTGCGAGATTCAGTTCACTGCGGTCAGGCGGGGAGTCAGGGCAGCCTCAGTGAGGTCAGCGGTAGTCATTGAGGCTGCGCAGACTCCCCCGCCTGACATGGTGAACTTGACGGCGTGGGAAAATGTTCAGAAACTTTCCCACGCTACAGAGTTAATGTCCGGTCAGGCGGGGAGGCTGTGCAGGCAGCTTTTCATTCATTCCTCCTTGGTTTACAGCCCAGCCGACAAAGAGGAGTGGGTCAGAAGACCCAAAGACGACCCAAAATTCACAAATAACAATATATAAATAATCTTTATTAATAGAAAAATAGCAAACAGGTAGGGGCATGGCGCACAGAGACACCGCACAGTCGTGTATAAATACCAAGGGCGCACGGAGCCGGGAAATCAAACACCCATAATCAATTATAATAAATTATAATACATATAAGAAGGATGCACTATCTCAAATTTGATGATGTAATGTAAAAAGTGCTAATTACCTCTTAGTAGGATGTGAGACTTCCAGGGTCCATGCGCCCACCCCGACGCGCGTTTCGGTAACACACCTTCCTCAGGGGGCCCAGCCGGTAGCATTAGCACCGCTCCGGGTTGTAAACTGTTTAACTCCTTGAGATGGATTTACAGTGTGGGACTTGACTGTACGGCGGACAGGTATGGGATATTGTTGCTTTTTTATTTTGGAATTTTTTACAGGAGAACGAGGGCTTTGCTTGGATTGAGAGTTCAATAAAGATGTTAAAACCTGTGTGTTTCATTACTTAATTTAAATACTTTATTCTTAATGTGTGTGTATTTTTATCCCTTTCATAATATTGGATTAACCCCTTCACCCCCAAGGGTGGTTTGCACGTTATGGACCGGGCCAATTTTTACAATTCTGACCACTGTCCCTTTATGAGGTTATAACTCTGGAACGCTTCAACGGATCCTGGTGATTCTGACAATGTTTTCTCGAGACATATTGTACTTCATGATAGTGGTAAAATTTCTTTCATATTACCTGCGTTTATTTGTGAAAAAAATGGAAATTTGGTGAAAATTTTGAAAATCTCGCAAGTTTCCAAATTTGAATTTTTATGCAATTAAATCACAGTGATATGTCACAAAAAAAAACTTAATAAGTAACATTTCCCACATGTCTACTTTACATCAGCATCATTTTGGAACCAAAATTTTTTTTTTTAGGGAGTTATAAGGGTTAAAAGTTGACCAGCAATTTCTCATTTTTACAACACCATTTTTTTTTTAGGGACCACATCTCATTTGAAGTCATTTTGAGGGGTCTATATGATAGAAAATACCCAAGTGTGACACCATTCTAAAAACTGCACCCCTCAAGGTGCTCAAAACCACATTCAAAAAGTTTATTAACCCTTCAGGTGTTTCACAGGAATTTTTGGAATGTTTAAATAAAAATGAACATTTAACTTTTTTTCACACAAAATTTAATTCAGCTCCAATTTGTTTTATTTTACCAAGGGTAACAGGAGAAAATGGACCCCAAAAGATGTTATACAATTTGTCCTGAGTACGCCGATACCCCATATGTGGGGGTAAACCACTGTTTGGGTGCATGACAGAGCTCGGAAGCGAAGGAGCGACATTTGGCTTTTCAATGTAAAATTGACTGGAATTGAGATGGGACGCCATGTTGCGTTTGGAGAGCCACTGATGTGCCTAAACATTGAAACCCCCCACAAGTGACACCATTTTGGAAAGTAGACCCCCTATGGAACTTATCTAGATGTGTGGTGAGCACTTTGACCCACCAAGTGCTTCACGGAAGTTTATAATGCAGGACCGTAAAAATAAAAAATCATATTTTTTCACAAAAATGATCTTTTCGCCCCCAATTTTTTATTTTCCCAAGGGTAAGAGAAGAAATTGGACCACAGAAGTTGTTGTGCAATTTGTCCTGAGTACGCTGATACCCCATATGTGGGGGTAAACCACTGTTTGGGCGCATGGGAGAGCTCGGAAGGGAAGGAGCGCCATTTGACTTTTCACTGCAAAATTGACAGGAATTGAGATGGGACGCCATGTTGCGTTTGGAGAGCCACTGATGTGCCTAAACATTGAAACCCCCCCACAAGTGACACCATTTTGGAAAGTAGACCCCCTAAGGAACTTATCTAGAGGTGTGGTGAGCACTTTGACCCACCAAGTGCTTCACAGAAGTTTATAATGCAGAGCCGTAAAAATAAAACAAAAATGTTTTCCCACAAAAATTATATTTTAGCCCCCAGTTTTGTATTTTCCCGAGGGTAACAGGAGAAATTGGACCCCAAAAGTTGTTGTCCAATTTGTCCTGAGTACGCTGATACCCCATATGTGGGGGCGAACCACCGTTTGGGCGCATGGGAGGGCTCGGAAGGGAAGGAGCGCCATTTGGAATGCAGACTTAGATGGAATGGTCTGCAGGCGTGACATTGCGTTTGCAGAGCCCCTAATGTACCTAAACAGTAGAAACCCCCCACAAGTGACACCATTTTGGAAAGTAGACCCCCTAAGGAACTCATCTAGATGTGTTGTGAGAGCTTTGAACCCCCTAGTGTTTCACTACAGTTTATAACGCAGAGCCATGCAAATAAAAAAATTTTTTTTTTTCCACAAAAATTATTTTTTAGCCCCAGTTTTGTATTTTCCCAAGGGTAACAGGAGAAATTGGACCCCAAAAGTTGTTCTCCAATGTGTTCCGAGTACGCTGATACCCCATATGTTGGGGTAAACCCCTGTTTGGGCGCACGGGAGAGCTTGGAAGGGAAGGAGCACTGTTTTACTTTTTCAACGCAGAATTGGCTGGAATTGAAATGGGACGCCATGTCACGTTTGGAGAGCCCCTGATGTGCCTATACAGTGGAAACCCCCCAATTATAACTGAAACCCTAATCCACACACACCCCTAACCCTAATCCCTACGGTAACCCTAACCACACCTCTAACCCAGACACACCCCTAACCCTAATCCCAACCCTATTCCCAACCGTAAATGTAATCCAAACCCTAACCCTAACTTTAGCCCCAACCCTAACCCTAACTTTAGCCCCAACCCTAAATGTAGCCCTAACCCTAGCCCTAGCCCTAACCCTAGCCCTAACCCTAACCCTAGCCCTAACCCTAATGGGAAAATGGAAATAAATACATTTTTTAAATTTTTTTAATTTTTCCATAACTAAGGCTACGTTCACATTAGCGTTCTGCGCCACAGCGTCGGGCGCCGCAGCGTCGCCGCATGCGTCATGCGCCCCTATATTTAACATGGGGGCGCATGGACATGCGTTGCACTTGCGTTTTGCGACGCATGCGTCACTGCGGCGCACGCGTCATGGCGCAGAGGACGCAGCAAGTTGCATTTTTTGTGTGTACAAAATCAAGCAAAAAAAGGACGCATGCGTCGCAAAACGCAGCGTTTTGCATGCGTTGTGCATGCGGTGTTCCTGCGTTGTGCGTTGCGTCGCCGACGCTGCGGCGCACAACGCAAATGTGAACGTAGCCTAAGCGGGTGATGAAGGGGGGTTTGATTTACTTTTATAGCGGGTTATTTAGCGGATTTTTATGATTGGCAGCCGTCACACACTGAAAGACGCTTTTTATTGCAAAAAATATTTTTTGCGTTACCACATTTTGAGACCTATAATTTTTCCATATTTGAGTCCACAGAGTCATGTGAGGTCTTGTTTTTTGCGGGACGAGTTGACGTTTTTATTGGTAACATGTTCGGGCACGAGAGATTTTTTGATCGCTTTTTATTCCGATTTTTGTGAGGCAGAATGACCAAAAACCAGCTATTCATTAATTTCTTTTGGGGGAGGCGTTTATACCGTTCCGCGTTTGGTAAAATTGATAAAGCAGTTTTATTCTTCGGGTCAGTACGATTACAGCGATATCTCATTTACATCATTTTTTATGTTTTGGCGCTTTTATACGATAAAAGCTATTTTATAGAAAAAATAATTATTTTGGCATCGCTTTATTCTGAGGACTATAACTTTTTTATTTTTTCGCTGATGATGGTGTATAGCGCCTCGTTTTTTGCGGGACAAGATGATGTTTTCAGCGGTACCATGGTTATTTATATCTGTCTTTTTGATCGCGTATTATTCCACTTTTTGATTGGCGGTATGAGAATAAAGCGTTGTTTTTTGCCTCGTTTTTTTTTTTTTTTTTACGGTGTTCACTGAAGGGGTTAACTAGTTATGTAGTTTTATAGGTGGAGTCGTTACGGACGCGGCGATACTAAATGTGTACTTTTATTGTTTGATTTTTTTTTTTATTTAGATAAAGAAATGTATTTATGGGAATAATTTTTTTTTTAATTTATTTAGGAATTTTTTTTTTATTTTTTTTTTAAACTTTTTTACTTTGTCCCAGGGGGGGACATTACAGATCGGTGATTTGACAGTGTGCACAGCACTCTGTCATATCACCGATCTCACTGACAGGGCTGCAGGCTTACCAGCGTCTGCACTGAGCAGACACTCGGTAAGCCACCTCCTTCCCTGCAGGACCTGGATGCCGCGGCCATCTTGGATCCGGGACCTGCAGCGAGGAAGGAGGTAGGAGACCCTCGGAGCAACGCGATCACATCGCGTTGCTCCGGGGGTCTCAGGGAAGCACGCAGGGAGCCCCCTCCCTGCGCGATGCTTCCCTATACCGCCGGTACACCGCGATCATGTTTGATCGCGGTGTGCCGGGGGTTAAGGTGCCGGGGGCGGTCCGTGACCGCTCCTGGCACATAGTGCCGGATGTCAGCTGCGATAGTCAGCTGACACCTGGCCGCGATCGGCCGCGCTCCCCCCGTGAGCGCGGCCGATCGTGCGGGACGTACTATTCCGTCCTTGGGAAGTAGGGCCCACCCCACATGGACGGAATAGTACGTCCAATGACAGAAAGGGGTTAATAATGGATAGGTGTCTTATTGACACCACTCCATTATTAACCAGGCTTAATGTCACCTTACAATAGCAAGGTGACATTAACCCCTTATTACCCCATATGCCAATGCTACAGGGCAGTGGGAAGAGAGAGGCTAAGTGCCGGAATAGGCGCATCTTACAGATGTGCCTTTTCTTGGGTGGCTGGGGCAGATTTTTTTTTAGCCAGGGATGGGGCAATAACCATTGTCCCTCACTGGGCTATTAATATCTGCCCTCAGTCACTGGCTTTTCCTCTCTGGCGGAGAAAATTGCGCGGGAGCCTACGCCAGTTTTTTCCATGAATTAATCATTTAGTTTTACACTAACAGCTCCCATATTTTGCGCGCACACACACACACGCACGCGCGCGCACACACACACACACACACACACACACACACACACACACACACACACACACACACACACACACACCTAACAATATTAGTGAGGGACACATATAAATCTAACTGTTCTGCAATGGCTTACTGTATGTAAACCGTGTCTCATATCCTGTCGGGTACTGCAATGATTTTACAGATGCCGACAATTGAATTATCGGCTATTCTAACTCTCTATGAAATATAAAGATATATATATTTTTTTTGTGTGTGTGTCAATGACATATGTGTATGTACCGTATATATACCGTATACACACCTATACTATGTGTGGACATTTATTTTATCTATTCTAACCTGTCAATGTGATTTTACATTACATCACTGAATTGCCGGCTTTTCTAAAGGACACTGGTGCGTATTTCTCGCAAGTCACACTGATGGTCCGTGTGGTGTGTGAGTTTTTCTCGCACCCATAGACTTGCCTTGGCATATTTCGGGCGTAATACGGTGACAATACGGCCAAAAAAACCAACGGATGATAGGAGCTGCCCCATAGATTAACATTGGGCCAAGTGCAAAGTGCGATTTTTTTATTTATTTATTTATTTTTTAAATCGCATAGCGCTCGTCCTTATTACGGTCTAGTGTGACTCCAGCCTTAGGGTAGGTTTCCACAAATGTATAAAAAATCATTTAGTTTTATCCAGACATTTTTTTTCTCGCTTGTCATATGTGCATTCCTTATACAATCTTTTTTTCTTTTTTTCTTTTTTTTTTTTTTTTTTTCAGCAGTTATTATTTACAGTATCATTTACAGTTCCCTGGGTTACAGAATTGAAATGTATTCTTGCAAATCAGTTGCTGTACTATGGCACCATAGAGTATCTGACTTTTTTATGCACCCATAGACTTGAATAGGTGGGTCTCATCCAATTTACCGAAGACACTAGTGCATGTTGCTATTTTTTGTCACACTCAGATTGTCATTGAGAATAATCGCACTGCTGCTTGTCTCTATTGAATAACCTTGGTTCCAAGTGCTGTCCTTCATCTTCTTCTTTTTTTTTTTTTTTTTTTTTTTTTTGGACAGCACCCGGGCCAAAAACAAGGTCATGTGAATGAGCCCTTAGAATGGTGTTTTCCAAAACAAAACAGAATATTTCAAGATGTTGGGGGCAAATCATATTTAACAAGATGATCTTTTATTGTATTGTGCTAGTTTCTTATATGTTTTGCTCTTTGTTTTATTGTTTGATTTTGCTGGCTCAGGTTTTTCTGAAAGAAGGGACTTTGATGAAGCTTTCCAGGAAGGTCATGCAGCCACGTATGTTTTTTTTGGTAAGTTGCCAGATTAGTGAAAACATGCCTGAGAATCATTTTTGGACCATAGACAATAGTAACCCCATGCATATAGCCCAATGGAAAAGCAAAACAACTTTTCTGCAGCTTATGTATTTTTGTGCTTGTTCACTCCTTTATAATTTTATATAGGGTACTGTACTCCATCTGCCCAAACATGTTGAACAAAAGAAACCTGAACTGTGCTGTTCTTATTCCCCAGTAATGTTCGCTTGGAGTATGTAACTAATCTGGTTATATTACATATCAAAATACAGTTGTCATAGCATAAAAAAGTTAATCTCACAATATTAATCCTAGCTCGGTGGTTTAAAGTCTTAAAATACACTTGCCAAATCCAATCAGTTTTCAAAAGAGCACGCTGCTCCAGACATCACTCCACTAAAAGGAGCAATGGCTATCCTTCTCTGACTTCCCTGCTGGCTGTGTGACAGATGCAGAAGTACCAGCCAATACACTACCTATGTCATGTCGTTTTTTTTTTTTGTTTTTTTTTAAATCTACATCATTGCACCCATGTATGTTAGAATGGGCATCTCCTACCAGTGCCTCAACTAGAGTCTCATGGGCCCCAGTGCAATATTTTTTTCTATACATTAAAGAATAGCAGCAGAAGGGGGGACATATACCAGGATGGGGCACAGGACATAAATATGTCCTCGGCCCCATCCTGTTATAAGTCCCCCCTTCTGCCGCTGATCTTTAATGTATAAAAAAAAATAAAACATATTCACCAGAGGTGAACATCATGTCATGGGGCCCCACAGCAGACGTATATTGTACTACACATAGCCCTCCATACACTGTAATGCACAGCCCATAGTCCACCATATAGTATAATGCACCCCCTCATAATCCTCTATACAGTATGATGCACCCCTCATAATCCTCTATACAGTATGATGCACCCCCATTGTCCTCCATATAGTATGATGCACAGCCCAAAGTCATCCATGTAGTATAATGCACAGCCCATAGTCCTCCGTTCAGTTAATGCACTCCCCGTAGTTATACATGTAGTATAATGCACAGGCCATAGTCATGCATGTAGTATAATGCACAGCCCATAGTCATCCATGTAGTATAATGCACAGAACATGGTCATAGTGGTAGTATAATGCACAGTTCATAGTCATACATGTAGTATAATGCACAGCCCATAGTCATACATGTAGTATAATGCACGGCCCATAGTCATCCATGTAGTATAATGCACGGCCCATAGTCATACATGTAGTATAATGCACAGCCCATAGTCATCCTTGTAGTATAATGCGCGGCCCATAGTCATCCAAGTAGTATAATGCACGGCCCATAGTCATCCATGTAGTATAATGCACGGCCCATAGTCATCCAAGTAGTATAATGCACGGTCCATAGTCATCCAAGTAGTATAATGCACGGTCCATAGTCATCCATGTAGTATAATGCACGGCCCATAGTCATCCAAGTAGTGTAATGCATGGTCCATAGTCATCCATGTAGTATAATGTACGGCCCATAGTCATCCATGTAGTATAATGCACGGCCCATAGTCACACATGTAGTATAATGCACAGCCCATAGTCATACATGTAGTACAAGGGCACCGTGTACTCACTGATTAAAAAAAAAATGCTCACCTTTCTTGTCCTCCAACACCACATGGCATTCTCTTCTGAAGCCGGCAGCAGACTTCAGCTTTCAAGCGACGGGAGCGCATAACATCACTGCCCTGCTCCCTCAGTCACGTGCATGCCAACGTTAGCTTCTGGCTTGCAACATTTTTTAACTGACTGACCCAATAGTTCTGTGCGTGGCAATACATTTCAACTGAATGTGTGTCTGAGGGCGCACATTCAGCTGAAGTATTTGCTGTTGTCGGGTGCCCTCATCCACCACTGCAACCTCAATCGTTAAGTCCCTGCCTTTTACCCATAAATACAATATAAATCCAGTGAGCTTCTTTTATCAAAATCTAAAAAGGAAATGTTGTTCCTCACAGCAACTAGAGGTCAGGTTTAATTTATGAAACTGATTTTTATAAATGAAAGTTCCACTGTGATTGGGTACTATGGGCAACAAAGACTATTTTTGGAGCTGGGAGAGGAGAAATGAGGAGGGGAATACATATATAAAACATCTACAGAATTGGATAATTTAGAGTCCTTTACACAGTAATGGAGGAGCTGGAGTCAGAAAAACACGTAAGAAATTAGTTAGTGAGCATCTGAGAACTGAGCTGTGTTACATTAGAGAGATTAGACTATAGAGTGTTTGAAAATAAAATGATTTTCAGGGAATCACTTTTAAATTTGTTAAAAAAAGAAAAAAAAATCAGTTGATTAATCTGCCTCTATGGCCGAAGCCCCATTAGCATATAGCATCAGATGCGACATCATCGGATGCGATCTACTAATGACCCTCAGGTCCTGCTCTGCTGCGAGCGTGATCCGAGAGTCAGTGCACTGTTCTGATCCTCTTGCATGAGAGCATCGCAGCACAGGTGCAATGGGGAAAGTAATTTCTCCATCTCCTCCATTGCCGGCATTCTCGGAAATCGCACTGCACTTGGACGATATCCAAATACAGTGCGATGTTTCACATGCATCCATAGATTTATATGGGTGTGTG
Source organism: Ranitomeya variabilis (assembly GCF_051348905.1). Classification (NCBI taxonomy): domain Eukaryota; kingdom Metazoa; phylum Chordata; class Amphibia; order Anura; family Dendrobatidae; genus Ranitomeya; species Ranitomeya variabilis. The sequence continues at coordinate 410,351,877 of NC_135236.1, read as the reverse complement.
CGATCCGATTCTCAGATGTAATCGCAGCATGCTGCAATTGTTTTCGCATGCTGGATCGGCATGAGAAAATAATCACAGATGTGAGCTGCCTTAAAGTTTAATATTGGGTCGGGCACAATACGATTTTATCGAATTGCACTCGTCCGATTTCATCGCAAGTGTGATCGGGCCCTAAGAAACAAAGGACTTAGGTGTTGACATTAACAATGGAAACGTTCTGTTATATGTAATGAAGACTAATGGATTATAACTATTTTTTCCATTCAGATGAACGACACTTTATTATACACCACCCCTGTTCAGTCAGGAATGTATAAGCTTAATAACATGCTCTCCTTGGCTGGGATGAAGGTAGGCGTTTTGTACATAAACTATTGTCAGGCTATGTACATTTTTATAATTCACCGTGGTGCACAATATTTTATTTCTGCTCTTTGTACTTCAAGGTAAGAAAGCCAACACAAGAGGCCTATCAGAATGAGCTGAATATAGAAAGTGTGGAGAGATCCTTCATTTTGTCTGCCAGGTATTGTACAATTTTAATTTACTCTCCTACGGTCACACCATAAATCCAGCTCTGGTCGCTCCGGTTGTTTCTTTGATGACACGCTTTTCCAGTCACCTTCCTGCTGAAAGACAAACACACACTTCAGTGGTTCTTTTACATCCAAACGGAGTAGTCATCTCTTCCTGAGCCATTCCTGATCTGTGCATGACCAATTTACACTGTTAGAGGACATTTCACAAATTTGAGCATATTAAACTGGCCACATTATGGAATAGTGGCTGCAGAGCTGAATAAGGAGTTATTTTTTAATTTCTCCTTTCTGTTACAAAGAGACTAGCTTAAGAAGTTCACGTTATAACTTATACTCTGCTCAAAAAAATACATGAAACGCAATGTTAATCCAAGTCAATCACACTTGGAAATCACTGTGAAATTAACCTGTCCAGTCATGAATCAACACCGATTGTGAATCAATTTCTCCTGCTGTTGTGCAAGTGGAACAGACAATGGGTAAAAATGATAGGCAATTAGCAAGACAACCCCTATAAAAGAGTGGTTCTGCAGGGAGTGACCACAGACCATTTCTCTGTTCTCATCTTTTTGGGTTGTTGTTTTGGTCACCTTTGTAATTTGTCATTGCTCTAACCCCTAGAGGTACAGTAGCATGAGGCAGTGTTTACAGCCCACTGCCTATCTGCATTCAGGTATTGCAGCTCATCGTGAATGGCACATTGTTGCGAGCTGTGGCAAGAAGGGTAGTTGTGTCTGTCAGCAGTGTCCAGAGCATGGACAAGATACCTTGAGGCAGGCCACTACACCATGAGATGTTAAGGAGGCCACAACCTAGTAGCAGGACTGCTAACGCCTCCTTTGTGTAAGGCGTAACAGGAGGAGCAATGCCAGAGCCCTGCAAAATGATCTCCAGAAGGCCACTAACATCTAAGTGTCTGCTCAAATTGTCAGAAACAGACTTCATGAGTGTGGTATGAGGGCCCATCGTGCATGCAGGGCGATTGGCATTTGCCAGAGAATAGCAAGATTGGCAGATTCGACATTGGCGCCCTGTGCTCTTCACTGATGAGTGCAGGTTTACACTGCGCACATTTGACAGGCGTAACAGAGTCTGGAGACTTTACAGCGAACATTCTGCTGCCTGCAACATCCTCCAATATGTCTGGTATGGCAGTGGGTCAGTAATGGTGTGGGGAGGCATTTATTTGGAGGGCTGTACAGCCCTCCATGTGCCAGCGAGAGGTACCCTGACTGCCATTAGGCACCGGTATGAGATCATCAGACCCATTGTGAGATCATATGCAGGTGCAGTGGGCCCTGGGCTCCCTCTGATGCATGACAATGCTAGGCCTCATGTGGCTGGAGTGTGTCAGCAGTTCCAGCATGATGAAGGCATTGATGCTATGGACTGGCCCGCCCGTTCTCCATACCTGAATTCAATCAAGCACATCTGGGACATCATGTCTCGTTCCATGCACCAATGCCACGTTGCAGCACAGACTGTCCAGGAGTTGGTGGATGCTTTAGTCCAGGTCTGGGAGGAGATCCCTCAAGAGACAATCTACCACCTCTTCAGGAGCATGCCCAGATGTTGTAGGGAGGTCATACAGGCACGTGGAGGCCACACACATTACTGAGAATCATTTACTTCTTTTTAGGTATTTTCGCTGACATTGGATCAGCTTATAATTTGATTTTCCACTTTGATTTTGAGTATCATTCCAAATTCAGACCTCCATGGGATATTAATTTTGATTTGCATTGATCATTTTTGTGTTTTATTGTTCTCAATGCATTTCACTATGTAATGAATAAAGATTTGCAACTGGAATATTTCATTCAGTAATATCTAGGATGTGGGATTTTAGTGTTCCCTTTATTTTTTTGAGCAGTGTGTTAAGCCCAACTGGGCATTACCAGATATTTTTCTCTGAGGGTGTGTACTTATTCCCCTGCATGATGTTGACCAGTCATAAGCCAGCAGGAAAGGGGGAAATAAATAAAAGGCACCACAATAGTTTGTGTGAAATATGTAATTACAATAAGTCTGCTCTTGTTATAGAGCTGTGTGTGATTACAAAGTCTTGAGCTTAATGTCCTGAGCTGAGCAGAGCAGATGTGAGTGTGATTGCATACACCTTTCAGCTTTCATCTCTCTGCAGTCAATGTAGGAGGAGCAGTACAGCAGAGCTGAGCTTTGTCTGCTTAGAAACATTTTTAGCAGCTCTCCACTGGCAGTGCTCTTGGCTCTGCTGTGCTGCCTTTCCCCACATTAACTGCCATGACATGAAAGCTGAAGAAGTGTTAGCATCAAACTCCTCTCTGCTTCCGGCAATTTGTAATCATACAGCTCTGCTGGAAGACTTTTGAGAGCAGGGATGTCTGTTATGACATGTATCACACAGAAAAAAGCCTGCTCTTGATGGATTGCCCTGTGTAAATTAAGTGGTGGAGATCATGTGTGGCCATTACTCATATAGTCAGTGAATGGATCAGTTGTTGCATGTGCTCACCATTGCTCCATTCACACAGAAGACCTTGGGTCCCCTGTTATCCTGAACAGTCAGAATCCCAGCGATCAGATTCCAGCAATTATACATTTGTAATTTATCCTGTTAATTGGTTGTTTGTATATAGGAGATCATTTAATTGAAGTACAATTCAGATAGTGAAGCAATGCCACTGTGACAACAAGGCACAATATATGCAAAATAATTGTAAAATATTTAAAAAGAGATTACATGTCTGATGCCTTGGTCATCTGAAATTCTATACATTTATAAAAAAAAAATATTTTCTTTTTCTTTTTAACAGTTCTGCCACTGAGAGAGATGATTGGCTTGATGCAATTTCTTCAGCAATAGAGGCTTATGCCAAAAAGAAAATTACGTTCAATCCTGCTAAAAGTCTGGAAGAGGTATGTTTCAAATCAAACTGGTTATTTTTTAGCAGACAAAGTGTTGAATAATCACAAACTAATCATGATGCCAAGTATATAGTAAACTTCACACAATGGATGCAATGAGTCCTAAAATATTGTATTCTATGATGTGTTTCTGTAAGGTAGCACAAAAGCTATTCCGTTCTGTATGGAATCTCCATTATTCAAGTATTAACCCAACAAAATATTTTGCTTCTTTCAGACTGATCCTGAAGAAGGAGGAGATAATTCTCTTGGCTCAAAGGCACCAATCTGGATCCCTGATGGCAGAGCCACAATGTGCATGATGTGCACTAGTGAATTTACACTGACTTGGAGAAGGCATCACTGCAGAGCCTGCGGAAAGGTGTGTTGTTAAGTTGGGCAATGTACTATTGTGCTGAATTGTTAAAAATCTGCCAATATATTCCACAGTGCTTTACAGACCTCATCTCTGCCCTCATCGGGGCTCACAATCTAAATTCACCATCAGTATGTCTTTAGAGTGTGGGAGGAAACCGACTCAAACACTTCTAATTATGGAATTTTTGCAAACAGAATATTCACCAGAATGGAAACTTACAGAAAATCCTGATTCTATGGCTGTGCCATAAAATCTGCCTAAAATCTGCATGAAGAATCGCTCAGAAAACGCTCAAAAGAATGAACATATGCATTTCTATGTAAAAACGATTTTCTGTTCTTATATTCAGGCTTTTGGGCATCTTTTATCCGTGTTAAGATATTAAGGAACTTAAATCAATAAGAATCACGAGACACCCCCAATAGAAGTCTGGGTGTCTTTTTGAGAGTTTTCCCAGCATTTCTGTTTCAAAAACTGGAAGATGTTTTTTCATTGTTCAATGGGAAAAAAAAAGTATTGAAAAAATGCCAGTCAAAAAGACAATTGGAAAATGTTTGAAAAACCTAACGTTCATCAAAAATAATAAAGCAAGGAGTCGACCAAAAGATGCTTAAAGACATAAAAACGCTAATGCGTTTAAAGCATCTTACTCATGGAAAATTTGAAGGGTTCGGGCCCGTTGAAGCTGTTACAAGCGAAATGGCTGTCGTCCTTACCTGCACTCCCCGCATTCCTCCCTAGCCTGCACGTCCTATTGCAAATGCCTGTACCATAAAGGTTTAAATAAAGGGCTTTTGAACCTTTCTTCAACATGGTGAGTGCCGCAAATTCTTCTTAATTTTGGAATCTGGACAAGTATTTTTTCTTGTTGAGCACCAAAAAGCTGTTGAATTCGCTATATGACATTCAGTTAAATAGGGAACCATTCTTTGAACACAGAGTGTGGAAATAGATTCTCTTCAGTGCAGTTCACTTTTTTTCTTGGTTTGGATTGATATCCGATATGAGACCTTTGGTTGAAGAACCCCTTTTACATATCCTTTCAAAGTCAGTTGGTGTAGACACCTTCAAACCGGCCAAACAAGGAGGAAGCAAAATGTTTAATCTGCATGTACTGAAAAAATTCTCTATTAGAGATAGCAAATCTGGACTTAACATCATCAAACGAAAGAATCTCCAGTGTGTCCCCATCAACCAGGTCTGCAAATCTAAATACACCCGCCAAGATCCACGGATGGACCATTGCAGGATCCATGCTATTTGGTATTAATGGCTGGTATATGAAGGATATCATCGGTGAATTAGGGGAAGCCAAACAAAACTTCCTAATACATGCAAGCCAAACCTACCTCGTAAACTGCATAGGGCCCAACAGCGAAGTTGGGACCCCAATAGGCTTAATTGTCCATAATAAGGAATTTGCATGAAACGGAGGTAGCCATAGTTTTTCTATTTCTGTAAATTGTTAAAGGCCCATAGTGAAGCCCATGAGGGAATCCTACGCAGATGAGGTGTCCAATAATATTTCATAATGTCAGAAACCGAAAGGCCCCCTTGTGTTTTTTGAGAGATGAGGACACGCTTGGAGATCCTGTGACGCCGACTATTCCAGACGAACCTCATTATAGCTGCTTGCAGAGACTTAAGTTCCCCCATAGGGACCCTAACCTGTAAAGTTTCAAAGTCATAGAGCAACATGGGAAGGAGAGACATTTTAATTGAGGCTATTTGACCTATCGACGAGAGCGGCGACCATCCATCCAGCAATCTCCTCAAATCACCAAAAAGTGACAGAAAATTGCAAGAGTATAGATTATCATAGGAAGAAGACAAATTAACCCCTAGATACTTGATAGGATCAGTCTTCCATCTGAATTTGAAATTTAGTTCTAAATGATCCAAGGTGCTTGAAGGAATATTTAATAGCAAGGCTTCTGTTTTAGACCTATTTAGTTTATAACCCAAAAGGCCACCATACATCCTTGCATGAACCCTTTAGCACTCATTTAGGCCAGTTTAATTAAAAGTAAATACAGTGTGTCCGTAAAGTCATGGTGCACTTTTGACCAGTCACTGGAAAGCAACAAACAATGATAGAAATGTGAAATCTGCTCCAAATAAAAGAAAAACTTTCCCAATTTCCTACCTGTTCAGTGCAGTTCAATGTGGGCTCCATTTGTTGCCCTACACACATCCAAACGATAGTGAAGTTCTTGCCACACATGGGTAAGGATGTCTAGTGTAACACAGTGAATAACGTCTGTGATTCTCTGTTTTAAGTGATTAATGTTGTTGATACATTCAACGTACACATGTTGCTTCACATGACCCCAAAAGTAAAAGTCTAAGGGCGTCAGATCCGGGGATCGTGGTGGCCATGGCTTGACAGAATCCCTGCCTATCCACCGTCGGGGGAATGTTCCATCCAGAAACTCGTGAACAATGGTGGTGTAGTGTGGAGTAGCACTGTCCTGTTGAAAGATTACACCTTCTGAAAATTGTGGCACTGCATACAATTCCAACATGTCAAGATACATGTTTGCCGTCAGACCGCTCTGCGAAATAAATGGGCCGATCACCTTGTCATGCATCAGGCCACACCACACGTTCACTTTAGGGGTGTTACGTTCGTACTCAACGTAGGCATGAGGATGTGCAGCAGCCCATATTTGGACGTTATGGTGATGAACATGTCCACAGATATGGAAGGTCGTCTCATTGCTAAACACAATCTTCTGCAAAAATCTTGCATCATTGTCGATCTCATGAAGCATATTTGTAGCATAAAACAGACATTTCTTTAACAGCTTATGAACTGTAGTCTTGCTTATGTGTAATTGTCGAGCACACACATGCACAGATTTTTTTAGGGCTTCTTAGGTAGCTATCCCGTATAGCCTCTACAGACTCGTTACTGACAGATGGCCTACCAGAACGGGGTTTCTCCACCAAACTGCCAGTTTCCTTCAACTGCTTATCCCACCGAGTAGTTATTACTATGTGGTGGCGCTTTGTTATAAGCGCGCCGATATTCACGTAGCCCTTTGGTCACGTGAACCACAGAACTTTCCTTTGTACCGTCCATATCTCGACTGGCATGGAAAACCACACAGCTGTTATAAGCTTGTGGTTGCATGATGTCACAGACCTGGCAGTGTATTAATCAGAGTTCAGTTTATCGGGGGTTAATCTGACTGGGGCTCAGCAGCAGCTTAAATGAGTTTGTGTTGCTTGATTGGTTCTTGTTAACTCTCCTCATGAACAGGTCTGATATGATTGGGCCAGATAAAGGGTGCCAAAATGTAAACTATAAAAGTGCACCATGACATTACGGCCACACTGTATATCTCTCATGTTACGTATGTTTTTGGAGTGTAGCAGATAACAGTAGTACCCTGAGGGCGCCAGAGCAAACACATTACATAGTGTATAAAAGAAAGCATTTTGTAGTATCTAGCAATTACAAAAATGCCTTTTATTGGTATCCCATGGACCCATCCTTATGATTCTCTGTTGACTAGTGAACAATGATAAAGCCTGATCATGGAATATGCAATCACACAAACATATATTGTACCCAATGTCTGTAGATGGATAAATATAATGTTATATATTTGGCTTTTAGATAGTGTGTCAGGCCTGCTCAACAAACAAGTACAGCCTGGAATATCTGAAGAATCACTTGGCACGCGTGTGTGATCACTGTTTTCAAGAACTCCAGAAGCAAGGTAATGTAGCCCAGAAGCCATGACTGCATGCATTCTTCCTCGTCTTTCATGGACCAGAGACTGATTGTAGCTGCTGAGGTGCACCAATTATTTAAATGAGCAAATCTAAAAAAGCCATTACTGAATGTGTTATCCATAAGTGATTAAGTTGCACCTTCTCCTCAACTCTCATATTAAATTACTTGATTTCTTCCTCTGCATTTTCACTAACTATCTCTCCAAAAACACATGGCCAACTTTTCTACAAATGTCACCTTATATTACTAAGGAATAGGACTGTCATGCACTTTGCTACTGGGATTCAAACAAGATCTTTGTAATCAAAAAAATCAGGCCATGTTCACACCTTCCATTTAAATGATGCGATTTATGTAAAAGATGTACAATTAAAGGGAATCTGTCAGCAGGATTTAACCCCCAAGCTATTTGTGTGTATACAGCTCTTTCAAAGACAAGTGGAAGAATAGTTACATGGCCAGTCCGTTCCTCCATTATTAACAAATTGGCGTTTGAATTGATATGCAAATGAGGCCGACTCCTCCGGCTTGACTGACACAGTGCTGTGTGACTTTTGGCCTGACACAGTGCTGTGTGACTTTTAGCAAAGAAGTCTTTGTTTCCTTAAGAGCTTGAATGCAAAGCTAAATGCAATGGCCATGGTTAACCTATACATGCTATGACGAAAAACTGCAAAAGCATGCAGTTTTATTATAAAGCTGCAGTTTTTTCATATAAAACTCCAACCCCCACAAATGCATGGTTACACAGATAATACAGACCTGTATCCACCAAGCACAACTTAGGCCGGATTCACACAAGCGTAGAGCATCGGATGCGATCTGCTAATGACCCTCACTCCTGCTCTGCTGCGAGTGGGAGCCGAGTGTCAGTACTCTGTGCTCCGATCCTCCAGCATGACAGAATCGGCAGCACAGGTGCGGAGGAGACTGAGTAATTTCTCCATCTCTCCATCGCCTTCCTCGGTGTATATCAGACTGCACTGGGCTGACATCCAAGTGCAGTGCGATGTTTCACTCGCACCCATAGACTTAGATGGGTGAGAGTGAGCCGATTCTCACTGCCAATCGTAGCATGCTACCATTGTTTTCTCATGCTGAATCTGCATGAGAAAATAATCGCCGATTTGCTTGGCCCTATAGTATAACACGGGGCTGAGTGCTATCCAATAAAACATCGACTAGCACTAAGCCAAGTTATACGCTTGTGTGAGCAAGGCCTTATTTTTATTATGGTTCAACTGAGAATTTTAGCTTGTAGTCAGGCATAGTCCCCAATTTTTCAAGCTGTTTTAATCAGTTTTTTTGCTTAAAACTGATTAGAAATGTTGACATTTTTTGCGTAATGGTCACAATCTCTCAGCGTAAGTGTACGAGATCTGCATTCTGGCTCTCATAGACTTGCAGTGAGTAGTGACTTCCGGTTTGCCCAACAAACACTGGAGGGATCCAGCAGGTGAAGACTGCATCTGGTAAGCGTGAGACTGGGTGCAGGGAATTTAGATTATTGGCACAACTCCAGTGGTAAAATAAAATAACAATCTGGAGTGATGCCGTAGGAGGCACATGCCTCTTAGTGGACTTGGAGCATCTTACTCCTGCACATTTTCAGAATGCAGGCTAAATTGTGTTTGGCTTCATCACACTATATCATTACCAACATTTACACATTTTGACCTCGATTTATCAAGACAGGCATTTTGCTGTCCAGTCTGGATGAATCTGGGCCAAAAAATGTAAATATTGGCAATGATAAAATGTGATGAAGCCAATGACAATCTAGCCTGTCTTCAATGCAGTGTTACTGTAGATGGCTGTGGTGTTGCATTTTCTTCATTTTCATGATTTTTATGAGTAAACCATGGTAAAAGCTCTTCAGCCAAATAAACTCGTGGTTTTGGCACCTCAACTGTGATATTGTACTTTACCCAGAAAGATATCTTCATTTGCACAAGGTTGATGATATATTGGTAGCATGATAACGACGATGGAAAAGTGCTCCTCTTGGAAAACAGGGGTCCATTTTGCTATGCTGGAGACCATTTTCCTACCCCATTTTAGTAATTTGTAATTGGACGTTAATGTGATATCTAGATAATTACTTATCTGTATGTACATATAGCCGAGGGATGGAATGATCAGATTATGTAAACCCAAAGAGTTGTGTTGGCTACGTTTTCATTTCCTCGTGTATGCATTTCAGGTAGAACACTGATCTAATTACGGTCACTTGCTTCCATCTAAAGGCCAGAAAGGCAGTTTGGTGTCCATTCCCATCATCTGTTTTCAATAGGATTGCATGTCATGTAACGGGCAGTTGGTAGATTTTGGGTTTTCACATGGTGCAGGCCTGAATAAGCTGAAAACTGCACTTCATGTGGTCAGAGTTTTCAGCCACATTATTGCCAAAGCACGAGTCCCACGTCATACTCTCATATTTTGGCTAGTATAGTGTATTTGTAAGCAAAACATGGAGGAGGTAGAATTCTTTTTATTACACTTTTTTTTTCTCTGTAGATATCAAGTGTGACAATAAATGCTGCAGGTTTTGCCTTTTCAAATGATAAAATCTCCAACAATATCTGCTGCGCAAACTGACTTTCTACAGATTTCAAATCCACTGTGGAAAATCCACAATCACTATAATCTTAACACGTTCCATATTACTGTGTAGTCATTAGTTATGATCCTGGTTCAGAATTCACACTACTCAAAAAAATAAAGGGAACACTTAAACACAATGGAACTCTAAGTCAATCACACTTCTGTGAAATCAACCTGTCCAGTTATGAAGCAACATCGATTGTGAATCGATTTCTCCTGCTGTTGTGCAAATGGAACAGACAACAGGTAGAAATGATGGGCAATTAGCAAGACAACCTTTTTAAAGGAAAAGTTCTGCAGGGGGAGACCACATGCGATTTCTCTGTTCTTATCCTTTTTGGCTATTGCTTTGGTCACTTTTGCATTTTGTCATTGCTTTCACTCAGATGTTGCTCAGGTAGTGCAGCTCATCCAGGATGGCGCATCAATGCTAGCTGTGGCAAGAAGGGTAGCTGTGTCTGTCTGCACAGTGTCCATGGCATGGTGCAGATGCCAGGAGACAGGCCAGTACACCAGGAGACGTGGAGAGGTCCGTAGGAGGGCAACAACCCAGCAGCAAGATCGCAAGCTCCTCCTTTGTGCAAGGAGGAACAGGAGGAGCAGCACTAGAGCCCTGCAAAATAACCTCCAGCAGGCCACTAACATCCAAGTATCTGCTCAAACTGTCAGAAACAGACTCCATGAGGGTGGCATGAGAGCCCGACATCCACAAGTAGCTGTTGTGCTTACAGCCCAACACCGTGCAGGGCGATTGGCATTTGCGGATGAGAGCGAGTTCATACTGATCATGTGACAAAGTCTGAAGACACCATGGAGAACGTTCTGTTACCTGCAACATCCTCCAGCATGACTGCTTTGGCAGTGGGTCAGTAATGGTGTGGGGAGGTATTTCTTTGGAGGGCCACACAGCCCTCCATGTGCCAGCCAGAGGTACCCTGCCTGCTATTAGGTTTCTGAGATGAAGGGCAGACACATTGTGCAACCATACGCAGGTGCAGTGGGCCCTGGGTTCCTTCTGATACATGACAATGCTAAGCCTCATGTGGCTGATGTGTATCAGCAGTTCCTGCATGATGAAGGCATTGATGCTATGGACTGGCCTGCCTGTTTCCGAGACCTGAATGAACCCAGTTGAGCACATCTGGGATATCATGTCTCTATCCATCCACCAATGCTACATTGCGCCACAGACTGTCCAGGAGTTGACTGGTGTTTTAAACCAGTTCTGGGAGGAGATTACTCAGGAGAACATCTGCCGCCTCATCAGGACCATGCCCAGATGTTGTAGGGAGGTCATACAGGCATGTAGAGGTCACACACTAATGAGCATCATTTACTTGTCTTGAGGTATTTCCACTGAAGTTGGATCAGCCTGTAATTTGATTTTCAACTCACCAGATATCCATTTAATTGCATTTATTAATAAATTGCAGGACACTGGGGGAGTGGTAGTTCAAAGACAACCTATGGCCATTATGTGTAAAACACTCTTTCTCAAGCTCAAAACAGCCATAGGTCATCTTAGAATACTACTTTTTGTATTTTACAACTTTTGAATAGATGCAATTAAGTGAATATCTGGTTTGTGCTGTGGGAAGTAGATTCTGAATATTCAGAACTATATAAATCCTACATTGTTATAGAACAGGTGCATCTCACAAAATTATAATATCATCAAAAAGTTAATTTATTTCAGTCCTTTGGTTTCGGGAACCATGTTATCTGCTGGTGTAGGTCCACTATGTTTTGTCAAGACCAAAGTCAGCGCAGCAGTTTACCAGGACATTTTAGAGCACTTCATGATTCCCTTTGCCGACAAGCTTTTTGTAGATGGAAATTTAATTCTCCAGCAGGACTTGGCACCTGTCCACACTGCCAAAAGTACCAATACCTGGTTTAAAAACAACCGTATCATTGTGCTTGATTGGCCAGCAAACTCACCTGACCTTAACCCCATAGAGAATTATGGGGTAATGTTCAAAGGAAGATGAGACATCAGACCCAACAATGCAGACGAGCTGAAGGCTGCTATCAAAGCAACCTGGGCTTCCATAACACCTCAGCAGTGCTATAGGCTGATCGCCTCCATGCCATGCCGCATTGATGCAGTAACTGATGCAAAAGGAGCCCCGACCAGGTATTGAGTGCATTTACTGAACATACATTTCAGTATGCCAACATTTCGGATGTTAAAATAATTTTTTCAAGCTAGTGCTATAAAGTATTCTAATTTACTGAGATAATGGCTTTTGGGTTTTCATTGGCTGTAAGCCATAATCATCAACATTAACAGAAATAAACACTTGAAATAGATAGTCATTACAAATAGATTGATCTAATATATGAGTTTCACTTTTCGTATTGAAGAACTGAAATAAACTAACTTTTTGATGATATTCTAATTTTGTGAGATGCATCTGTATGTCCTGTATTCCATCTGTTGGTGAGTATTTATTTACACATCATGGTCATCTCTCCATTTTTTTTTTTTTTTTTATTGCAGGATTTTTCCTAAACTAGAAATCCTCACCCTCCACCAAAACATAGGCCCTTTGTTAATCAAGACTGGCATGAACAACATCGGTATTGTTGAGGGGGAATGGTGGAATCAAATGCTCCTGATTCATTAAGAGGCGCATTCCTTTTAATGAATCTGGTTCATCTGCAAAGTGGCATCGTCATGATCTGGCCACAAATAGCCATGACCCCATGGCACCTCAGCTATGCCCATGTTGGTGGAGCTTGGCAAAACTGGCATAAAAATGCCAAACGTCACGGAGTTGCTCAAAAACTTTGCAACTTTTCAAAGCGATTTACAACAGAGTTCTGGCTTATTCTCTTTGATGTATTGGGGCCATAGTGTTTCAGTAACAATTTTGTAAAATTCTAGGCAGATATCTCAAAATATGACGCCTTTACAACATGCTGCAATACATCGGTGGAGTTTTATCTTGTACTTTTTTTTTCTGCATAGATAGCCAATACATGGCAAAGACAGGTTCACCTGCAAACCACAAGTCCCCTTCTAGTGCTCTTTCATCGGTGCTCCATAGTATTCCATCTGGAAGAAAGCAGAAGAAAATCCCTGCAGCTCTTAAAGTAAGTTTTTTACTTTACAGTCTGGTTTGTACAGCCCTTAGGGCATTCGAAAAACATAAATTCACAATTAGTGTTATTAATGGGGTTACAGCAAACTTCCTTTTAGCAAAATTGTCTATTTACAGAGGGTCTCGGGAGTTGTGATAACCAATGAGCCAAGCCCTTGTAGTAATATGCAAGTGCACAAGGGAACATTCTTTACTGGCCCATGAGCAGGTTAATTTCCAACAATCCTTTGATGGCCTCAAATACTTCAGACTGATTACATCAGCCATTATTGGATTTTTATTGACCGATTATGCAGCCAGTGCTGAGTCAACCTGAAAAATTCAACATGTCAGGCTCGTGGTTTAAACAAATTTGGATGCTAGTCCCTCATTTCACAGTAACGTAACCTTAAACGGCTATATCTGTTGACATTCTGATACATATTTTCAATGGGTAGAGTGGAGTAAGCTGCTGTAAGTTATCTGTGGGGGTGGCTTTTTTCCAACAAATGGATTGGGCTGTGTAAATTCAACAAGTCCGATTGTGGAAAAGTTGATATAGATTAAATGGTTCAAAGGTTTGGCTGACATACACCATATGCATAAGTTTGTGGCAGGATCTCAAGGAAATGACAAAACAACCCGCAGCCACCGTACTTCTGGAAGAAATTAGTATATCAATACCAGTAGTGGAGAATGGCTTTTTTCATTTCTACACATTTTCATGCAAAGTACTTCAAAACCTAAAGGCTATGTGCACACGTAGGAAATGTGGTGCAGAATTTTCTGCACAATCTGCATCTCCTGGCAGAATCCGCAGGTGTGTTTTTTTTTTTATGCGTTTTTTGTGTGTTTTATGCGTTTTTTGTGCAGATTTTACCACTGTGGATTTATATAATGGAGGGGTGCAGAAACGCTGCAGGACTGCACAAAAGAAGTGACATGCACTTCTTTGAAATCTGCAGCGTTTCTGCGTAGATTTTTCTGCACCATGTGCACAGCTTCTTTTTTTTTCACATTGATTTACATTGTACTGTAAATCACAGTGCAGTTCTGCAGCGTTTCTGCTGCAGAAAAAAACGCTGCAGAACTGCACTAAATCTGCATCGTGTGCACATACCCAAAAGATTTCTGTTTAATATCCTGCGTTCACTGAACTTTACACTATAATCTCAGCCATTTTACTTAAATGAAGAAAGATTGTAGTGAAAATCAGAAGTGCGTGTGTGCATCTTAACAAGGTACGCAGACAGTAAAACTGGAATTTTAACTGGACAATTTTCCAGTAACTACCTCACAGTGAGCCTAAATTCTGTATGTAATCTGTAACGCGAAAGGTCTGGTCTAATTCTAGTATATATCCTCAGGTGTCAGCCAGTACAGAAGATTCCACCATGAGTGGATACTTACATAGATCAAAAGGCAGCAAAAAGCCTTGGAAACAATTGTGGTTTGTCGTAAAGAACAAAGTCTTATACACATATGCTGCTAGCGAGGTAAGATGGAGTTTCTTTTCATGCATACTTTGTCACCACTGACTGAAAAGAACCAGCCATTTGTACATTATTCAGAAAGCATTGAAGTGCTTTTAATTTAATATGCAGTTTTTTTTTTTTTATAGCAAGTGACTGTATATACTAAGTAGGATCTAACTGTAGGATTTATTCCTGAATAGACTTTTTACTTGTATCCACGTTTGTGTATTTTCTAAGGTGATCTTTATTAAGCAGCATATTTTTTCTGCATATTATACTGGTCAATGTACACTACTGTGCAAGTTTTAGGCGCGTGTGAATAAATACTGCAAAAGTAGCAGTGATAAAAGCAGTGATAATAGTTTATTTTTAACAATGAGAAAAATGAATAAACAAAATAAAAATGTAAATTAAACCAGTATTTTTTGTGACCAACCTTTTGCCTTCAAAACGGCATCAATTGTTCTTGATATTGCACACAGTTTGTTGAATGAACTTTACAGGGAGGCTGTTTCAGATATACTGGAGAACTAACCACAGATGTTCTCTGGATGTAGGCTTATGCAAATCCTTCTGTCTCTTCATCTAAACCCACACTGACTTAAAGGGAACCTGTCACCCCCCCCCCCCCGGGGCCTATTAAGGTAAAAGAGCCACCTTCTGCAGCACTGAGGCTGCATTCAGTGAAGGTGGCTCTTATGTTTTTGCTCCCTAATAGCGCTGAAATATTCAGTTTTATAAATTGCGCGCCATACCTGTATTGAGTCCAGGGGGTACAAAGATTTTTTTCTAATATCTAATCTGTATCTTCTCCCTTTCAGTTTCATTCCATTGCTTCTCGTGTTTCCATGTGCAAGTGAGAATTAAGATGATCCCTCTACACTGTGACTTCCCTTCAGATATTTGTAGACCGCTATTAAGTCACCTGTTAAACTTCTTTTTGGCAAGCTAAACATTCCCAGATTCTTTAACCGTTCCTCGTAGGACATACCGTACTTTGCAGTCTGCTTACCATCCTGGTAGCTCTTCTCTGAACTTACTCCAGTTTTTCAATGTCTTTTTTAAAATGTGGTGCTCAGAACTGAACACAATATTCCATATGAGGCCTGACCAAGGAGGAGTAGAGGGGGGATAATTACTTCACGTGATCTAGACCCTATGCTACTTTTAATACTTCCTAGACCTGTTTGCCTTTTTGCTGCTGCATAACACTGTTGACTCATGTGCAACCTGTGATCTATTAGTATACCCAAATTTTTTTCATACGTGCTGTTGCTTGGTTCTATTCAACATATTCTGTAGATGTAATTTTCGTTTTACTTGCCCAGGTGTAGAATCTTGCATTTCTCCCTGTTACTGTAAATGCGTATATACTCGAGTGTAAGCGGAATTTTTCAGTACATTTTTTTGTGTGCTGAAAACGCCCCCCTCGGCTTATACTTGAGTGAGGTGTCCAGAAGATGAAGGAAGAGCGGCAGTGGTGGAGCAGCGGGTCACAGGAGGCAGGAGCCCGCCGCTACGGCTAACTACTGTGCCCACTGCTAAAGAGAAATGAATATTCACTGCACTGGCATATTTATTTCTCTTTAATAGTGTGCACAGTTTCAGCTGCAGGGCGGTCACGTGTGCCGCTACTTAAGAGAGATGAATATTCACCTCCACTCACATGGGCGTGGAGAGAGGTTAACATTCATTTCTATTATGTAGTGGCACACGTGACCGCCCGGCGGCTGACACTGCACGCTACTTATTACTCACTCCCCACTACTTCTGGCGTGGGGAGCGGTGAGTATTCTGGCAGCTGTGCTCTGCTTGTAAGCAGCACATTAGTAAAGATATTGGCCTGCACTATCATATGGCGAGGTGCTGGTGTAACGGGCCAAATGACCCTTAGTCCATTCAATAAAAATTCACCACGCACTCTGTATTTTTGTGGTGATGCCAAAAAATATTTATTTGCAGTTTGTGGGAACAGAAAAAATAGAAGTAGGCAAAGGGCAGGAGAAAATTCTAAAGCGACTACATTTGAGTGACGTTTCGACCTGTCCCAGGTCTTATTCAATATGTCGTTGGTAATTCCTTAGTCATGGAGATAGATGCAGTTTGTATGAGGCCATTTCCCTGATCAGGGTAGTGTGCAAAGTGAGCTGTATAGGTCCCAAGATGAGAAAAATATGGCACTCTGCTTTAAATCACATTACTGGTGACACCAGCAGCAGGAGGCCAGACAAGGTGCGGGAGCACCGCCAGTAATGAATGTGTATATATGTATGTGTATGTGAATCCAGCCTACAGACTGGATTCTGTCACTCTCCCTGCTCCATGCAGATTGTATGTGATACAAGCAGCAAAACACACTATTAGCCCTTAGAAAGGGCTGTTACTATGATGGTTGAGCTTCAGCACCGGTATCAGCACTACAGACCTCCGATTTGTTATTATGTGCACGCCCAGGCCTGGACAAGCAATTTTTCCCTCCAATACGAAGTGTCAGAGAGCTGTGCAATGGAGTCAGTGTGCCGAACTAGGCTGCGCATGTTCTTTTATAACCCCTGATGATGTCACATGTCCAGCCAATCACAGTAATACCACAACCAAGATGGCTACGGCATTACGACGCGCAGGCAATCCCTGGATGCTTATTGGCTGTGTGACAGGCACCAGAAATGTAGGGCGGGGATTCGAGTTTTATATAGAGCACCACCCAGTACTTGCCAAGTAACGAGTACATCAGAGCATCGTGATACTCGAATGATAAGAGTATCAACGTGCACTTTTGCTCATTCCTAATTACATGCTCTTTTCTGGTCAGCATGTAACTAATACTCTGAAACTGGCCAGACCACTGGATACAGCCATCTCCAGTGTGACTGCACTCGTACGATGCTGCAGAGGCAAAGCTGCTTCTGCTTGAAGTGTCAGCACTCGCAGTTCGAAGCAGCAGTGCAACTATGCCGCCGGTCTGAATTGTCAATTTATCCGGAGAGCACCGCTCTCTAACAAGCGGGAAGACGAGAGGCTAGGAGTAGTGTGCGCCTGAAGAATGAAAATGATAGACTTTTAACTATTACCGTAGGTTGTCTAGGATGAGATATGTTCTGGAATTTAGATCATGTAGGGTTGATAGACCTGCCTGTTTTTTTATATATATTAGAGGCATCTGTTAATCTGCTTCTGTGTGCCAAGAAAAAGTAAGCTTTTACTCACTATCAAAGACATTGTGATCCAGAAAGTACACAGAATTCACAGTCGAAAATGAAAATGTTCTTGTATAATTCTAGGACATTGCAGCATTGGAGAGCCAACCTCTTCTAGGATTCACAGTTCAAGTAGTAAATGAAGATATCAGTGAAAGTAAAGTAATGAATCTGCTGCATAAAAATACTTTGTTTTATGCTTTCAAAGCTGATGATGTGCACACTACTGAGAGGTATGTTATCTTACTACATTCGTTTTATCCTTTAAGCCCAATTCACACTTTGCAGTTTGTCGCATTTTTTTCAGAGGAAAAGGGTTTAAAGAAAAAGGAAATAAAAATTATAAATCTTTCAGTGATACTTTTATCTACTTTTGATTGCCGTTTAGCAGCCTTTTTATGTGTTTTTGGTGCACCATAAACACACTGTTTATCAGCATCTTAAATGTTGGCAATGTATATTTCATTAAATTACCACATATTCACTTTGCTTGTACTTATTTAACGCAGCAGATTTTCTGCACAAAAAATGCAGTGCAGCCATCTAGGAAAGTGGCCTAAGAGATCATTCTTGTAGTGAACTTTTTGGATGTGTTTGGTAATAACTAGTGATGAGCGAATATACTCATTACTCGAGACTTCCCGAGCATGCTCGGGTGTCCTCAAAGTATCTTTTAGTGCTTGAAAATTTAGTTTTTATTGCCGCAGCTGAATGATTTACATCTGTTAGCCAGCATAAGTACATGTGGGGGTTGCCTGGTTGCTAGGGAATCCCCACATGTACTCAGCCTGACTAGTAGCTGTAAATCATTCAGCTGCCAGGATCAAAACTAAATCTCCGAGCACTAACAAATACTCGGAGGTCACCCGAGCATGCTCAGGAAAACCTGAGCAACAAGTACACTCGCTCATCACTACTGGCTATAGACAGACTTGGATCTGTGGCTGAAGTTGCATTCTAGGATACTAAATGTTAGCAAAAAGGCCGTGTAAGGGTTAGAGGTTGTCCAATCACTAGATATTGTAAAAAAGTATCAGATCGGAGAGAGTTCAATACCTGGCACCCCCACAGATCAGCTGTTATTAGCTCCAGTAGTGGCCGAATGTAAATGTATTGGAACGGAGATGCGTTGTGAAGCTTCTTTCAATGTGCAGCAGGCGCTGCTGGGTACTGCAGAACAGCTCCTATGCAAAGGAATACACAGCTGCGCATTGCAGCTTCTTTCAGTGTGTTTACATCTGGTGTAAAGAGCCATTTGGTGGGGTGTGCTGAGTGTAGGACCCAGACGGTCTGATATTCATGGCCAATGTGAAGCTTCATTCTATATGTATTCTTTTGAATAGTAACTGTTCTGCAGTACCTGACAGCAGCCACTAAAGAAAAAATGAAGCTGTACGTTGCAACTCCATGCAATGTGATTCCATCCGATTGCCACAAGTGCTAATAGGATTGGTTATCAATATATGTAACCGTATCGTTCACAAGTGTGCCAGGATGACTTGTTACTAAATACGGTATATACGGTAATTGCACAGTTCATCAGATTTTGTCTCCAGCAGCTAATGCCAATGACCATAGTACAGCTTCATTCAGGAGCTGTATACTGTATTTAGTGCTAAGGACAGGAGTTGACAATATCCCAGAATGGGAATTGATTTAGTTCACGCCACTAAATATACAGGTAATCCATAAATCTGCTCTAATGCATAATTTATGAATGGGATTACACCTCAAGTTCACTCTGTGAAGTTTTTTGTTCAAAACAGAATTCCCAGATCTATGGCAGAAATTGATCCATCGCTATACTCTTCATATAGTTAAAGTAAATCTTACAGCTAATTCATGTTGCCAGAACCACGGGAAGCATGATTCAGAGTCTGGCTCTGTAATGTCCATTGGGTATGTTTTTCTATGAAACGCAAATCAAATAGTAAAGCTGGAAAGACAGAAAATGCAAATAGTGTCTTATCTAATAAATGAAATAAAACATTGTAGGTATGCTCACCTGATAGGGTTGTGACAGTCACAGCTCCTCTAAAAGCATGTAAAGGCTGCTGCCGGGCCACCAATAAAATGCCATGCAGAAAAAGAGGAATATGGTGGTTCAGAGTCCATGATGCTCAAGGTTCAAAGGTGTACTCACACAAGGTTAAAGCATGAATGTGGTTTATTTTCATGTGTTTCAAGGTTTCCAAACCACAATGATCAAACTACACCTTTGAACCTTGGGCATCGCGGACTCAACCACTGCATTCCTCTTTTTCTGCATTTCTCTGATACGCTGCAGCATTTCAGATAAAATATACTTTTAAACGCTGGCCAGGGACCATGTGATTCGGATGACTAGTCCAAGGTTTCTGTCACTTGTGGAGCCGAACAGGGTGAAAACACATCGGACCTGCCTTGGACTAGTCACTCAAGCTGCATCGTCCCTGGCTGGCTTTTAAAGGGAACCTGTCACCCCCCACCCCCAAAGGGCGTTTGTAACTAAAAGAGCCACCTTGTGCAGCACTAATGCTGCATTCTGACAAGGTGGCTCTTTTAGTTTGGGTCCCTGGCACTGCTGCAATAATCGCTTTTGAAGTTTATCCCCCATACCTGTGAAATTGTCCCAGGGGCAGGTCTTTTCCCCCTAATCCAGACGCCTTGCAGCCGTCACTCATAGCCTCTGTGCGCCGGGCGCCACCTCCTCTTCCTTCATTAGCGTCCCCGGCGCCTGTGCTGTAAGTTTCAAGGGCAGCGCAACTGCGCATGCCCGTAAAAAAACAACAACAGCGCAGGCGCCGGGGACGCTAATGAAGGAAAAGGAGGCACGCGGAGGCCATGAGTGATGGCTGGGAGGCGTCTGGATTTGGGGGGAAAAGACCTGCCCCTGGAACAATTTCACAGGTATGAGGGATAAACTTCAAAAGCGATTATTGCAGCAGTGCCAGGGACCTGAACTAAAAGAGCCACCTTGTCAGAATGCAGCATTTGTGCTGCACAAGGTGGCTCTTTTAGTTACAAATGCTTGGGGGGTGACAGGTTCCCTTTAAATGTATGTGTCCTCTGAAACACCACAGCGATTCAGAATAAAAGATACCTGGCAGAAAAGACTGAACTTTATCCCCCCACCCTGGCAGTGTACAGGTTTCAGTCACGGGGGGTTGCCTCGGCGTGGGTACAGTCACCACTCTGTGTATAGAGGGCGGCCACTGTAACTGCGCCCCTGCACTGAATGAAAGCTGGCCCTAATGCTCAGGTGCTGTACTAAGTTGTTGGTGATCTGCATAAAAGTACATTGATGGCAGTATGGACCCATGATAACTCTGGGAACATTCTACTTTAGGACATGGAGAGTGACCTTTCTTTTTTGTTTCTTCTCCCATAGGTGGATTGAAGCCTTTCAAGAGGCAACAGTATTGTAAAATCAACATCATCTTGTGACAAGAACACTACAGCTATAATATTTTGGATTATTTTGTATGTTTTCACAATTCCTCTTATCCGTTTTTTACAGTCCTTTTACATCTTTGTATATTAGTCATTTGAACTTTGTGTACATATTATTTATTAATTCACGGATTTGATTCCATAGTACGTTTTCCAGTAGATCAGATACCTGTGAGACTGACATTTTGTACATATAGAAATATTTTATTGGACTGTCCTTGTTTTTATACATATTGTATTTTACATAAATGTTTGAAGAATGTAAGTGTACTTTTTATGTGTTTGTTACTGATGCCATCAAACACTGGGATAGTTTTAACATAACTAAATCTCCAGTTAGGTTAAAAAAAGCAGACAAACTTTGTTCTTCCACTTCTTTGGATTTCCTGGAACCAAAATGAATATCAGCATAAGGGCTATTGCATATGGCTGTATTTTCAGTCTGACTGTGATCTGTCAAAACATCAACTCTCACTCAGACCAATGTTATTCTATGGAGCCATGCATATGTCCGACTTTTTTCTTGGGACCGAAACAGTCCAAGGAAATAATTGCAGCGTGCCAGAGTTGGATCTGATTATCGGATCACACTCTGCCTTGCAAATCAGTGAGTCCGTGGAAATCATCGGACTACATTTGGATGACATCTGAGTGCAGTCTAATTTTCATAGACTGCTAGAATGGAGAAGTTGGGGGGACAAAAATCCTCTGAAAAAAGCTGATTATACTGAGAAATAAACTCTGATCACAGTGTGATTTTTTTTTTTTTTTTATAATTGATCCTGTTCTCTTGGATAAGATAATATATGTTCTTGTGACCCTAGACCAGTGATGGCGAACCTATGACACGCGTGTCAGTGCTGACACGCGTAGTCATTTTCAGTGACACGCCGGCCGCGGCCCCATAGAAATTGCTTCTTTCCCAGGGTCTGAAGGAGAGGAAACTCTCCTTCAGGCCCTGGGAACCATATTAATATGTAAAATATAGAATTAAAATAAAAAATATTGCTATACTCACCTCTCCGACGCAGCCTGGACGTCCGCGAGGGAACCGGCAGCGTTGTTTGCTTAAAAATCGCGGTTTTCCTTCCTTACTTGAAGTCCCGGCTTGTGATTGGTTGCGTGCCGCCCATGTGACCGAGACGCGACCAATCACAGCAAGCCGTGACGTAATTTTAGGTCCTTCAGGATTTTAAAATTACGTTCCGGCGTTGTGATTGGTTGCGTCGCCCATGTGACCGCACGCAACCAATCACAACGCCGGAACGTAATTTTAAAATCCTGAAGGACCTAAAATTACGTCACGGCTTGCTGTGATTGGTCGCGTCTCGGTCACATGGGCGGCACGCAACCAATCACAAGCCGGGACTTCAAGTAAGGAAGGAAAACCGCGATTTTTAAGCAAACAACGCTGCCGGTTCCCTCGCGGACGTCCAGGCTGCGTCGGAGAGGTGAGTATAGCAATATTTTTTATTTTAATTCTTTATTTTACACACATTAATGTTGTTTCAATACCGATACCTGATACCACAAAAGTATCGGATCTCGGTATCGGAATTCCGATACAGCAAATATCGGCCGATACCCGATACTTGCGGTATCGGAATACTAAACAATGGCATCCGATCCGATTTTTTATCGGATCGGATGCCATGCAGGAGGTCTGTGGGTCCAAACAACAGAGCTCCGGTGCAGAGCGTCTAGGCCTGGGACTTCCGGTAGGCCAGGCGCAGCTCCCGGAAGTCCCAGGCCTCTGCGTCGGATCTGTGTTGTTTGGGCGACATTGCGCTGCTCCCTGCTGCGCCGACCAGAAGTCCCAGGCTGCACTTCTGAGGCCTGAGGAGATAGCTGTCTGGAGGCCCTGTGATAGCTGTCTGGAGGCCCTGTGATAGCTGTCTGGAGGCCCTGTGATAGCTGTCTGGAGGCCCTGTGATAGCTGTCTGGAGGCCCTGTGATAGCTGTCTGGACTCAGGCCCTGTGATAGCTGTCTGGACTCAGGCCCTGTGATAGCTGTCTGGACTCAGGCCCTGTGATAGCTGTCTGGGCTCAGGCCCTGTGATAGCTGTCTGGGCTCAGGCCCTGTGATAGCTGTCTGGACTCAGGCCCTGTGATTGCTGTCTGGACTCAGGCCCTGTGATAGCTGTCTGGACTCAGGCCCTGTGATTGCTGTCTGGACTCAGGCCCTGTGATTGCTGTCTGGACTCAGGCCCTGTGATTGCTGTCTGGACTCAGGCCCTGTGATTGCTGTCTGGACTCAGGCCCTGTGATTGCTGTCTGGACTCAGGCCCTGTGATAGCTGTCTGGACTCAGGCCCTGTGATAGCTGTCTGGACTCAGGCCCTGTGATAGCTGTCTGGACTCAGGCCCTGTGATTGCTGTCTGGACTCAGGCCCTGTGATTGCTGTCTGGACTCAGGCCCTGTGATTGCTGTCTGGACTCAGGCCCTGTGATAGCTGTCTGGACTCAGGCCCTGTGATAGCTGTCTGGACTCAGGCCCTGTGATAGCTGTCTGGACTCAGGCCCTGTGATAGCTGTCTGGACTCAGGCCCTGTGATTGCTGTCTGGACTCAGGCCCTGTGATTGCTGTCTGGACTCAGGCCCTGTGATTGCTGTCTGGACTCAGGCCCTGTGATTGCTGTCTGGAGGCCCTGTGACTACTACAGCAACCATCATCCAGTGAACTGTGGGGTGTCATTGGCCATTACTGAGATAAGTGAGAGGGAGGCATCAGTGATGGCGAACCTGTGGCAGTCCAGCTGTTGCAAAACTACAATTCCCATCATGGCTGGCCATTCAAAGCAAAGGCTTTGGCTGTGAAGACATGATGGGAATTGTACTTTTGCAACAGCTGGAGTGCCACAGGTTCGCCATCACTGGAAGAATTCCCCCTCCCCCTCACTTATCTTAGTTCACGGCACCCCACACAAGTTAAATAATAGCAAGACCAACAAAAGAAACCAACTGACAGATGAACAAAGAAGTCACTAAGCAGGTAAGTTAATTCTAATTATACATATTTGTTATTTAAACTATACATGTCGCAAAATTATGTTTTTTTATCAAGGTGACACACCACCCAAGTTATGCTCGGTTTTTTGGCGAATTTTGACACACCGAGCTCAAAAGGTTGCCCATCACTGCCCTAGACTAAAGTTGTCTTTTAAAATGATGCTCTGACATGTCTGTTTATTACATTAGTGGGAGCGAAAGTTAAAGGGGTAGTCTGAAGTCAAAGTAATTTTAATCCTAAATCCCTATCTATTAGTGCTATGAACTAAACTATTTTCTATTATACTTAAATTAAAAATTCCCTATCCTTTACTAACGACACTATCTAAATGATTTTATTTATTTTTTTTAGTTTTTATCCACTTCCTTGACGCTTTGTTATAGAATCCCGGTGCATGCTGGGATACTGAAATTAAGCCTCATCAGGGGTAGAGGCTGTGGTCACTGTCACAGCCTCTGCTCAGTTATTGAAATGAAGCGTCACTAAACTTGTTTTAGGGGCTGGGCTAGCTCCAGCATGATGTGTACACTGACAGCGTGCACTCTGCTAAATCAGCAGTAATGAGCCGGCACCAGAGCAAATTATTAGAGTACCCAGCATGCAGAGAGCCGTGACCTCCCTAGCAGGCGTGGCGCTGGTCTCTGGGTACTCTGACAACGCACATTGTTGACTTGTTACTGCTGATCTGAGCTGGCAGCAGAGAGTGCACAGTCATTGTGCATATCACACAGTGCACATCGCACTGGGACTAGTCCAGCCCCTGAAATGAACGTCACTGATGACTCTTCATTTCAGGGAGGGGGCAGAGGCTGTGACACTGACTGCAGCCTTTCCCCCTGAAGACGCTTCAGTTGAGTATTCCAGCATTCACTGGGATTCTCAAACAAACAGTGTCATCAAGAAGGAAGTGGGCAAAAAATGAAAATCAGTGAAGTTAGGGAAAGATATTACATTTTTAATTCAAGTATATTAGAAAATAGTTTAGATTATGGCACTAAATAGATAGGGGTTTAGGATGCAAATTACTTTGAACTACCTGTTTAACAACCTTCCCGACATGTGCCGTATATGTACGGCGCTGCGGGAGCTGCGTTCCTGCAAACCGCCGTACATATACTTCTTCTATACTAGCACCGATTGTGGACATTTAACACTTATAATGCTGTTTTCAATAGTGACAGCTACATTGCGGAGCATCGCAGAAGGAGTGAGCTCCCTGTGCTCCCATCAGCACAACGCGATGCAATCGTGTTGTGCTTATGGTCTCCATGGTGACCCCGGGCCGCAAGATGGCCGCGGGGTTCTCCAGGGAAGGTGTCTTGTGAGTGCCTGCTCCCTGATTATTTTGACGCTGCTCTGATGCCCTGCAGTGCAGAAGTATTACAGAGTATCAGATCAGTGTAAAGACTACATAAAAATATAGAAAAACACAAAATGTAAAAGATAATATTCCAATAAATACATTTATGTAAAAAAAAAAAAAAAGTACACATTTGGTATTGCTGCGTCTGAAACAAACTGACCAATAAAAATGTCTGACTAGTTAACTCCTTCAGTGAACACTGGGGGAAAAAAAGAGGCAAAAAGCTGTGCTTTATAATCATACAGGCAAACAAAAAGGGCAATAAAATGTGATCAAAAAGACGAACTTAATGACATTTTCAGAGTTAATTATTTATGTACCACAAAAAAACAAAATAAAACATACAGCTTCATCAGCGAATAAATAATAAAGTTTTAGCTTTCAGAATAAAGCGATGCAAATTTTTTTTCCATTAAACCGTTTTTATTGTGTACTTGTGCTGACCAGAAAAATAAATCTGCCTATCAATTTTACCACACTCAGAACGGTATAAAAAAAACAATTCCTGAATTGTTGGTTTTTATTCATTCTTATTCAAAAAAAAAAAAATCGGAATAGAAAGTGATCAAAAAATGTCATGTGCCCGAAAATGGTACCAATAAAAATGTCAACTTGTCCCACAAAAAAGCTGTCATATGACTTTCGGCCGAAATATGGAAAAATTATAGCTGTCTAAATATGAGGATGCAACAAAAAGAGTCTTTTAGTGTGTGACAGCTGCCAAACATAAAAACTCATTATTAATCTGTTATTGCACCACACAAGGAATGCCGTTAAAAATAAATAAAACATATTCATCACCTTATGTTGATTTGTTAATTCTGCCTCAAAAAGATCGCATTAAGACTCGGCTCACGTTGAGCGCTTACACCAGGTTTTCCATGTAAATCTCAAAAATGCGTGATTCAGACCGAAGCCCCTGGTGGAAGATCCCCTATATTGGAGCAGATGAGGCACTGTGGATGCTGTAGAACCTGTGATCCGACAGTGTCCATCTTTTTAGGCGTGCATAAAAGCATGGTCGACCAGTTTTGTGCACTTCTGAAAAGGACACTTTTGAACAGAGGCCAGACTGAGTCCAGTGTAACTCTGCTGCCTCATAATAGTGAATGTATCCATTGTGGGTTTCATCTGTCACGTCACTTGGAGATTTAGATGGAAATCCCAAAGTAAGTGCTTAGCGTAGAGCGATGGATAAATGTTATCCTAAATATTATTTTCTCAATGAATAAATAAAACTCGCCACTCAAGTCTGTCCTCTGTTAACGGAAATATAGAGGGCTTCCATGTTACTGGTAGTACAAAGGCTCTTGAAAAGCAAAATGGCTCCTCAACACCTCCTCCCCCCAAAACATTCAGCAAATTCTGTGTTACCAAATCCAAATACCCCGCTCTGTTCTGAGCTCCAGTGTGTCTAAACCACATTTTGCGTCCATATGTTTGGCTTTCTGTAGCGATGAGAGTCCGCCTAATTTACTGGTGCGTGTCTCCAGAAGCATAAGCTGGTCAGTGCAACGTGCTGGTCACTACAACGGCAGTTTGCAATTTTCACTCCTTAACATCCACTACTGCTTTTTTCTGAAAAATACCCATGTTGTCAAAATCATCAATACACCTGAGGATAAATTCCCAAAGGGGTATAATGTCCTAAATGGGGTAACTTTAGGGGGATTCTGCTTTTCTAGCACTTGGGGTCTCTGTATATGGAGTCCGCAAACTATTTCAGGAAAATCTGCGATCCAGTAGGCAAATAGCACTCCGTCCCGCTCGGGTCTCGCCGTGTGGCCAAGCAGTTGTACAGCCACATATGGGGTATTTCTGCATTCAGCAGAAATTGTGAGACAATTTTTGATACCACCTTTACCCATTTCCTAGTATGAAAATGTAAAACCTGGCACTAACACACAATTTTGGTGGTAAAAAGCTAATTATTTTTTCTTCACCGTTCAATTGTATAAAATTATGTGACACACCTGTGTTATGATCCGGTGACCTTGCAGCCGCATGAGACTTTCTCAGGAGTAGGTGGTACCTGTACTGACCGCAAACCCTAAACTAACACCGCAACTAGAAGTAGCCGTGGGATGTACCTAACACGTCCTAGACACCTCGACACAGCCGGAGGATTAAATACCCCTATAGATGGAAATGGAATTCTATCTTGCCTCAGAGCAGAACCCTAAAGGATAGGCAGCCCCCCACAAATATTGACTGTGAGTATAAGGGGAAAGACACACACAGGCAGAAAAACAGGATTTAGCAAAAGAGGCACTTCTAGCAAAATAGAAAAGGATAGGACAGAATTCTAAGCGATCAGTATTAAAATCCTAAAAATATCCACAGCAGATGATACAAATATTCTACATCTAACTAAAGACATAGAAAGTATATCTGCATCTCCTGAGAATCCAGCATGACTGAAAAATCCAAACAAGTCTAAGCTGGACAAAAACACAATGAATTGCACTGAATTGCAAAGCACACTGCATGTGTGCACAGAGACAAAAACCAGACGCTTATCTTAGCTGAATTGGCAGCAGGGCATGAGGAACCAGAGAGAGATGCAATCCCTCCATGAACCATGGACAACTGGCAAGGAATTATGGATCCTGCACACCTAAATACCTAATAGAGCTGCAATCAGCAGAAACACCTGCCCTGGATTACAACCCCAGGACAACTGCACTACCACCAACAACCACCGGAGGGAGCCCAAGAGCAGAATTCACAACAGTACCCCTCCCTTGCAGAGGGGTCACCGAACCCTCACCAGAGCCCCCAGGCCGATCAGGACGAGCCAGATGAAAGGCACGGACCAAATCAGCAGCATGGACATCAGAGGAAAAAACCCAAGAATTATCCTCCTGGCCATAACCCTTCCATTTGACAAGGTACTGAAGCCTCCACCTCGAAAAGCGAGAATCCAAAATCTTCTCAACCACATACTCCAACTCCCCATCAACCAACACAGGAGCAGGAGGATCAACAGAGGGAACAACGAGCACCACATATTTCCGCAATAAAGATCTATGGAAAACATTATGGATGGAAAAAGAGGCCGGAAGGGCCAAATGAAAAGACACCGGATTGATATTCTCAGAAATCCTATAAGGACCAATAAACCGAGGCTTAAACTTAGGGGAAGAAACCTTCATAGGAACAGGACGGGAAGACAACCAGACCAAATCCCCAACCCGAAGCCGGGAACCAACACACCGACGACGGTTAGCAAAACGCTGAGCCTCCTCCTGAGACAACACCAAATTGTCCACCACATGAGCCCAAATCTGCTGCAACCTGTCACCCACAGAATCCACACCAGGACAATCAGAAGGTTCAACTTGCCCTGAAGAAAAACGAGGATGAAAACCAAAATTACAAAAGAAGGGCGAAACCAAGGTAGCTGAACTAGCCCGATTGTTAAGGGCAAACTCGGCCAATGGCAAGAAAGCCACCCAATCATCCTGATCAGCAGACACAAAACATCTCAAATAAGTTTCCAAAGTCTGATTAGTTCGCTCGGTCTGGCCATTTGTCTGAGGATGAAATGCGGAAGAAAAAGACAAATCAATGCCCAGCCTAGCACAAAAGGCCTGCCAAAACCTAGAAACAAACTGGGAACCTCTGTCGGACACAATATTCTCCGGAATACCATGCAAACGAACCACATGCTGAAAAAACAACGGAACCAAATCAGAAGAGGAAGGCAATTTAGGCAAAGGCACCAAATGAACCATCTTAGAAAACCGGTCACAAACCACCCAGATAACCGACATCCTCTGGGAAACCGGAAGATCTGAAATAAAATCCATAGAAATATGCGTCCAGGGCCTGTCAGGGACCGGCAAAAGCAACCCACTAGCACGGGAACAACAAGGCTTGGCCCGCGCACAAGTCCCACAGGACTGCACAAAAGAACGCACATCATGCGACAAAGAAGGCCACCAAAAGGACCTACCAACCAAATCTCTGGTACCAAAAATACCAGGATGGCCAGCCAACACAGAACAATGAACCTCAGAAATCACTCTACTAGTCCATCTATCAGGAACAAACAGTTTCCCCACTGGACAGCGGTCAGGTTTGTCAGCCTGAAATTCCTGCAGAACCCGTCGCAAATCAGGGGAAATGGCAGAAAGGACCACCCCTTCCTTCAGAATGCCGACCGGCTCAAGTACCTCAGGAAAATCAGGCAAAAAACTCCTAGAGAGGGCATCAGCCTTAACATTCTTAGAACCCTGAAGATACGAGACCACGAAATCAAAACGGGAGAAAAACAGGGACCATCGAGCCTGTCTAGGATTCAGCCGTTTGGCAGATTCGAGGTAAATCAGATTTTTATGATCAGTCAAGACCACAATACGGTGCTTGGCTCCCTCAAGCCAATGTCGCCATTCCTCAAACGCCCACTTCATAGCCAACAACTCCCAATTGCCGACATCATAATTGCGTTCAGCAGGCGAAAACTTATGGGAAAAGAAGGCACACGGTTTCATCAAGGAACCATCAGAATTCCTCTGAGACAAAACGGCCCCTGCCCCAATCTCAGAAGCGTCAACCTCAACCTGAAACGGAAGAGAAACATCTGGCTGATGTAACACCGGGGCAGAAGTAAATCGGCAATGATTTTATTACCAAAATTTATTACAAAAAAGAAAAAACGACAACAAATAATACTACAGTATTTTACAAAATGTATAATTAATGAGGAGACCAGATCCATATAATAAAAAAGATACTAGAAAAATATATAATTCATATACATATATGTGACCTTCCAGAGTGCAAAAACAAAAAACAATAGATGGCGCTATAATAGGCCTTCTATCCCAATAAAGTGCATATGCATCAATAATAATAGTCTAACCCAGACAATAAAGTGCATAAATCTCTGAAAAAATACTAGTACCAGTTTCTTTCAAGGAGAAAAAGCCACTCAGGTGAAACGTACGTTGGGGTCGGAGTCCTGGAGGGCCACAGATCATCTTCACACTGGTACTAGTATTTTTTCAGAGATTTATGCCCTTTATTGTCTGGGTTAGACTATTATTATTGATGCATATGCACTTTATTGGGATAGAAGGCCTATTATAGCGCCATCTATTGTTTTTTGTTTTTGCACTCTGGAAGGTCACATATATGTATATGAATTATATATTTTTCTAGTATCTTTTTTATTATATGGATCTGGTCTCCTCATTAATTATACATTTTGTAAAATACTGTAGTATTATTTGTTGTCGTTTTTTCTTTTTTGTAATAAATTTTGGTAATAAAATCATTTTTTTAACATATATATATCTTTCATGTGATTATTTGATATATGTTCACTTTTGACATTGGTTATATGGTTATTTGTGGACATGAATTCGCTAGGGTGAATTTTGTTGTGTTTTTGAGAAGTAAATCGGCGTTTAAGCTCCTGAAAGGCAGAGACAGCCACAGAGGACCAATTCGATATATCAGCGCCTTTCTTCGTCAAATCGGTCAGGGGTTTAACCACACTGGAGAAGTTAGCAATGAAACGGCGATAAAAATTAGCAAAGCCCAAAAATTTCTGAAGGCTCTTCACAGATGTGGGCTGAATCCAATCATGAATGGCCTGAACCTTAACCGGATCCATCTCTATAGATGAGGGAGAAAAAATGAAGCCCAAAAAAGAAACCTTCTGCACTCCAAAGAGACACTTAGACCCCTTCACAAACAAAGCATTATCACGAAGGATCTGAAATACTATCCTGACCTGTTTCACATGAGACTCCCAATCATCAGAAAAAATTAAGATGTCATCCAAATATACAATCATGAATTTATCAAGATAATTCCGGAAGATATCATGCATGAAGGACTGAAAAACAGATGGAGCATTAGAGAGCCCGAATGGCATCACAAGGTATTCAAAATGGCCTTCGGGCGTATTAAACGCAGTTTTCCATTCGTTACCCTGCTTAATACGAACAAGATTATATGCCCCCCGAAGGTCAATTTTAGTAAACCAACTAGCCCCCTTAATCCTGGCAAACAAATCGGAAAGCAAAGGTAAAGGGTATTGAAACTTGACCGTGATCTTATTCAAGAGGCGATAATCAATACAGGGTCTCAAGGAGCCATCCTTCTTAGCAACAAAAAAAAAATCCCGCTCCCAACGGTGAAGAAGATGGCCGAATATGCCCTTTCTCCAAAGACTCCTTAACATAACTCCGCATGGCGGTATGTTCCGGCACAGACAGGTTGAAAAGTCGGCCCTTAGGAAACTTACAGCCTGGAATCAAGTCAATAGCACAATCACAGTCCCTATGCGGTGGAAGGGAACTGGACTTGGGCTCATCGAATACATCCTGAAAATCAAACAAAAACTCTGGAACTTCAGAAGGGGAGGAAGAGGAGATTGACATCACAGGAACGTCATTATGAACCCCCTGACAACCCCAACTAGTCACAGACATAGACTTCCAATCCAACACAGGATTATGTATCTGCAACCATGGAAAACCCAGCACAATAGCATCATGCAAATTATGCAACACTAGAAAACGACAATCTTCCTGATGGGCTGGCGCCATGCACATGGTCACCTGTGTCCAAAACTGGGGTTTATTTTTAGCCAAAGGTGTAGCATCAATGCCCCTTAAAGGAATAGGGTTCTGCAAAGACTGAATTTGCCAGGCGTTGTGGTTTCCCCTTGCAAAGTCCATTAAGTTCAAAGCGGCGCCTGAATCCACAAACGCCATGACAGAAAATGACGACAATGAGCAGATCAAGGTCACAGATAACAGAAATTTAGGTTGTACAGTTCCGATGGTAACTGAGCTAGCGATTCTCTTTGTACGCTTTGGGCAGACTGAAATGACATGAGAAGCATCGCCACAATAAAAACACAACCTATTCTGACGTCTGAATCCTTGTTGTTCCGTTCTAGACAGAATCCTTTCACACTGCATAGGCTCAGGCATCTGCTCTGAGGACAACGCCACAGCGCGCACAGTTCTGCGCTCCCGCAAGCGCCGATCAATCTGAATGTCCAGAGACATAGAATCACTCAGACCAACAGGCGTGGGAAACCGCACCATAACATCTTTAACAGATTCAGAAAGACCCTTTCTGAAAATTGCCGCCAAAGCATCCTCATTCCATTTAGTCAGCACAGACCATTTTCTAAATTTCTGACAATACAATTCTGCCGCTTCTTGACCCCGAGAGAGGGCCAACAAGGTCTTCTCCGCTTGATCCACAGAATTTGGTTAATCATATAATAATCCTAGAGCCTGAAAAAAGGCATCTACATTAAGCAAGGCCGGATTCCCAGATTCCAGGGAAAATGCCCAATCCTGAGGGTCACCACGCAGCAGGGAGATGACAATTTTAACCTGCTGAATGGGATCACCAGAGGAACGAGGCTTCAGAGCAAAAAATAGTTTACAGTTGTTTTTAAAACTCAAAAATTTGGACCTGTTCCCAAAAAACAAATCAGGAGTAGGAATCCTAGGCTCTAAAAGCGGAGTCTGAACAATATAATCAGAAATACCCTGCACCCTAGCAGCAAGCTGGTCTACACGAGAAACTAATCCCTGAACATCCATGCTAGCACAAGACTCCTCAGTCACCCAGAGGAAAAGAGGGAAAAAAAGACAAAGCAGGCTACAGAAAAAAAAAGGCTCTTTCTTCCCTTCTTCTGAGATACATTTAACTCATTGTTGGCCAGTTGTACTGTTATGATCCGGTGACCTTGGAGCTGCATGAGAGACTTTCTCAGGAGTAGGTGGTACCTGTACTGACCGCAAACCCTAAACTAACACCGCAACTAGAAGTAGCAGTGGGATGTACCTAACACATCCTAGACACCTCGACACAGCCGGAAGACTAAATACCCCTATAGGTGGAAAAGGGAATTCTATCTTGCCTCAGAGCAGAACCCCAAAGGATAGGCAGCCCCCCACAAATATTGACTGTGAGTATAAGGGGAAAGACACACGCAGGCAGAAAAACAGGATTTAGCAAAAGAGGCACTTCTAGCAAAATAGAAAAGGATAGGACAGAATTCTAAGTGGTCAGTATTAAAATCCTAAAAATATCCACAGCAGATGATACAAATATTCTACATCTAACTAAAGACATAGAAAGTATATCTGCATCTCCTGAGAATCCAGCATGACTGAAAAATCCAAACAAGTCTAAGCTGGACAAAAACACAATGAATTGCACTGAATTGCAAAGCACACTGCATGTGTGCACAGAGACAAAAACCAGACGCTTATCTTAGCTGAATTGGCAGCAGGGCATGAGGAACCAGAGAGAGATGCAATCCCTCCATGAACCATGGACAACTGGCAAGGAATCATGGATCCTGCACACCTAAATACCTAATAGAGCTGCAATCAGCAGAAACACCTGCCCTGGATTACAACCCCAAGACAACTGCACTACCACCAACAACCACCGGTGGGAGCCCAAGAGCAGAATTCACAACACACCTGTGTGTTAATATGATCACTGCACCCCTTTATGAATTGAGAGGTGTAGTTTGTAAAATGGGATAGCTTATGGGGGGGTTCTGCTGGTCTGGCACCTCAGGTGCTCTACCAATGGCACCCTCAAACCAGTTCAGCTAAATCTGAATTTCAGCATGGCACTGCTTCCCTTCTGAGCTTTGCACTGTGTCTGAAAAGTAGTTTTCAACCACATATGGGGTATCTATGTACTCAGCAGAAATTGCACAACAAATTTTTTGTTCCATTTTCTTTTGTTACCCTTGTGAAAATGCAAAATTTCGGGCTAAAAAACATTTTTGTTGTAAAAATGTGTTTTTTATTTTCTTGACTCCACGTTATAAACTTCTATGAAGCACATGGGGGTTGAAAGTGCTCATCACACATCTAGATCCCTGAGGGGTCTAGTTTCCAAAATTATGTCCCTTGTCTGGGGTTTCCACTGTTTAGGCATATCAGGGGCTCTCCAAGCGTGACATTGCATCCGCTAATTATGCCAGCAAATATTGCATTCAAAAAAGTAAAATGGCGCTCCTTCCCTTCCAAGCTCTGCTGTCTGCCCAAACAGCCTTTTTTCCCCTCATCTAGGGTATTGGCTCGCTCAAGAGAAATTGCACAACAAATTTTGGGGTCCATTTTCTCCTGTTACCCTTGTGAAAGTAAACATAATTGGGTCTAAAGGAAACCTTTTTGTGAAAAAATCTAAATGTTTATTTTTTTTCCTTCCCCATTCCATTAATTCCTGTGAATCACCTGAAGGGTTAATAAACTTCTTGAATGTGGTTTTGTGCACCTTTATGGGTGCAGTTTTTAGATTGGTGTCACTTTAGGGTATTTTCTATCGTCACATAGGTCCCTCAAAGTCACTTCAAATGTGATGTGGTCCCTTAACCCCTTTACCCCCAAGGGTGGTTTGCACGTTATGGACCGGGCCAATTTTTACAATTCTGACCACTGTCCCTTTATGAGGTTATAACTCTGGAACGCTTCAACGGATCCCGGTGATTCTGACATTGTTTTCTCGTGACATATTGTACTTCATGATAGTGGTAGAATTTCTTTGATATTACCTGCGTTTATTTGTGAAAAAAATGGAAATTTGGCGAAAATTTTGAAAATTTCGCAATTTTCCAACTTTGAATTTTTATGCAATTAAATCACAGAGATATGTCACACAAATACTTAATAAGTAACATTTCCCACATGTCTACTTTACATCAGCACAATTTTGGAACCCAAATTTTTTTTGTTAGGGAGTTATAAGGTTTAAAAGTTGACCAGCAATTTCTCATTTTTACAACACCATTTTTTTTTAGGGACCACATCTCATTTGAAGTCATTTTGAGGGGTCTATATGATAGAAAATACCCAAGTGTGACACCATTCTAAAAACTGCACCCCTCAAGGTGCTCAAAACCACATTCAAGAAGTTTATTAACCCTTCAGGTGTTTCACAGGAATTTTTGGAATGTTTAAATAAAAATGAACAATTAACTTTTTTTCACAAAAATTTTACTTCAGCTCCAATTTGTTTTATTTTACCAAGGGTAACAGGAGAAAATGGACCCCAAACGTTGTTGTACAATTTGTCCTGAGTACGCCGATACCCCATATGTGGGGGTAAACCACTGTTTGGGCGCATGGCAGAGCTCGGAAGGGAAGGAGTGCCGTTTGACTTTTCAATGCAAAATTGACAGGAATTGAGATGGGACGCCATGTTGCGTTTGGAGAGCCACTGATGTGCCTAAACATTGAAACCCCCCCACAAGTGACACCATTTTGGAAAGTAGACCCCCTAAGGAACTTATCTAGATGTGTGGTGAGCACTTTGACCCACCAAGGGCTTCACAGAAGTTTATAATGCAGAGCCGTAAAAATAAAACAAAAATTTTTCCCCACAAAAATAATTTTTTAGCCCCCAGTTTTGTATTTTTCCGAGGGAAACAGGAGAAATTGGACACCCTAAGTTGTTGTCCAGTTTGTCCTGAGTGCGCTGATACCCCATATATGGGGGGGAACCACCATTTGGGTGCATGGGAGGGCTCGGAAGGGAAGGAGCGCCATTTGGAATGCAGACTTAGATGGAATGGTCTGCAGGCGCCACATAATGTACCTAAACAGTAGAAACCCCCCACAAGTGACACCATTTTGGAAAGTAGACCCCCTAAGGAACTCATCTAGATGTGTTGTGAGAGCTTTGAACCCCCAAGTGTTTCACTACAGTTTATAATGCAGAGCCGTGCAAATAAAAAAAATTTTTTTTACACAAAAATTATTTTTTAGCCCCCAGTTTTGTATTTTCCCAAGGGTAACAGGAGAAATTGGACCCCAAAAGTTGTTGTCAATTTGTCCTCAGTAGGCTGATACCCCATATGTTGGGGTAAACCCCTGTGTGGGCACACGGGAGAGCTCGGAACGGAAGGAGCACTGTTTTACTTTTTCAACGCAGAATTGGCTGGAATTGAGATCGGACGCCATGTCGCGTTTGGAGAGCCCCTGATGTGCCTAAACAGTGGAAACCCCCCAATTATAACTGAAACCCTAATGCAAACACACCCCTAACCCTAATCCCAACGGTAACCCTAACCACACCTCTAACCCAGACACACCCCTAACCCTAATCCCAACCCTATACCCTATTCCCAACCGTAAATTTAATCCTAACCCTAACCCTAACTTTAGCCCCAACCCTAACTGTAGCCTTAACCCTAGCCCCAACCCTAGCCCTAACCCTAGCCCTAACCCTAGCCCTAATCCTAACCCTAGCCCTATGAGACGGAAGCAGCGGCCGCAGACTGCAGAGAGTGTAGACGGTCGTCTATTGATGCCATATAGGTTAAAATATGAGACTGCATATCTCGCTGCTGTGCGAGCTCCTGCTGGAGTCCCGCCAGCAGAGGAGCGTTGCCAGGATCGGAAGTCTGAAGAGCAGTTAACCGGGAATCCATGGACTTCATAACAGACATGATCCGGGTCTGATTCTCCTGTAAAAACAACAACTTCTGAGTTGCTGCAGAGGCACCAGCGGGGTCCATGGCCTGATTATACTGTGACGTCAGAGACGCACGAAGAGAGAGTGGACCCTCTGGGTCACGGTACTGACGCACCCAAGAACGAGCGCACCCGGGATGGACAACCCCTATACAGGGATAGTGGGGAGCAGGCCCGAGGGGGTCAATACCGCAACAGCCGGTACCAAGAAGGACGGCTCTGGAAGAGAGTAGACGGGAGAGAGGAGAGGGAAAACTAACAGGACTGTATGGGAAGGAAGCGGGAGGCACAGAACGGAACAAAGGAGACTGGACCAGGACAGGGAAGGAGACAGGAGGACAACACAGGATAATAGCCAGCGACTGAAAACTAGATGAGAGCGGGCAGGGAGTAAGAACAGACAAGGCCTAACACTGAGTACAAACTGCACACAATAATCAGGCGCCTCCATTATGGAGGAGACGCCTGATAAAGCCCAAGGAGTTACCTGATTGGAGGCCCCTGGAACAGAGTGGACGCGGAAGGGGTTAAGAAGAGGGAAGAGCGCGCGCCCGCAACCTAAGGCGCATGTGCGGAGCAGACGCCGGACGGAGGAAGGAGGAAGCACAGACACCACTCTGAAAACCCCGAGCAGCAGGAAGAGGGACCGAGGTATCGGCGCGATGCCCAGAGCGGTGGACAGGAACGCAGCGGGAGGAGACGCTTTTTATTGCAAAAAATATTTTTTGCATTACCACATTTTGAGAGCTATAATTTTTCCATATTTGAGACCACAGAGTCATGTGAGGTCTTGTTTTTTGCGGGACAAGTTGTCGTTTTTATTGGTAACATTTTCGGGCACGTGACATTTTTTTATCGCTTTTTATTCTGATTTTTGTGATGCAGAATGACCAAAAACCAGCTATTCATGAATTTCTTTTGGGGGAGACGTTTATACCGTTCCGCGTTTGGTAAAATTGATAAAGCAGTTTTATTCTTCGGGTCAGTACGATTACAGCAATATCTCATTTATATCATTTTTTTATGTTTTGGCGCTTTTATACGATAAAAACTATTTTATAGAAAAAATAATTATTTTGGCATTGCTTTATTCTGAGGACTGTAACTTTTTTATTTTTTTGCTGATGATGCTGTATGGTGGCTCTTTTTTTGCGGGCCAAAATGACGCTTTCAGCGGTGCCATGGTTATTTATATCTGTCTTTTTGATCGCGTTTTATTCCACTTTTTATTCGGCGGTATGATAATAAAGCGTTTTTTGCCTCGTTTTTTTTTAATTTTTTTTATTACGGTGTTTACTGAAGGGGTTAACTAGTGGGACAGTTTTATAGGTTGGGTCGTTACGGACGCGGCGATACTAAATATGTGTACTTTTATTGTTTGTTTTTTTTTATTTAGATAAAGAAATGTATTTATGGGAATAATATATATATTTTTTTCTTTATTTAGGAATTTTTTTTTTATTTTTATTTTTTACACATTTGGAAAAAATTTTTTAAACTTTTTTACTTTGTCCCGGGGGGGACATCACAGATCGGTGATCTGACAGTTTGCACAGCACTCTGTCAGATCACCGATCTGACTTAGAGCACTGCAGGCTTACCAGCGCCTGCTCTGAGCAGGCACTCGGTAAGCCACCTCCCTCCCTGCAGGACCCGGATGCCGCGGCCATCTTGGATCCGGGACCTGCAGCGAGAAAGGAGGTAAGAGACCCTCGGAGCAACGCGATCACATCACGTTGCTGCGGGGGTCTCAGGGAAGCCCGCAGGGAGCCCTCTCCCTGCGCGATGCTTCCCTATACCGCCGGCACACCGCGATCATGTTTGATCGCGGTGTGCCGGGGGTTAATGTGCCGGGGGCGGTCCGTGACCGCTCCTGGCACATAGCGCCGGATGTCAGCTGCGATAGGCAGCTGACACCCGGCCGCGATCGGCCGCGCTCCCCCCGTGAGCGCGGCCGATCGCGCTGGACGTACTATTCCGTCCTTGGGAAGTAGGGCCCACCCCACATGGACGGAATAGTACGTCCAATGACAGAAAGGGGTTAAAAAAAATTTTTTTTTTAAATTTTGTTGTAAAAATGAGGAGAAATTGCTAGTCAACTTTTAACCCTTATAACTTCCTAACAAAAAAAATAGTTTCAAAAGTTTTGCTGATGTAAAGTAGACATGTGGGAAATGTTATTTAGTAACTATTTTGTGTGACATGAGTTTTCTGTTTTAAGGGCATAAAAATTAAAATTTTGAAAAATGTTCACCAAATTCCCTTTTTTTTTTTTTCATAAATAAATGTAAGTCATATCTAAGAAATGTTAACACTATCATGTAGTACAATATATCACGAGAAAACAGTCTCTGAATCAGTAGGATCTGTTGAAGCGGTCCAGAGTTATTACCTCATAAAATGACAGTAGTCAGAATTTAAAAAATTTGCCTGGTCAGAAAGATGAAAACAGGCTTTGGGGTTAAGGGGATAAGCTCCCACGAGATACCTCCAGAATCAAGTGCGTAAATATACATATTTACTTAAACATGCTCGATTTTCATTTTAGCAATCAGGTTGCATGGTTATGCTGCCTCTGATGGCCATAGCTGAGATGTGTCTGAGGGATGTGAGCACGGATTTCTGTACAAGCAATGGAACCCCATTGAAAAACTCTCTAATCAAGAGGATGATGGATAGTCACAAGCAAAGAAGAACTGCTTACATTTTTGCGCCAGAAGCAGTGTGAAAGACTATTGGGAAGCATGCCAAGACGAATGAAAGCTGGGATTAAAAATCACGGTTATTCCATAAAATATTGATTTCTGAACTCTTCCTGAGGTAAAACATTAGTATTTTTGTTTATAAATGATTATGAACTTGTTTCCTTTGCATTATTTGAGGTCTGAAAGCACTATTTTTTTTTTTTTTAATTTTGACCGTTTCTCCTTTTCAGAAAAAAAAAATACAAAATTTATTGTTTGGAAATTCGGAGACATGTCAGAAGTTTATAGAATAAATGAACAATTTACATTTTACTCAAAAATATACCAATAAAGAGAAAAATCAGAGAAAGTGAACATTTTGCAGTGGTCGGTAGCGGACAGCACAACCAACACAACAGGATGGAAAAGAAGTGAGGAAGGCCCTATCAATAGGGAAATAAAGGAAGCAACACCCCTGAGCTCAAACCTGAGCCTGTCCCTGAACTCCCCTAACTGGGTCCTTCCCCCCACCGCCGTCAGGAACCTTGTCCCTTGCTTTCACCTCACACTGCCTTGGCTAGTGCACTGACCAGCAAGGGGTGCTAGCTTCACCACTGCAGATGGTACCACACAGGGGATCGTGACAAACACAAAAGTAACAAGGAATAAACACAACACTTTCAGACACCGCTGCCAAGCTCCACACCGCAGATGGCACAGAAGCCAGACTCCAGAAACAGCAGACACCAGAGAGCTGCAACTGCAAGGCTGGTCTCCATAGGGAAAGTATCACCAACAGTCAGCTGATGCATCAGGTGACTATTTAAAGGATGGTGGGAGTGGTCACCACCCACATCAGCTGACCCAGCAACACTGCAGTTACAGCATATTGCCATCGGGGTAAAACTGACATTAACCCCCGCTGGTCCTGAAAGGAAAAAAAGCTATATTTAAAACAGGGTGGAACCAGAACTGCCATGAATCCAAAATGGATCGTAACACTTTTCCCCATTAATCATCCAAGAGAAAATTTGTTACTGCTACTAACATTGCCTATATAAAGCCTTTGAGTTGGACAGAGCTGAATGTTGTACCCCATTTGTCGGCCCAAATGTCTCCAGTTTTATGAAACAATTTTTTCTATAAGATTGCATATAAATTGAAATAAAATAACAGGTACCATATGTGCAGAAGTATTCTCAGGAAGTATAGGGCGAAAATAGCTCTTGTACATACAGCTTGTGATGGCGCACAGTCTGACATCTTACCCTTAGTGGCTTTAGTGTCACTTCAGTTTTAAAGGGAACCTTTTGGCACGTTTTTAGATATTATTATTATTTATTTATATAGCACCATTGATTCCATGGTGCTGTACATGAGAAGGGGTTACATACAAGTTACAGATATCACTTACAGTAAGCAAACTAACAATTACAGACTGATACAGAGGGGAGAAGACCCTGCCCTTGCGGGCTTACATTCTACAGATATGGAAGTATTGGTTTGGGGATATAGGTTGCCTCCTAATAAAATGGTGTTTTTTTTAGAGAGATCTGATGTGGAGAGATGAATAGTAGAGTAGAAGACATACAGGTCCTTCTCAAAAAATTAGCATATAGTGTTAAATTTCATTATTTACCATAATGTAATGATTACAATTAAACTTTCATATATTATAGATTCATTATCCACCAACTGAAATTTGTCAGGTCTTTTATTGTTTTAATACTGATGATTTTGGCCTACAACTCCTGATAACCCAAAAAACCTGTCTCAATAAATTAGCATATCAAGAAAAGGTTCTCTAAATGACCTATTACCCTAATCTTCTGAATCAACTAATTAACTCTAAACACATGCAAAAGATACCTGAGGCTTTTAAAAACTCCCTGCCTGGTTCATTACTCAAAACCCCCATCATGGGTAAGACTAGCGACCTGACAGATGTCAAGAAGGCCATCATTGACACCCTCAAGCAAGAGGGTAAGACCCAGAAAGAAATTTCTCAACAAATAGGCTGTTCCCAGAGTGCTGTATCAAGGCACCTCAATGGTAAGTCTGTTGGAAGGAAACAATGTGGCAGAAAACGCTGTACAACGAGAAGAGGTGACCGGACCCTGAGGAAGATTGTGGAGAAGGACCGATTCCAGACCTTGGGGAACCTGAGGAAGCAGTGGACTGAGTCTGGTGTGGAAACATCCAGAGCCACCGTGCACAGGCGTGTGCAGGAAATGGGCTACAGGTGCCGCATTCCCCAGGTAAAGCCACTTTTGAACCATAAACAGCGGCAGAAGCGCCTGACCTGGGCTACAGAGAAGCAGCACTGGACTGTTGCTAAGTGGTCCCAAGTACTTTTTTCTGATGAAAGCAAATTTTGCATGTCATTCGGAAATCAAGGTGCCAGAGTCTGGAGGAAGACTGGGGAGAAGGAAATGCCAAAATGCCTGAAGTCCAGTGTCAAGCACCCACAGTCAGTGATGGTGTGGGGTGCCATGTCAGCTGCTGGTGTTGGTCCACTGTGTTTCATCAAGGGCAGGGTCAATGCAGCTAGCTATCAGGAGATTTTGGAGCACTTCATGCTTCCATCGGCTGAAATGCTTTATGGAGATGAAGATTTCATTTTTCAGCACGACCTGGCACCTGCTCACAGTGCCAAAACCACTGGTAAATGGTTTACTGACCATGGTATTACTGTGCTCAATTGGCCTGCCAACTCTCCTGACCTGAACCCCATAGAGAATCTGTGGGATATTGTGAAGAGAAAGTTGAGAGACGCAAGACCCAACACTCTGGATGAGCTTAAGGCCGCTATTGAAGCATCCTGGGCCTCCGTAACATCTCAGCAGTGTCACAGGCTGATTGCCTCCATGCCACGCCGCATTGAAGCAGTCATTTCTGCCAAAGGATTCCCGACCAAGTATTGAGTGCATAACTGAACATTATTATTTGATGGTTTTTTTGTTTGTTATTAAAAAACACTTTTATTTGATTGGACGGGTGAAATATGCTAATTTATTGAGACAGGTTTTTTGGGTTATCAGGAGTTGTAGGCCAAAATCATCAGTATAAAAACAATAAAAGACCTGACAAATTTCAGTTGGTGGATAATGAATCTATAATATATGAAAGTTTAATTGTAATCATTACATTATGGTAAATAATGAAATTTAACACTATATGCTAATTTTTTGAGAAGGACCTGTATGTGAACCATCCCAGAAATGCAATGGGGGAATATCAATCCATTTAGAAGTAGTCCAAGTGCACTTGCAGCCTCCCAAGCAAGGAGAGCACTAACCTGCGCCGTAGATCTCTGCTGCGCCACCAGAATGACCATGGGCCTTATGACTGCTTCTCTAAATATAATTCCTGGCGGCAGTGCCAGGAATTGATACGAGAGACTAGCATGAGTTTCTCGCATTGCACTCGCAAATGTGACCGCAGCCTTAATCATAAACTACACAAATTTGGCCCCTATGGAAGTGTGCCAAGAAGAAAGCCATAAGAAGTCCCATTTGCAGTTTGACGTATCATCTCCAGTCACTGTGTACTATTTGGGAATCTGTCAGTAGGATGAACCCACCTAAATTGTCGACATGGGCAAGTAGGTTATAGGAAGCTGAAGAAAGTAGGACCTCGATATCTGCAGTCCGATGCCTTATTCCGGAGAAATCCATGCTTTTCTTATAGATAAATAAGCTGTTACAAATTATGGTCCGGACACTGATCTGCATGAGTATCTGCCTCCACACCTTATTTATATAAAAAGGAGGGATTACCAGTGTGAGACATGTAACGTACAGTCCAACTGAACTTTGTCTTCTTACAAGCACATTTACTTCAGCTCTCACAGCTCTGCTGTATTACAACACTGACTGAGATGGAAGCTGAGAGGAACCTGCAGATGTGTCAATTAGGCCACAGTGTTTGTAAGCAAGAACCAAGAGTGGAATAATCAGAGGAAAAGTACAATAAAAACATGTGCACCAGTGCATTTTTCACCCACTCCTGGCTTTGGCTTACCAATACTGACCGTCTGATTGTGGCAGTATAATAACAGCCAGCTCTGCAATGAGATTGGGAGAGCAGTCATTTCATATGACATTGATAAAGCCCCCTTTCATTTATAATAATCTCTGGAGGCAGAGCTATCTTCCAGGCACCATCCTCCCTATAAACAAAATCCTATATAGAAAAGTAATACCAAAAAGTATGACCAATAAATACTACATTAATGAATATAAATCATAAACATAATCCCACCCCCAAAAAAAAAAATTCATTAAACATATGATAAGATGATTGTATTATTTTATTGATACATAAGATACTTAAAATAAAAAATCTAAAAGAAACTACGGTAATTCAATAATCCTGTATGCAGGGGCAGGGTATGTCAGACCAATTGGTAATATAA
The DNA here is from genome assembly GCF_051348905.1 of Ranitomeya variabilis. Taxonomy (NCBI): domain Eukaryota; kingdom Metazoa; phylum Chordata; class Amphibia; order Anura; family Dendrobatidae; genus Ranitomeya; species Ranitomeya variabilis. Next base: position 410,307,584 of record NC_135236.1, on the reverse strand, counting down.
TATTACAAAAAAAAAATAACACACACACACAGGAAAACACAGACACCCAGGAAAACACACATACCCTGGAAAACACGCCATGCCATGCATAATTTGTCAAATGTCCCCCCCCTGCTACTTAGCACAGCAAAAGTTGAGATGGGCAGCTGGAGAGGTTACCTGGAATGTGCTGGGCAATGGGCAAACAGGGCAGCTACCTCTCGTCTTGTTCTGCTGTCCTGTGCTGCTGGCTGCTCTGCTCGCTGATGCTCCTCCCCCTCCTGGTCCTGGCTGATCAGACATCGGAGACAGATCTGCACATAGAAAAGGAGTATGCTGCGAGCGATCACTATGTAAGTAACGCACCCTCCTATTCTTAGTTGTGTGCCAGGTAGCAGCGCTGCCCCCTCTCACTGTTGCGTGCACATTACTGAAGCCGGCCATGGCTCCAGCCACATGCACGCTGCGCTTCCCGCCCCCCAAGAGGTGGCACACCGCGGCCCATCGGGCAAATACCCGGAAGGGCAGATTAGCAATCTGGGCCTGAATAGTTCCATCAGCCACCGCCTGTTGTCTCTTTTATTACTTAAATGTAACTCTCATCATTCTCCCCTGCTCATGCTGATCACCGGGAAACACACTGACATGTGCACAGACCCAGACTTGTGTATGTACGTGTGCGGGACATTTTATGGCCTGTGCTGACATTAAAAAATGGACACGTCAGCATGTTTTGCCCACGGACATATGGTCCGTGGAAACACTGACATGTGTACAAACTCATTCACTTGAATAGGCAAATAGCGCTCCGTTCCTCCTGAGTCTCTCCGCATGGCTAAGCAGTACTGCACAGACACATATGGGGTATTGCCACGTTTAGTAGAAATTGTGGGACAAATTTTGTTGCCATCTTTACCCACTTCTTGTGTGAAAATGTAAAATCTTTGGCTAAAACAAAATTTTGGTGGTATTTTGTCCTCCCTGCCCAATGGTAAAAAATTCTGTGACACACCAGTGGTGTCAATATGATCCCTGCACCCCTAGATGAATTCATTGAGAGGTGTAGTTTGTAAAATGGGTTCACTTATGGGGGGTTCTGCTGTTTTGACACCTCATGGGCTCTCCCAGTGGGTCATGGCACCTGCAAACCATAACAGTAAAATCTGGCGCTCCTTCCCTCCTGAGCTCTGCCATGCGCCCAAACAGTGGTTTATCCCCACATATGGGGTATCAGCGTACTCAAGACAAATTGAACAATAACTTTTGAGGTCCAATTTCTTCTGTTTCCCTTGGGAAAATAAAAAAATGGGGCAAAAAGATCATTTTTTTATTTTTACGGCTCTACGTTATAAACTTCTGTGAAGCACTTTGGGGTTCAAAGTGCTCACCACACATCTAGATAAGCTCCTTAGAGGGTCTAGTTTCCAAAATGGTATCACTTGTGGGAGGTTTACACTGTTTAGGCACATCAGAGGCTCTCCAAACGCGACATGGTGTCCGATCTCAATTCCAGCCAATTTTGCATTAAAAAGTCAAACGGCGCTCCTTCCCTTCCAAGCTCACAGCTGTTTGCTTAGCCTTTTCTGGTGACTTTACGGTTGACCCCTGAAAAAAAAAGTTGGGTCCCCCTATAAATTAAAATCAGCAAAGCCTGAACAGACAGCTGTGGGTTGATATTAGTAGCCTGGAAGAGACATTGCCCCTCCCAGATTTGCAACATCAGCCCTCAGCTGCCCCAGAAATGGTGCATCCATAAGATGCTTCAAATCTGGTGCTTGGGCTTGCTCTTCCCACTTGCCCTATGGCGGTAGTAAGTGGGGTAATCTGGTTGGGGTTGATATCACCTTTGTATTGTCAGGTGACATCAAGCCCAGGTAATGCAAAGGCATCTATAAGACACCCCATTACTAATCCCATAGTAAGTTTGTAAATAAACACACAGCGTGAATGAAATCTTTTATTTGAAATAAAACTCAGTACCCTCTTTAACACATTTATTTAAAAATAAAAAAAACAGTTATTGAATCCATTGAAGCCATGTCCCCTGTAAAAAAAATAAAAATAATAAAAATAAATAAATAATACACCACCAAATCCCTCACCTGTCATACTTGAAGATAATCTTCTGATGCACATGTTCCCTGTAAAAAAAAAAAAATATATATATATATATATATATATACAGTACAGACCAAAAGTTTGGACACCTTCTCATTTAAAGATTTTTCTGTATTTTCATGACTATGAAAATTATACATTCACACTGAAGGCATCAAAACTATGACTTAACACATGTGGAATTATATACTTACCAAAAAGTGTGAAACAACTGAAATTATGTCTTATATACTAGGTCAGGGGTCCCCAACCTGTAGTTCGGGAGCCACGTGTGGCTCATGGGCCCATGATGTGTGGCTCACGACTGTCTGCCAGGTGTAAATAACTATTAAGAGCAGATGTCTAAATGGTGACTTTTGTGTGTAGCCCTGTACAGAAGAGCAGATCTGAATGGGGTGAGATAGGAAACCATGGAGCTTGGCTTACGGCCTTGGTGTGATATAAGTGGAAAAGCTTTGGTTGTCATTCTACCGTAATGGGGGCTCTGGGTGTCACTACTGTGAGTGGGGAAGGAGCTGGTTGTGGCTCGCGACCCTCTCTTAGAGCTGAATGTGGCTCACAACGCTCTTTCATGGCTAGATGTGGCCCTGAAGGTCAGAAAGGTTGGGGACCTCTGTTCTAGGTTCTTCAAAGTAGCCACCTTTTGCTTTGATGACTGCTTTGCACACTCTTGGCATTCTCTTGATGAGCTTCAAGAGGTAGTCACCGGGAATGGTTTTCACTTCACAGGTGTACCCCCCGTCAGGTTTAATAAGTGGGATTTCTTGCCTTATAAATGGTGTTGGGACCATCAGCTGTGTTGTGCAGAAGTCTGGTGGATACACAGCAGATGGTCCTACTGAATAGACTGTTAGAATTTGTATTATGGCAAGAAAAAAGCAGCTAAGTAAAGAAAAACGAGTGGCCATCATTACTTTAAGAAATGAAGGTCAGTCAGTCGAAAAAATTTGGAAAACTTTGAAAGTGTCCCCAAGTGCAGTGGCAAAAACCATCAAGCGCTACAAAGAAACTGGCTCACATGAGGACCGCCCAGGAAAGAAAGACCAAGAGTCACCTCTGCTTCTGAGGATAAGTTTATCCAAGTCACCAGCCTCAGAAACCGCAGGTTAACAGCAGCTCAGATTAGAGACCAGGTCAATGCCACACAGAGTTCTAGCAGCAGACACATCTCTACAACAACTGTTAAAAGGAGACTTTGTGCAGCAGGCCTTCATGGTAAAATAGCTGCTAGGAAACCACTGCTAAGGACAGGCAACAAGCAGAAAAGACTTGTTTGGGCTAAAGAACACAAGGAATGGACATTAGACCAGTGGAAATCTGTGCTTTGGTCTGATGAGTCCAAACTTGAAATCTTTGGTTCCAACCACCGTGTCATTGTGCGACACAGAAAAGGTGAACGGATGGACTCTACATGCCTGATTCCCACCGTGAAGCATGGAGGAGGAGGTGTGATAGCGTGGGGATGCTTTGCTGGTGACACTGTTGAGGATTTACTTAAAACTGAAGGCATACTGAACCAGCATAGCTATCACAGCGTCTTGTAGCGGCATGCTCTTTCATCCGGTTTGCGTTTATTTGGACCATCATTTATTTTTCAATAGGACAATGACCCCAAACACACCTCCAGGCTGTGTAAGGGCTATTTGACCAAGAAGGAGAGTGATGGGGTGCTATGCCAGATGACCTGGCCTCCACAGTCGCCAGACTTGAACCCAATCGAGATGGTTTGGGGTGAGCTGGACCGCAGAGTGAAGGCAAAAGGGCCAACAAGTGCTAAGCATCTCTGGGAACTCCTTCAAGATTGTTGGAAGACCATTCCCGGTGACTACCTCTTGAAGCTCATCAAGAGAATGCCAAGAGTGTGCAAAACAGTCATCAAAGCAAAAGGTGGCTACTTTGAAGAACCTAGAATATAAGACATAATTTCAGTTGTTTCACATTTTTTTTGTTAAGTATATAATTCCACATGTGTTAATTCATAGTTTTGATGCCTTCAGTGTGAATGTACAATTTTCATAGTCATGAAAATACAGAAAAATCTTTAAATGAGGTGTGTCCAAACTTTTGGTCTATACTGTATATATTAACCCCTTCCCGACATGTGACGGTATAGTACGTCACATGTCGGGACCCCCGCTTTGATGTGCGCTCCGGCGGTGAGCGCACATCAAAGCCGGGACATGTCAGCTGTTTTGAACAGCTGACATGTGCCCGCAATAGGCGCGAGCAGAATCGCGATCTGCGCGCGCCTATTAACTAGTTAAATGCCGCTGTCAAACGCAGACAGCGGCATTTAACTACCGCATCCGGCCGTGCGGCCGGATATGAGCGCATCGCCGACCCCCGTCACATGATCGGGGGTCGGCGATGCTCCTCCATTGTAACCATAGAGGTCCTTGAGACCTCTATGGTCACTGATTGCCGGTGGCTGTGAGCGCCCCCCTGTGGTCGGCGCTCACAGCACACCTGCAAATCTGCTGTGTAGCAGCGATCTTATGATCACTGCTGCATAGCAGAGCCGATCGGGCTGTGCCTGCTTCTAGCCTCCCATGGAGGCTATAGAAGCATGGCAAAAGTAAAAAAAAAAAGTTTTTAAAAATGTGAAAAAAATAAAAAAAATATAAAAGTTTAAATCACCCCCCTTTCGCCCCAATCAAAATAAATCAATAAAAAAAACCCCCAACCTACACATATTTGGTATCGCCGCGTTCAGAATCGCCCGATCTATCAATAAAAAAAAAGCATTAACCTGATCGCTAAATGGCGTAATGAGAAAAAATTTCGAAACGCCAGATTTACGTTTTTTTGGTCGCCACAACATTGCATTAAAATGCAATAACGGGCGATCAAAAGAATGTATCTACACCAAAATGCTATCATTAAAAACGCCAGCTCGGCCCGCAAAAAATAAGCCCTCACCTGACCCCAGATCACGAAAAATGGAGACGCTACGAGTATCGGAAAATGGCGCAATTTTGTTTTGTTTTGTTTTTTGCAAAGTTTGGAATTTTTTTTCACCACTTAGGTGAAAAATAACCTAGTCATGTTAGGTGTCTATGAACTCGTAGTGACCTGGAGAATCATAATGGCAGGTCAGTTTTAGCATTTAGTGAACCTAGCAAAATAGGCAAGCAAAAAACCAGTGTGGGATTGCACTTTTTTAGCAATTTCACTGCACTTGGAATTTTTTTCCCGTTTTCTAGTACACGACATGCTAAAACCAATGATGTCGTTCAAAAGTACAACTCGTCCCGCAAAAAATAAGCCCTCACATGGCCAAATTGACGGAAAAATAAAAAAGTTATGGCTCTGGGAAGGAGGGGAGCGAAAAACGAAAACGGAAAAACGGAAAAAGCTCCGGGGGTGAAGGGGTTAACCATACCCCTCATCTGTCCAACGAGAAGATAATCCATACCGTCCCACGCCGTAATCCATCTCTGCAACATCTGATTTTCAAAATGAACAGTGGCATGTGATACCGTCAAAAAACAGACCACATCCACTGATTAAACCATTCTGGGTGATAGTCCAACTTTTCATTAAGCAAGTTTTTGGAGTGGATCTCCCATTAAGTCCTCAGCTCTTTCTATTAAATATTTTCCCTGAATCCATATTCAGGAGATCCATTAGATTGCCTTTACATATACTGACAGCAGCATGCTGTTTGATTGCCTACCACTGGAAGCAAACCGCTCCACCTTCCCAACTAGACCTATATTCCAGCACTTAATGACAATACTGTAGAGAGGTTTAACCTTACTTGGTCTCTTTGGGATTCCTTTTGGGCCATGTTAAATATATGACTTCTAATGACCAAGTCAATTTTTACAATTCTGACCACAGACCACTCTGGAACGATTCAACGGATCTTGGCAATTGTGAGATTGTTTTTTCATGACATATTGTACTTCACGATAGTGGTAAAATTTCTTCGCTATAACTTGCGTTTATTTATGTACAAAACGGAAATTTGGAGAAAATTTGGAAAATTTTGCAATTTTCAAACTTGAATTTTTATGACCTTAAAACAGAGAAATGTGTCACACAAAATACTTAATAAGTAACATTTCCCACATGTCTACTTTACATCAGCACAATTTTGGAACTAAATTTTTTTTTGTTAGGAAGTTATAAGGGTTAAAAGTTAAACAGCGATTTCTCATTTTTACAACACCATTTTTTTTTTTTAGGGACCACCTCACATTTGAAGTCACTTTGAGGGGTCTATATGATAGAACATACCCAAAAGTGACACCATTCTAAAAACTGAGCCCCTCAAGGTGCTTAAAACCACATTCAAGATGTTTATTAACCCTTCAGGTGCTTAACAGGAATTTTTTGAATGTTTAAAAAAAAAATGAACATTTAGCTTTTTTTCACAAAAAATTTAATTCAGACCAATTTGTTATATTTTACCAAGGGTAAAAGGAGAAATTGGACACCAAAAGCTATCGTGCAATTTGTCCTAAGTACACTGATACCCCATATGTGGGAGGGAACCACTGTTTGGGCGCATGGCAGAGCTCGGAAGGGAAGGAGCGCCGTTTGACTTTTTAATGCAAAATTGGCTGGAATTGAGATCGGACGCCATGGCGCGTTTGGAGAGCCCCTGATGTGCCTAAACAGTGGAAACCCCCACCAGTGACACCATTTTGGAAACTAGACCCCCTAAGGAACTTATCTAGATGTGTGGTGAGCACTTTGAACCCCCAAGTGCTTAACAGAAGTTTATAACGTAGAACCGTAAAAATTAAAAATCATATTTTTTTTCACAAAAATTATCTTTTTGACCCATTTTTTTATTTTTCCAAGGGTAACAGAAAAAATTGGACCCCAAAAGTTATTGTTCAATTTGTCTTGAGTACGCCGATACCCCATATGTGGGGATAAACCACTGTTTTGGCGCATGGCAGAGCTCAGAAGGGAAGGTGCGCCTGATTTTACTGTTATGGTTTGCAAGTGCCATGACCCACTGGGAGAGCCCATGAGGTGTCAAAACAGCAGAACCCCCCATAAGTGACAACATTTTACTAACTACACCTCTCAATGAATTCATCTAGGGGTGCAGTGATCATATTGACACTATGGGTGTGTCACAGAATTTTTTACCTTTGGGCAGTGAGGACAAAATAACTACATCTTTACCACCAAAATTTTGTTTTAGCCAAAGATTTTACATTTTCACACAACAAGTGGGTAAAAATGGCAACAAAATTTGTCCCACAATTTCTACTGAACGTGACAATATCCCATATGTGGCTGTGCAGTGCTACTTATCCATGCAGAGACTCAGGAGGAACGGAGCGCTATTTGCCTATTCAAGTGAATGGGTTTGTGCACGTTAGTGTGTTTCCACAGACCATGTGTCTGTGGGCAAAACACGCTGACATGTCCATTTTTTAATGTCAGCACAGGCCATAAAACGTCCCGCACACGTGCATACACATAAGCCATGGATGTCATCCATGAGACATGCATCGGCGCCGGGAAAGAAGCGTGACCGTAAGCGCTGTTCCCCAGCATCGGGTGCTGGACACAGCTCTCCTCATTCTTCCCTGCTCTGCCGGCGATTGGCGCGAGCAGGGGAGAATGATGAGAGTTACATTTAAGTAATAAAAGAGACAACAGGCGGTGGCTGATGGAAATATTCAGGCCCGGATTGCTAATCTGCTCTTCAGGGTATTTGCCCGGTGGGCCACTTTAACTTTTCAGGCATCTGGTGGTGCACCATGACGGGGGGCGGGACGTACAGCGTGCACATGTGGCTGGAACCATGTCCGGCTTCAGTAATGTGCACGCAACAGTGAGAGGGGGCAGCGCTGCTACCTGGCACACAACTAAGAATAGGAGGGTGCGTTACTTACATAGTGATTGCTCACAGCATACTCTTATGTGCAGATCTGTCTCCGATGTCTGATCAGCCAGGACAAGGAGGGGGAGGAGCGTCAGCGAGCAGGGGAGGAGCGTCAGCGAGCCGAGCAGCAGGACAAGATGAGAGGTAGCTGCCCTGTTAGCACATTCCAGGTAACCTCCCCAGCTGCCCATCTCAACTTTTGCTGTGCTAAGTAGCGGGGGGGCGTTTGACAAAGTAAACATGGCATGGCGTGTTTTCAAGGGTATGTGCGTTTTCTTATGTGTCTGTGTGTGTTTTCCTGGGTGTCTGTGTTTTTCTGTGTGTGTGTGTTTTCCTGGATATGTGTTTTATCAAGTGTGTGCGTGAATGTGTGCGAGCGTGCACGTGTGCGTGTTTTTCTTGTCTTTGAGCATGCATGTGTGTGAGCATGCATGTGTGCATGTTTTTCCCGTTTTTGAGCATGCATGTGCGCGAGCGTGCATGTGTGCAAGCGTGTGGACAGCCCATAATTTCACTTTAAAATATCAAATTTGTAATGTATATCAGTCTCAGAGTACCCCATATGGCGGATTGTGGTCGGAACAGGCGTATCCCGCATGGTGGATAGTGGTCGGAACAGGCGTATCCCGCATGGTGGATAGTGGTCGGCCCCGACGGAACCTGGGTAGCGGATAGTCGTTGGCCCCGGCGTATCCCGTTTGGCCAATAGTGGTTGGTCCTGGCATATCGCACGTGGCGAATAGTGGTATGCCCCAGCGTAACCCGTGTGGCGGATAGTCGTCGGCCCCAGCGTATCCCACGTGGTGAATAGTGGTTGGAACCCACGTGGCGGATAGTCGTCAACCCCGGCATATCCCGTGTGGCGAATAGTCATCGGCCCTGGTGTATCCCTTGTGACATAAACGGCATAATTAAAGGGAACCTGTCAGAAGTATTGTGTACAGTAACCTACACACAGTGTCAGGTCGGCAACGTTATACTGATTAAAATGATACCTTGGTAGATGAAATGTTTTGTGGTTGTTGTTGTAATCTTCATTTTCAGTTGTGTTAATATGCTTGTGCCCCGGGGCGGCCTGTGTGTGGGGGTCTTCATGTGGTGCTCTGCTTAGGTATTCATAATGCAGACTGCTGACAGGTCACTGATCCCTCACTGACCTGCCCCCTAGTTTATGTAAGGAGGTGAAACACAAGAAGAGACAGGGGGCGGTTACCTTCTTGGCTCTGTGCCTGGAACCATTGAGCTGTCCTGCAGGTTCCCCAGGGGGCAGACTTAGAGACTGGGACAGGAAGGAGGCTGGGCAGAGAGCGGGAAAGGCACTTGCGCAAGGCAGAGAGCAGCATGAGCAGCGGTCAGAGCAGGGTGCAGCTGCGCTCCGGGCGAGAGAGCTCCTGGTCTGAGGATAAATACAGGGAGATTGCCCAGAAAGACTGCAGCTTGTGAGTACATGAAAGCGGACTCTGCTGTGACTGTAGAGGGGCGTTTTGAGACCCGTGTAGAGACATTCGCCCGTGCAGAGACTGCGACCCCCTGGTATCAGTACAGAGACTGTGATTCCTGGTACAGTGACTTAACAGTGCAGAGCCCGATTCCCGGTACAGAGACTTAACAGTGCAGATCCCCTGATTCCTGGCTGTGCTGTAAAAGCTAAAGACTCAAAGCCTGTGCATACCACATTAACTCCCTAAACCCCAGGCAGCAGGCTCCTAGAGACTACTCAGCCCACGGACAACAGAGGGACGACAAGTGCCGCTGTTTCTCGGCGCCTACTTTGGAGAAGGCGACCCTTCAAGCAAGTCCTCATCAGACTGATAAGTGTTCTTTTCTCAAGAAATCTTGCTTGCTTCTGTTACGTTGTTTGACTCCCATATTTTTGCACTGTTTTATTGCTATTTTCCATTGCTTCCTCCCTGCAAGGAGAACCTGATTCCTGTTATTAAACCCCTCAACTGTTGGTCTGTCTGTTCCGTGGTGACATACTCAGTACCTGCATACTATTACATTTACATAATGAATATTTTATATAAAGGTATATATTGTGGGAAAAAGAAATCCCCTTCTGCAGGCAGACACCAGCGGTGGCACCTGCGCTGCAGCCTGATCGCATATGTACTGTGTATATAATTAAAGGTTATATTCAAATTCATTAAAAAAAAATGTTTTGGTGTAGGCGTAGTAGCAGCTATTGGATAAGCTTTATATACACTGATAGCTGCTACTGTGCAGGCTGTGGTTGTGGTTTCCAAATACTGATGTAAAATACTTAACTTGTAAACAGGGCCTTATTCTGTATTTATACACTCCATATATACACTTCTCCTGTCACATTGTAGGAGAGGCTGTATTGCACTTCCGGATTGTCATTATTGGTTTATTTTTTATATTCCTATGGCCAAACAAAAACAAATCTTGGAAAACCTGTTTAAATGGGTTACCCCCAAGTAACCCCCTCTCCTCGGTATATGGGATAACTTGCCAATCTCTGCGACCCCCATAATCTCGAGAACCAGAGCTCTGAAGAGCATCATGTAACTAGAGCTGTCATCGATTCTGTGCACTGTGGCGCCATTCACATGTAGCTCCTCAAATAACTCCTTTAACCCCTTAACCCCCAAGGGTGGTTTGCACGTTAATGACAGGGCCAATTTTTACAATTCTGACCGCTGTCTCTTTATGAGGTTATAACTCTGGAACGCTTCAACGGATCCTGATGATTGTGACATTGTTTTCTCGTGACATACTGTACTTCATGAGAGTGGTAAAATTTCTTTGATATTACCTGCGTTTATTTGTGACAAAAATGGAAATTTGTTGAAAATTTTGCAATTTTCCAACTTTGAATTTTTATGCCCTTAAATCACAGAGATATGTCACACAAAATACTTAATAAGTAACATTTCCCATATGTCTACTTTACATCAGCACAATTTTGGAACCAAATTCTTTTTTGTTAGGGAGTTATAAGGGTTAAAAATTGACCAGCAATTTCTCATTTTTACACCATTTATTTTTTAGGGACTACATCACATTTGAAGTCACTTTGAGGGGTCTATATGATAGAAAATACCCAAGTGTGGCACCATTCTGAAAACAGCACCCCTCAAGGTGCTCGATACCACATTCAAGAAGTTTATTAACCCTTCAGGTATTTCACAGGAATTTTTGGAATGTTTAAAAAAAAAAATGAACATTTAACTTTTTCACAAAAAATTTACTTCAGCTCAAATTTTTTTATTTTACCAAGGGTAACAGGAGAAATTGGACCCCAAAGTTTGTTGTACAATTTGTCCTGAGTACGCTGATACCCCATATGTGGGAGTAAACCACTGTTTGGGCGCATGGCAGAGCTTGGAAGGGAAGGAGCGCCATTTGACTTGTCAATGCAAAATTGACTGGAATTGAGATAGGACGCCATGTCGATTTTGGAGAGCCCCTGATGTGCCTAAACATTGAAACCCCCCACAAGTGACACCATTTTGGAAAGTAGACCCCCTAAGGAACTTATCTAGATGTGTGGTGAGCACTTTGACCCACCAAGTGCTTCACAGAAGTTTATAATGCATAATTTTTCACAAAAATGATCTTTTCGCCCCCAATTTATTATTTTCCCAAGGGTAACAGAAGAAATTGGACCCCACAAGTTGTTGTGCATATGTGGGGGGGAACCACCATTTGGGCGCATGGCAGAGCTCGGAAGGGAAGGAGGGCCGTTCAGAATGCAGACTTAGATAGAATGGTTTGCAGGCGTCACATTGCGTTTGCAGAGACCCTGATATACCTAAACAGTAAAACCCCCCACAAGTGACCCCATATTGGAAACTAGACTCCCCAAGGAACTTACCTAGATGTATTGTGAGAACTTTGAACCCTCAAGTGTTTCACTACAGTTTAAAACGCAGAGCCATGAAAATAAAAAATCATTTTTTCTCCAGTTATTTTTCAGCCCCCAGTTTTGTATTTTTCCAAGGGTAACAGGAGAAATTGGACCCCAGAAGTTGTTGTCCAATTTGTCCTGAGTACACTGATACCCAATATGTTGGGGTAAACCCGTTTTAGCACACGGCAGAGTTCGGAAGGGAAGGAGCACTGTTTTACTTTTTTAACGCAGAATTGGCTGGAATAGAGATCGGACGCCATGTCGCGTTTGGAGAGCCCCTGATGTGCCTAAACAATGGAAACACCCCAATTCTAACTGAAACCCTAACCCAACCACACCCCTAATCCGAATAAGCCCCTACCCCTAATCCCAACCACACCCCTAACCCCAATCGTAAATGTAATCCAAACCCTAAGTTTATCCCAAACCCTAACTTTAGCCCCAACCCTAAGGCCAGTCACACTTGGCTTATGAAAATACGTTTCGTTTTTTACAGGCATAATATGCAGAAATGATATCAAAACAGTGATCCGTATGTCATCCGTGGGCAGGGTGTGGCTGCGTATTTTACGCATGTCATCCTCCATATGTAATCCGTATGGCATCCGTACTGCGTTTTTTTCTCGCAAAATGGACATATAATGGATCCATGGGCTCAAATATTCGTGAAAACATATATACAGTCTATATACAGTACAGACCAAAATTTTGGACACACCTTCTCATTTACTTAACAAAAAAGTGTGAAACAACTGAAATTATGTCTTATATTCTAGGTTCTTCAAAGTAGCCACCTTTTGCTTTGATGACTGCTTTGCACACTCTTGGCATTCTCTTGATGAGCTTCAAGAGGTAGTCACCGGGAATGGTTTTCACTTCACAGGTGTGCCCTGTCAGGTATAAGTGGGATTTCTTGCCACTGCCACTTGCCATGGTGTTGGGACCATCAGTTGTGTTGTGCAGAAGTCTGTTGGATACACAGCTGATAGCTCTACTGAATAGACGGTAAGGGTATGTGCACACGTTGCGGATTCTCTGCGGATCCGCAGCGTTTTTTGCAGTGCAGAAACGCTGCAGATCTGCAATTAATTTACAGTACAATGTAAATCAATGAGAAAAAAAAAATGCTGTGCACACTTTGCGGAAAATCCGCTGTGGAAACGCTGCGGTTTAAAAGAAGTAGCATGTCACTTCTTTTTTGTGAATCTGCAGCGTTTTTGTACCCATTCCATTATAGAAAACCGCAGGGGTAAAAAACGCAGCAAATCCACAAGAAAACCGCAGCAAAAACGCACAAAAAAAGCTGCGGAACCGCACAAAAAAACGCAGGTGCGTTTTCTGCCAGGAGAGACAGAATCCGCACTAGAAATTCCTAAGCCTAATCCGCAACGTGTGCACATAGCCTTAGAATTTGTATCATGGCAAGAAAAAAGCAGCTAAGAAAAACGAGTGGCCATCATTACTTTAAGAAATGAAGGTCAGTCAGTCCGAAAAATTGGGAAAACTTTGAAAGTGTCCCCAAGTGCAGTGGCAATAATCATGAAGTGCTACAAAGAAACTGGCTCACATGAGGACCGCCCCAGGAAAGGAAGACCAAGAGTCACCTCTGCTTCTGAGGATAAGTTTATCCGAGTCATCAGCCTCAGAAATCGCAGGTTAACAGCAGCTCAGATTAGAAACCAGGTCAATGCTACACAGAGTTCTAGCAGCAGACACATCTCTACAACAACTGTTAAGAGGAGACTTTGTGCAGCAGGCCTTCATGGTAAAATAGCTGCTAGGAAACCACTGCTAAGGACAGGCAACAAGCAGAAGAGACTTGATTGGGCTAAAGAACACAAGGAATGGACATTAGACCAGTGGAAATCTGTGCTTTTGCCTGATTGATGAGTCCAAATTTGAGATCTTTGGTTCCAACCACCGTGTCTTTGTGCGACGCAGAAAAGGTGAACGGATGGACTCTACATGCCTGGTTCCCACCGTGAAGCCTGGAGGAGGTGGTGTGATGGTGTGGGGGTGGTTTGCTGGTGACACTGTTGGGGATTTATTCAAAATTGAAGGCATACTGAACCAGCATGGCTGCCACAGCATCTTGCAGAGGCATGCTATTCCATCCGGTTTGCGTTTAGTTGGACCATCATCTTTATTTTTTCAACAGGACAATGACCCCAAACACACCTCCAGGCTGTGTAAGAGCCATTTGACCAAGAAGGAGAGTGATGGGGTGCTATGCCAGATGACCTGGCCTCCACACTCATCAGACCTGAACCCAATCAAGATGGTTTGGGGTGAGCTGGACCGCGGAGTGAAGGCAAAAGGGCCAACAAGTGCTAAGCATCTCTAAGAACACCTTCAAGATTGTTGGATGACCGTTCCCGGTGACTACCTCTTGAAGCTCATCAAGAGAATGCCAAAAGTGTGCAAAGCAGTCATCAAAGCAGCTCGCAGCTGCCCAGAAAAGGCACATCTATTAGATGCGGCAATTCTGGCGCTTTGCCCGGCTCTTCCCACTTACCCTGCAGCGGTGGCAAGTGGGGTAATAGTTGTGGGGTTGATGTCACCGGTGACATCAAGCACACGGCTTAATAATGGACTTTTTTTATGTTTTTGCACTTTTATACAATAAAAACTTTTATATAATTATTTTTGCTTCCCTTCATTCTAAAAGTTATAACTTTTATTTTTCCGCTGATGGAGCTGTATGGGGGCTTGCTTTTTGCGGGGCAAGATGACGTTTTCAGCGGTACCGTGTTTATTTATATCTGTCTTTTTGATTGCGTGTTATTCCACTTTTTGTTTGGTGGTATGATGATAAAGCATTGTTTTTTGCCTTTTTTTTTTTATGGTGTTCACTAAAGGGGTTAGTTTTAGAGGTCGGGTCGTTGCAAACCCAGCGATACCAAATATGTGTACTTTTATTGTATAGATTTTTTTTTCAATTAAAATATTTACTTGATAGAATATTGATTTTTATTATTATTCTTTAAATATTTTTACAAGTATTAAATGTCCACTATGGGACAATCATTTTTTGCAAACAAAAAGGCAGCACACTGTAGCTCATAGCATGCAAACATGAAATACGAAAATTGAATTGCATCACTGCACTAGAAATATGAAAAATTTTGAAAGTTTAGTGCATAAATTGGCCAATTCATGTGTACCTGGAAGCCACGTTAAGGCATTTCTCGTTTCCAGGACCTAGCAATGCCTTTCCTCACTTAGAATAAAGTCTTCATCTGTATGGGAACATAAATCCTGTTAGGCTACTTTCACACTAGCGTCGGTACGGGGCAGTCGCGCTGCGTCGGCCCGACGCATACTGTGCAAGCGCCGCACAACGGGAGCAGCGGATGCTGTTTTTCCACGCATCTGCTGACCCATTGTGAGGTGCGGGGAGGTGGGGGCGGAGTTCCGGCCGCGCATGCGTGGTCAGAAATGGCGGACCGTCGGCACAAAAAAACGTTACATGTAACGTTTTTTGCTGCCGGCGGTCCGCCACAACACGACGCAACCGTCGCACGACGGCTGCGACGTGTCAATACATCGCAATGCGTCGCTAATGTTAGTCTATGGGGAAAAACCGCATCCTGCAGATGACTTTGCAGGATGCGTTTTTTCGCCAAAACGACGCATTGCGACGTATGCAAAAAAACGCTAGTGTGAAAGTAGCCTTAGACAAAAATCTCTCTCTGTGGAGGGGTAGGGTCCTGTTGTGATTAAAAACACCTGAGGCTAAAACGCGGAGTGCTCAGTCAGAAGGCTAATGAATACAAACTGCAAAAAACTGACCGTCACATCCAACTAAGTGCTGAACCTAGAGTCACCAACTCATATACTCTCAAACAAAAAGTGAGCACTCTGTAGAGCCATAGCATGCAAACATGAAATATGAAAATTGAATTGCATCACTGCATTAGAAATATGAAAAATTTAGAAAGTTCAGAGCATAAATTGGGCAATTCATTTGTACCTGGAAGCCACGTTAAGGCATTTCTCGTACATGATTCGGTGACTCTAGGTTCAGCATCAGCACCTGTTCACACTTAGTCTATGTTTGGATGTGATGGTCAGTTTTCAGTAGTTTGTAATAATTTTTTGGCAGACTGATCGCTTCTATGGAATGCAGATGAAGCATTTACATGCCATATAAGCTGTCAGCGATGCACTGACAGAGACTTGGTGATTATGCACTGCGCATGATGGTGCAAAAAGAAAAAAAGCCAGCTCACCGAACTTCCAGGTGCAAAGGAACTTCATTCTGATGAGACGATGTACTGCAGAATAAACAAAGTCTTGGTTCCAGCTCCTTGGATTAAAATCTTTTCAAATTGTATATGGTTAAGGCGTTTCAGGCGTCTGTTAGACGGACTACTTTACACCGCAGCATAGCGCAGTGTAACGCAGTCCGTTAACGCCGCCATTAATTCCTATGTCAGACGTATCGCTAGCGCACGCCCACAATGGGCGTGCGCTAGGGATGTGCAGTCATTGAGTGACGGACCCTGTGACGCGGGCTGCAGTGTTTCTGGGTCCGTCACTGCTAGCGCAGATAGAGCATCTGCTAGCTCTATTTGGCGCTAGCGCGCTGACATACCGGCACTTGCGTTAACAGCAGCCCGTTAACGCATGTGTTGAACAAGCTGCGGTTAAAGCAGTGTGAACCTGGCCTAAAGTGTGACGATGTACATGCTCCAAGACCACACCAATGATGCACAAAGGGACAGCAAGCGATGATAGCAGCTTTGAAAAGATTTTAATCCAGGGAGCTGGAACAAAGACTTTGTTTTTACTGCGCATGATCACCAAGTTTCTTAGCTCTGGTGACCCGGATGTCGTCATGACGACATCGGGTCACTATGGCAACGTCGGGACACCGCGTCACACCGTGGGGTCTCCGATGGAAAGACCTGTGCCGGCTTCCGAAATGCTGCGATCATGTTCAATCGCAGTATTTCCGGGGCTAAAGTGTCGGGAGCGGTCTGTGACTGCTCCTGGCATCTATTGCCGGGTGCCAGCTGTCAGAATCAGCCGACACCCGGCAGCGATCCCCACGTGATAGTGGCGATATCCATCCATGATCAAATTGGCCCAGGACACATGGACGGAATAGTACAGCTGATGTCAGAAAGGGGTTAAAGTTACATGGCAGCCCACGCCATTTATTAAAATAACTTATTTTACACAGGAGGGACACAGCTGCTGCCGAATACAACTCCCATCATTGTTGCCTGGCCCCACTAATCTCAGGGAGACCAAGCGATACTGATGAGAGCTGCCTTCAGCAGCCGACGCTTCGGATCAGCATGAACTGTACTGTTTTTCCCAGGCGCCGGTACATGTCACATGTACAGCACACGGATGTGAAATAGACAGCATACGTACATACGGAGGGCGCACACACACATGGACCACGGATCTCACCAGTACTAGTTTTTCATGTATAGGAATCACCAGGACATGTGAAGGAGGACTTAGTCACTATACACATGAGAGCGCACAGACAATGTATGCAGGAGCTCAGCCTCTGCAATGTCAATATGTGCATCAGATCAGGTAGCGTCCCAAAGAGCTGTCACTCACCATAAGTATTGTAATAGAGGGGTCAGGAAGCTGCAGCCAGCCATTAGTCACACCAATGGTGCTTCAAGGCCCCCAGTCATTCAAGGTTTTGGGTGACAGGCTTACAGTAACTATGTTGTGTGGCATGCCTATTTGTTTTAAGAGCAGGTGCATTGAAAGGTTGAAAAAGTTTATTTTTTTACTCCCTTTTATCCAGGAGCCTGAGCTTTTTTTATTTTTCCAGCGTCCCCTTCTGATGGCTTACTTTTTGCAAGACAAGTTGTAGTTTTTGAACAACACCATTTTTGCAGGACAAGTTCCCTGACACTATTCACTTTACTATATAATGTGCACTGGGAAATTCCAAATGCTACAAAATTTTGAAAAATCCCCTACAAAAAAAAAAAAAACACAAAGAAAAACTGAAATGTCAGAATTGTGTTTGTTTGCGCTCTCCCAAAAATACAATAAAATCTGTAAAAGTTGAATCAATTACAAGTTCACGTCAGTGCGTCACAACCGGCCCTGTACCGCGCCAGTGATGGGGGAATAGCTCCCCGGGATCGCCCGCATGCTCCAGTGATGGGGGAATAGCTCCCCGGGATCGCCCGCATGCTCCAGTGATGGGGGAATAGCTCCCCGGGATCGCCCGCATGCTCCAGTGATGGCGGAATAGCTCCCCGGGATTGCCCGCATGCTCCAGTGATGGGGGAATAGCTCCCCGGGATCGCCCGCATGCTCCAGTGATGGCGGAAAAGCTCCCCGGGATCGCCCGCATGCTCCAGTGATGGGGGAATAGCTCCCTGGGATCGCCCGCATGCTCCAGTGATGGAGGAATAGCTCCCCGGGATCGCCCGCATGCTCCAGTGATGGGGGAATAGCTCCCCGGGATCGCCCGCATGCTCCAGTGATGGAGGAATAGCTCCCCGGGATCGCTCGCATGCTCCAGTGATGGGGGAATAGCTCCCCGGGATCGCCCGCATGCTCCAGTGATGGGGGAATAGCTCCCCGGGATCGCCCGCATGCTCCAGTGATGGGGGAATAGCTCCCTGGGATCGCCCGCATGCTCCAGTGATGGAGGAATAGCTCCCCGGGATCGCCCGCATGCTCCAGTGATGGGGGAATAGCTCCCCGGGATCGCCCGCATGCTCCAGTGATGGAGGAATAGCTCCCCAGGATCGCCCGCATGCTCCAGTGATGGAGGAATAGCTCCCCAGGATCGCTCGCATGCTCCAGTGATGGGGGAATAGCTCCCCGGGATCGCCCGCATGCTCCAGTGATGGAGGAATAGCTCCCCGGGGTCGCCCGCATGCTCCAGTGATGGAGGAATAGCTCCCCGGGATCGCCCGCATGCTCCAGTGATGGGGGAATAGCTCCCCGGGATCGCCCGCATGCTCCAGTGATGGGGGAATAGCTCCCCGGGATCGCCCGCATGCTCCAGTGATGGGGGAATAGCTCCCCGGGATCGCCCGCATGCTCCAGTGATGGGGGAATAGCTCCCCGGGATCGCCCGCATGCTCCAGTGATGGGGGAATAGCTCCCCGGGATCGCCCGCATGCTCCAGTGATGGGGGAATAGCTCCCTGGGATCGCCCGCATGCTCCAGTGATGGAGGAATAGCTCCCCGGGATCGCCCGCATGCTCCAGTGATGGGGGAATAGCTCCCCGGGATCGCCCGCATGCTCCAGTGATGGAGGAATAGCTCCCCAGGATCGCCCGCATGCTCCAGTGATGGGGGAATAGCTCCCCGGGATCGCCCGCATGGTCCAGTGATGGGGGAATAGCTCCCCGGGATCGCCCGCACGCTCCAGTGATGGGGGAATAGCTCCCCGGGATCGCCCGCACGCTCCAGTGATGGGGGAATAGCTCCCCGGGATCGCCCGCACGCTCCAGTGATGGGGGAATAGCTCCCCGAGATCGCCCGCACGCTCCAGTGATGGGGGAATAGCTCCCCGGGGTCGCCCGCACGCTCCAGTGATGGAGGAATAGCTCACCGGGATCGCCCGCATGCTCCAGTGTTTGGGGAATAACTCCCCGGGATCGCCGGCATGCTCCAGTGATGGGGGAATAGCTCCCCGGGATCGCCCGCATGCTCCAGTGATGGGGGAATAGCTCCCCGGGATCGCCCGCATGCTCCAGTGATGGGGGAATAGCTCCCCGGGGTCGCCCGCATGCTCCAGTGATGGGGGAATAGCTCCCCGGGATCGCCCGCATGCTCCAGTGATGGAGGAATAGCTCCCCGAGATCGCCCGCATGCTCCATTGATGGGGGAATAGCTCCCCGGGATCACATGCACCCTTCAGTGATGGGGGAATAGCTCCCCGGGATCGCCCGCACGCTCCAGTGATGGGGGAATAGCTCCCCGGGATCGCCCGCACGCTCCAGTGATGGGGGAATAGCTCCCCGGGGTCGCCCGCATGCTCCAGTGATAGAAGCATAGCTCCCCGGGATCGCCCGCATGCTCCAGTGATGGGGGAATAGCTCCCCGGGATCGCCCGCATGCTCCAGTGATGGGGGAATAGCTCCCCGGGATCGCCCGCATGCTCCAGTGATAGGGGAATAGCTCCCCGGGGTCGCCGGCATGCTCCAGTGATGGGGGAATAGCTCCCCGGGATCGCCCGCATGCTCCAGTGATGGGGGAATAGCTCCCCGGGATCGCCCGCATGCTCCAGTGATGGAGGAATAGCTCCCCGGGATCGCCCGCATGCTCCAGTGATGGGGGAATAGCTCCCCGGGGTCGCCCGCATGCTCCAGTGATGGAGGAATAGCTCCCCGAGGTCACCCGCATGCTCCAGTGATGGGGAATGGCTCCCCGGGATCGCCCGCATGCTCCAGTGATGGGGGAATAGCTCCCCGGGGTCGCCCGCATGCTCCAGTGATGGGGAAATAGCTCCCCGGGGTCGCCCGCATGCTCCAGTGATGGGGGAATAGCTCCCCGGGGTCGCCCGCATGCTCCAGTGATGGGGGAATAGCTCCCCGGGATCGCCCGCATGCTCCAGTGATGGGGGAATAGCTCCCCGGGATCGCCCGCATGCTCCAGTGATGGGGGAATAGCTCCCCGGGATCGCCCGCATGCTCCAGTGATGGGGGAATAGCTCCCCGGGATCGCCCGCATGCTCCAGTGATGGGGGAATAGCTCCCCGGGATCGCCCGCATGCTCCAGTGATGGGGGAATAGCACCCCGGGGTCGCCCGCATGCTCCAGTGATGGGGGAATAGCTCCCCGGGATCGCCCGCATGCTCCAGTGATGGGGGAATAGCTCCCCGGGATCGCCCGCATGCTCCAGTGATGGGGAATAGCTCGCCGGGATCTCCCGCATGCTCCAGTGATGGGGGAATAGCTCCCCGGGGTCGCCCGCATGCTCCAGTGATGGGGGAATAGCTCCCCGGGGTCGCCCGCATGCTCCAGTGATGGGGGAATAGCTCCCCGGGATCGCCCGCATGCTCCAGTGATAGGGGAATAGCTCCCCGGGATCGCCCGCATGCTCCAGTGATGGAGGAATAGCTCCCCGGGATCGCCCGCATGCTCCAGTGTTGGGGGAATAGCTCCCCGGGATCACATGCACCCTTCAGTGATGGGGGAATAGCTCCCCGGGGTCGCCCGCATGCTCCAGTGATGGGGGAATAGCTCCCCGGGATCGCCCGCATGCTCCAGTGATGGGGGAATAGCTCCCCGGGATCGCCCGCATGCTCCAGTGATGGGGGAATAGCTCCCCGGGATCGCCCGCATGCTCCAGTGATGGGGGAATAGCTCCCCGGGATCGCCCGCATGCTCCAGTGATGGGGGAATAGCTCCCCGGGATCGCCTGCATGCTCCAGTGATGGGGGAATAGCTCCCCGGGATAGCCCGCATGGTCCAGTGATGGGGGAATAGCTCCCCGGGATCGCCCGCATGCTCCAGTGATGGGGGAATAGCTCCCCGGGATCGCCCGCATGCTCCAGTGATGGGGGAATAGCTCCCCGGGGTCGCCCGCATGCTCCAGTGATGGAGGAATAGCTCCCCGGGATCGCCCGCATGCTCCAGTGATGGGGGAATAGCTCCCCGGGATCGCCCGCATGCTCCAGTGATGGGGGAATAGCTCCCCGGGGTCGCCCGCATGCTCCAGTGATGGGGGAATAGCTCCCCGGGGTCGCCCGCATGCTCCAGTGATGGGGGAATAGCTCCCCGGGATCGCCCGCATGCTCCAGTGATAGGGGAATAGCTCCCCGGGATCGCCCGCATGCTCCAGTGATGGAGGAATAGCTCCCCGGGATCGCCCGCATGCTCCAGTGATGGGGGAATAGCTCCCCGGGATCACATGCACCCTTCAGTGATGGGGGAATAGCTCCCCGGGGTCGCCCGCATGCTCCAGTGATGGGGGAATAGCTCCCCGGGGTCGCCCGCATGCTCCAGTGATGGGGGAATAGCTCCCCGGGATCGCCCGCATGCTCCAGTGATGGGGGAATAGCTCCCCGGGATCGCCCGCATGCTCCAGTGATGGGGGAATAGCTCCCCGGGATCGCCCGCATGCTCCAGTGATGGGGGGGAATAGCTCCCCGGGATCGCCCGCATGCTCCAGTGATGGGGGAATAGCTCCCCGGGATCGCCCGCATGCTCCAGTGATGGGGGAATAGCTCCCCGGGATCGCCCGCATGGTCCAGTGATGGGGGAATAGCTCCCCGGGATCGCCCGCATGCTCCAGTGATGGGGGAATAGCTCCCCGGGATCGCCCGCATGCTCCAGTGATGGGGGAATAGCTCCCCGGGATCGCCCGCACGCTCCAGTGATGGGGGAATAGCTCCCCGAGATCGCCCGCACGCTCCAGTGATGGGGGAATAGCTCCCCGGGGTCGCCCGCACGCTCCAGTGATGGAGGAATAGCTCCCCGGGATCGCCCGCATGCTCCAGTGATGGGGGAATAGCTCCCCGGGATCGCCCGCATGCTCCAGTGATGGGGGAATAGCACCCCGGGGTCGCCCGCATGCTCCAGTGATGGGGAATAGCTCCCCGGGATCGCCCGCATGCTCCAGTGATGGGGGAATAGCTCCCCGGGATCGCCCGCATGCTCCAGTGATGGGGGAATAGCTCCACGGGGTCGCCCGCATGCTCCAGTGATGGGGGAATAGCTCCCCGGGGTCGCCCGCATGCTCCAGTGATGGGGGAATAGCTCCCCGGGAACGCCCGCATGCTCCAGTGATGGGGGAATAGCTCCCCGGGATCGCCCGCATGCTCCAGTGATGGGGGAATAGCTCCCCGGGATCACATGCACCCTTCAGTGATGGAGGAATAGCTCCCCGGGATCGCCCGCACGCTCCAGTGATGGGGGAATAGCTCCCCGGGATCGCCCGCACGCTCCAGTGATGGGGGAATAGCTCCCCAGGGTCGCCCGCATGCTCCAGTGATGGAGGAATAGCTCCCCGGGATCGCCCGCATGCTCCAGTGTTTGGGGAATAACTCCCCGGGATCGCCGGCATGCTCCAGTGATGGGGGAATAGCTCCCCGGGATCGCCCGCATGCTCCAGTGATGGGGGAATAGCTCCCCGGGATCGCCCGCATGCTCCAGTGATGGGGGGAATAGCTCCCCGGGGTCGCCCGCATGCTCCAGTGATGGGGGAATAGCTCCCCGGGATCGCCCGCATGCTCCAGTGATGGAGGAATAGCTCCCCGAGATCGCCCGCATGCTCCATTGATGGGGGAATAGCTCCCCGGGATCACATGCACCCTTCAGTGATGGGGGAATAGCTCCCCGGGATCGCCCGCACGCTCCAGTGATGGGGGAATAGCTCCCCGGGATCGCCCGCACGCTCCAGTGATGGGGGAATAGCTCCCCGGGGTCGCCCGCATGCTCCAGTGATAGAAGCATAGCTCCCCGGGATCGCCCGCATGCTCCAGTGATGGGGGAATAGCTCCCCGGGATCGCCCGCATGCTCCAGTGATGGGGGGAATAGCTCCCCAGGATCGCCCGCATGCTCCAGTGATAGGGGAATAGCTCCCCGGGATCGCCCGCATGCTCCAGTGATGGAGGAATAGCTCCCCGGGATCGCCCGCATGCTCCAGTGATGGGGGAATAGCTCCCCGGGATCACATGCACCCTTCAGTGATGGGGGAATAGCTCCCCGGGGTCGCCCGCATGCTCCAGTGATGGAGGAATAGCTCCCCGGGGTCACCCGCATGCTCCAGTGATGGGGAATAGCTCCCCGGGATCGCCCGCATGCTCCAGTGATGGGGGAATAGCTCCCCGGGGTCGCCCGCATGCTCCAGTGATGGGGAAATAGCTCCCCGGGGTCGCCCGCATGCTCCAGTGATGGGGGAATAGCTCCCCGGGGTCGCCCGCATGCTCCAGTGATGGGGGAATAGCTCCCCGGGATCGCCCGCATGCTCCAGTGATGGGGGAATAGCTCCCCGGGATCGCCCGCATGCTCCAGTGATGGGGGAATAGCTCCCCGGGGTCGCCCGCATGCTCCAGTTTTGGAGGAATAGCTCCCCGGGATCGCCCGCATGCTCCAGTGATGGGGGAATAGCTCCCCGGGATCGCCCGCATGCTCCAGTGATGGGGGAATAGCTCCGCGGGATCGCCCGCATGCTCCAGTGATGGGGGAATAGCTCCCCGGGATCGCATGCACCCTTCAGTGATGGGAGGAATAGCTCCCCGGGATCGCCCGCATGCTCCAGTGAGGAAGGAATAGCTCCCCGGGATCGCCCGCATGCTCCAGTGATGGGGGAATAGCTCCCCGGGATCGCCTGCATGCTCCAGTGATGGGGAATAGCTCCCCGGGGTCGCCCGCATGCTCCAGTGATGGGGGAATAGCTCCCCGGGATCGCCCGCATGCTCCAGTGATAAGGGAATAGCTCCCCGGGATCGCCCGCATGCTCCAGTGATGGGGGAATAGCTCCCCGGGATCGCCCGCATGCTCCAGTGATGGGGGAATAGCTCCCCGGGATCGCCCGCATGCTCCAGTGATGGGGGAATAGCTCCCTCGGATCGCCCGCATGCTCCAGTGATGGGGGAATAGCTCCCCGGGATCGCCCGCATGCTCCAGTGATGGGGGAATAGCTCCCCGGGATCGCCCGCATGCTCCAGTGATGGGGGAATAGCTCCCCGGGATCGCCCGCATGCTCCAGTGATGGGGGAATAGCTCCCCGGGATCGCCCGCATGCTCCAGTGATGGGGGAATAGCTCCCCGGGATCGCCCGCATGCTCCAGTGATGGAGGAATAGCTCCCCGGGGTCGCCCGCATGCTCCAGTGATGGAGGAATAGCTCCCCGGGATCGCCCGCATGCTCCAGTGATGGGGGAATAGCTCCCCGGGATCGCCCGCATGCTCCAGTGATGGGGGAATAGCTCCCCGGGATCGCCCGCATGCTCCAGTGATGGGGGAATAGCTCCCCGGGATCGCATGCACCCTTCAGTGATGGGAGGAATAGTTCCCCGGGATCGCCCGCATGCTCCAGTGAGGAAGGAATAGCTCCCCGGGATCGCCCGCATGCTCCAGTGATGGGGGAATAGCTCCCCGGGATCGCCTGCATGCTCCAGTGATGGGGAATAGCTCCCCGGGGTCGCCCGCATGCTCCAGTGATGGGGGAATAGCTCCCCGGGATCGCCCGCATGCTCCAGTGATAAGGGAATAGCTCCCCGGGATCGCCCGCATGCTCCAGTGATGGGGGAATAGCTCCCCGGGATCGCCCGCATGCTCCAGTGATGGGGGAATAGCTCCCCGGGATCGCCCGCATGCTCCAGTGATGGGGGAATAGCTCCCTCGGATCGCCCGCATGCTCCAGTGATGGGGGAATAGCTCCCCGGGATCGCCCGCATGCTCCAGTGATGGGGGAATAGCTCCCCGGGATCGCCCGCATGCTCCAGTGATGGGGGAATAGCTCCCCGGGATCGCCCGCATGCTCCAGTGATGGGGGAATAGCTCCCCGGGATCGCCCGCATGCTCCAGTGATGGGGGAATAGCTCCCCGGGATCGCCCGCATGCTCCAGTGATGGAGGAATAGCTCCCCGGGGTCGCCCGCATGCTCCAGTGATGGAGGAATAGCTCCCCGGGATCGCCCGCATGCTCCAGTGATGGGGGAATAGCTCCCCGGGATCGCCCGCATGCTCCAGTGATGGGGGAATAGCTCCCCGGGATCGCCCGCATGCTCCAGTGATGGGGGAATAGCTCCCCGGGATCGCATGCACCCTTCAGTGATGGGAGGAATAGTTCCCCGGGATCGCCCGCATGCTCCAGTGAGGAAGGAATAGCTCCCCGGGATCGCCCGCATGCTCCAGTGATGGGGGAATAGCTCCCCGGGATCGCCCGCATGCTCCAGTGATGGGGGAATAGCTCCCCGGGATCGCCCGCATGCTCCAGTGATGGGGGAATAGCTCCCCGGGATCGCCCGCATGCTCCAGTGATGGGGGAATAGCTCCCCGGGATCACATGCACCCTTCAGTGATGGAGGAATAGCTCCCCGGGATCGCCCGCACGCTCCAGTGATGAGGGAATAGCTCCCCGGGATCGCCCGCACGCTCCAGTGATGGGGGAATAGCTCCCCAGGGTCGCCCGCATGCTCCAGTGATGGAGGAATAGCTCCCCGGGATCGCCCGCATGCTCCAGTGTTTGGGGAATAACTCCCCGGGATCGCCGGCATGCTCCAGTGATGGGGGAATAGCTCCCCGGGATCGCCCGCATGCTCCAGTGATGGGGGAATAGCTCCCCGGGATCGCCCGCATGCTCCAGTGATGGGGGAATAGCTCCCCGGGGTCGCCCGCATGCTCCAGTGATGGGGGAATAGCTCCCCGGGATCGCCCGCATGCTCCAGTGATGGAGGAATAGCTCCCCGAGATCGCCCGCATGCTCCATTGATGGGGGAATAGCTCCCCGGGATCACATGCACCCTTCAGTGATGGGGGAATAGCTCCCCGGGATCGCCCGCACGCTCCAGTGATGGGGGAATAGCTCCCCGGGATCGCCCGCACGCTCCAGTGATGGGGGAATAGCTCCCCGGGGTCGCCTGCATGCTCCAGTGATAGAAGCATAGCTCCCCGGGATCGCCCGCATGCTCCAGTGATGGGGGAATAGCTCCCCGGGATCGCCCGCATGCTCCAGTGATAGGGGAATAGCTCCCCGGGATCGCCCGCATGCTCCAGTGATGGAGGAATAGCTCCCCGGGATCGCCCGCATGCTGCAGTGATGGGGGAATAGCTCCCCGGGATCACATGCACCCTTCAGTGATGGGGGAATAGCTCCCCGGGATCGCCCGCATGCTCCAGTGATGGGGGAATAGCTCCCCGGGGTCGCCCGCATGCTCCAGTGATGGAGGAATAGCTCCCCGGGGTCACCCGCATGCTCCAGTGATGGGGAATGGCTCCCCGGGATCGCCCGCATGCTCCAGTGATGGGGGAATAGCTCCCCGGGGTCGCCCGCATGCTCCAGTGATGGGGAAATAGCTCCCCGGGGTCGCCCGCATGCTCCAGTGATGGGGGAATAGCTCCCCGGGGTCGCCCGCATGCTCCAGTGATGGGGGAATAGCTCCCCGGGATCGCCCGCATGCTCCAGTGATGGGGGAATAGCTCCCCGGGATCGCCCGCATGCTCCAGTGATGGGGGAATAGCTCCCCGGGATCGCCCGCATGCTCCAGTGATGGGGGAATAGCTCCCCGGGATCGCCCGCATGCTCCAGTGATGGGGGAATAGCTCCCCGGGATCGCCCGCATGCTCCAGTGATGGGGGAATAGCACCCCGGGGTCGCCCGCATGCTCCAGTGATGGGGGAATAGCTCCCCGGGATCGCCCGCATGCTCCAGTGATGGGGGAATAGCTCCCCGGGATCGCCCGCATGCTCCAGTGATGGGGAATAGCTCGCCGGGATCTCCCGCATGCTCCAGTGATGGGGGAATAGCTCCCCGGGGTCGCCCGCATGCTCCAGTGATGGGGGAATAGCTCCCCGGGGTCGCCCGCATGCTCCAGTGATGGGGGAATAGCTCCCCGGGATCGCCCGCATGCTCCAGTGATAGGGGAATAGCTCCCCGGGATCGCCCGCATGCTCCAGTGATGGAGGAATAGCTCCCCGGGATCGCCCGCATGCTCCAGTGTTGGGGGAATAGCTCCCCGGGATCACATGCACCCTTCAGTGATGGGGGAATAGCTCCCCGGGGTCGCCCGCATGCTCCAGTGATGGGGGAATAGCTCCCCGGGATCGCCCGCATGCTCCAGTGATGGGGGAATAGCTCCCCGGGATCGCCCGCATGCTCCAGTGATGGGGGAATAGCTCCCCGGGATCGCCCGCATGCTCCAGTGATGGGGGAATAGCTCCCCGGGATCGCCCGCATGCTCCAGTGATGGGGGAATAGCTCCCCGGGATCGCCTGCATGCTCCAGTGATGGGGGAATAGCTCCCCGGGATCGCCCGCATGGTCCAGTGATGGGGGAATAGCTCCCCGGGATCGCCCGCATGCTCCAGTGATGGGGGAATAGCTCCCCGGGATCGCCCGCATGCTCCAGTGATGGGGGAATAGCTCCCCGGGATCGCCCGCACGCTCCAGTGATGGGGGAATAGCTCCCCGGGATCGCCCGCACGCTCCAGTGATGGGGGAATAGCTCCCCGGGGTCGCCCGCACGCTCCAGTGATGGAGGAATAGCTCCCCGGGATAGCCCGCATGCTCCAGTGATCGGGGAATAGCTCCCCGGGATCACATGCACCCTTCAGAGATGGGGGAATAGCTCCCCGGGATCACCCGCATGCTCCAATGATGGGGGAATAGCTCCCCGGGATCGCCCGCATGCTCCAGTGATGGGGGAATAGCTCCGCGGGATCGCCCGCATGCTCCAGTGATGGGGGAATAGCTCCCCGGGATCGCCCGCATGCTCCAGTGATGGGGGAATAGCTACCCGGGATCGCCCGCATGCTCCAGTGATGGGGGAATAGCTCCCCGGGATCGCCCGCATGCTCCAGTGATGGGGGAATAGCTCCCCGGGATCGCCCGCACGCTCCAGTGATGGGGGGAATAGCTCCCCAGGGTCGCCCGCACGCTCCAGTGATGGAGGAATAGCTCCCCGGGATCGCCCGCATGCTCCAGTGATGGGGGAATAACTCCCCGGGATCGCCCGCATGCTCCAGTGATGGGGGAATAGCTCCCCGGGATCGCCCGCATGCTCCAGTGATGGGAGAATAGCTCCCCGGGATCGCCCGCATGCTCCAGTGATGGAGGAATAGCTCCCCGGGATCGCCCACATGCTCCAGTGATGGGGGAATAGCTCCCCGGGATCACATGCACCCTTCAGTGATGGGGGAATAGCTCCCCGGGATCGCCCGCATGCTCCAGTGATGGGGGAATAGCTCCACGGGGTCGCCCACATGCTCCAGTGATGGAGGAATAGCTCCCCGGGGTCACCCGCATGCTCCAGTGATGGGGGAATAGCTCCCCGGGATCGCCCGCATGCTCCAGTGATGGGGGAATAGCTCCCCGGGATCGCCCGCATGCTCCAGTGATGGGGAATAGCTCCCCGGGGTCGCCGGCATGCTCCAGTGATGGGGGAATAGCTCCCCGGGATCGCCCGCATGCTCCAGTGATAAGGGAATAGCTCCCCGGGATCGCCCGCATGCTCCAGTGATGGGGGAATAGCTCCCCGGGATCGCCCGCATGCTCCAGTGATGGGGGAATAGCTCCCCGGGATCGCCCGCATGCTCCAGTGATGGGGGAATAGCTCCCCGGGATCGCCCGCATGCTCCAGTGATGGGGGAATAGCTCCCCGGGATCGCCCGCATGCTCCAGTGATGGGGGAATAGCTCCCCGGGATCGCCCGCATGCTCCAGTGATGGGGGAATAGCTCCCCGGGATCGCCCGCATGCTCCAGTGATGGGGGAATAGCTCCCCGGGATCGCCCGCATGCTCCAGTGATGGGGGAATAGCTCCCCGGGGTCGCCCGCATGCTCCAGTGATGGAGGAATAGCTCCCCGGGATCGCCCGCATGCTCCAGTGATGGGGGAATAGCTCCCCGGGATCGCCCGCATGCTCCAGTGATGGGGGAATAGCTCCCCGGGGTCGCCCGCATGCTCCAGTGATGGGGGAATAGCTCCCCGGGGTCGCCCGCATGCTCCAGTGATGGGGGAATAGCTCCCCGGCATCGCCCGCATGCTTTAGTGATGGGGGAATAGCTCCCCGGCATCGCCCGCATGCTCCAGTGATGGGGGAATAGCTCCCCGGGGTCGCCCGCATGCTCCAGTGATGGGGGAATAGCTCCCCGGGATCGCCCGCATGCTCCAGTGATGGGGAATAGCTCGCCGGGATCTCCCGCATGCTCCAGTGATGGGGGAATAGCTCCCCGGGGTCGCCCGCATGCTCCAGTGATGGGGGAATAGCTCCCCGGGGTCGCCCGCATGCTCCAGTGATGGGGGAATAGCTCCCCGGGATCGCCCGCATGCTCCAGTGATAGGGGAATAGCTCCCCGGGATCGCCCGCATGCTCCAGTGATGCAGGAATAGCTCCCCGGGATCGCCCGCATGCTCCAGTGATGGGGGAATAGCTCCCCGGGATCACATGCACCCTTCAGTGATGGGGGAATAGCTCCCCGGGGTCACCCGCATGCTCCAGTGATGGGGGAATAGCTCCCCGGGGTCGCCCGCATGCTCCAGTGATGGGGGAATAGCTCCCCGGGATCGCCCGCATGCTCCAGTGATGGGGGAATAGCTCCCCGGGATCGCCCGCATGCTCCAGTGATGGGGGAATAGCTCCCCGGGATCGCCCGCATGCTCCAGTGATGGGGGGAATAGCTCCCCGGGATCGCCCGCATGCTCCAGTGATGGGGGAATAGCTCCCCGGGATCGCCTGCATGCTCCAGTGATGGGGGAATAGCTCCCCGGGATCGCCCGCATGGTCCAGTGATGGGGGAATAGCTCCCCGGGATCGCCCGCATGCTCCAGTGATGGGGGAATAGCTCCCCGGGATCGCCCGCATGCTCCAGTGATGGGGGAATAGCTCCCCGGGATCGCCCGCACGCTCCAGTGATGGGGGAATAGCTCCCCGAGATCGCCCGCACGCTCCAGTGATGGGGGAATAGCTCCCCGGGGTCGCCCGCACGCTCCAGTGATGGAGGAATAGCTCCCCGGGATCGCCCGCATGCTCCAGTGATGGGGGAATAGCTCCCCGGGATCGCCCGCATGTTCCAGTGATGGGGGAATAGCACCCCGGGGTCGCCCGCATGCTCCAGTGATGGGGAATAGCTCCCCGGGATCGCCCGCATGCTCCAGTGATGGGGGAATAGCTCCCCGGGATCGCCCGCATGCTCCAGTGATGGGGGAATAGCTCCAGGGGGTCGCCCGCATGCTCCAGTGATGGGGGAATAGCTCCCCGGGGTCGCCCGCATGCTCCAGTGATGGGGGAATAGCTCCCCGGGATCGCCCGCATGCTCCAGTGATGGGGGAATAGCTCCCCGGGATCGCCCGCATGCTCCAGTGATGGGGGAATAGCTCCCCGGGATCACATGCACCCTTCAGTGATGGAGGAATAGCTCCCCGGGATCGCCCGCACGCTCCAGTGATGGGGGAATAGCTCCCCGGGATCGCCCGCACGCTCCAGTGATGGGGGAATAGCTCCCCAGGGTCGCCCGCATGCTCCAGTGATGGAGGAATAGCTCCCCGGGATCGCCCGCATGCTCCAGTGTTTGGGGAATAACTCCCCGGGATCGCCGGCATGCTCCAGTGATGGGGGAATAGCTCCCCGGGATCGCCCGCATGCTCCAGTGATGGGGGAATAGCTCCCCGGGATCGCCCGCATGCTCCAGTGATGGGGGAATAGCTCCCCGGGGTCGCCCGCATGCTCCAGTGATGGGGGAATAGCTCCCCGGGATCGCCCGCATGCTCCAGTGATGGAGGAATAGCTCCCCGAGATCGCCCGCATGCTCCATTGATGGGGGAATAGCTCCCCGGGATCACATGCACCCTTCAGTGATGGGGGAATAGCTCCCCGGGATCGCCCGCACGCTCCAGTGATGGGGGAATAGCTCCCCGGGATCGCCCGCACGCTCCAGTGATGGGGGAATAGCTCCCCGGGGTCGCCCGCATGCTCCAGTGATAGAAGCATAGCTCCCCGGGATCGCCCGCATGCTCCAGTGATGGGGGAATAGCTCCCCGGGATCGCCCGCATGCTCCAGTGATGGGGGGAATAGCTCCCCAGGATCGCCCGCATGCTCCAGTGATAGGGGAATAGCTCCCCGGGATCGCCCGCATGCTCCAGTGATGGAGGAATAGCTCCCCGGGATCGCCCGCATGCTCCAGTGATGGGGGAATAGCTCCCCGGGATCACATGCACCCTTCAGTGATGGGGGAATAGCTCCCCGGGGTCGCCCGCATGCTCCAGTGATGGAGGAATAGCTCCCCGGGGTCACCCGCATGCTCCAGTGATGGGGAATAGCTCCCCGGGATCGCCCGCATGCTCCAGTGATGGGGGAATAGCTCCCCGGGGTCGCCCGCATGCTCCAGTGATGGGGAAATAGCTCCCCGGGGTCGCCCGCATGCTCCAGTGATGGGGGAATAGCTCCCCGGGGTCGCCCGCATGCTCCAGTGATGGGGGAATAGCTCCCCGGGATCGCCCGCATGCTCCAGTGATGGGGGAATAGCTCCCCGGGATCGCCCGCATGCTCCAGTGATGGGGGAATAGCTCCCCGGGATCGCCCGCATGCTCCAGTGATGGGGGAATAGCTCCCCGGGGTCGCCCGCATGCTCCAGTGATGGAGGAATAGCTCCCCGGGATCGCCCGCATGCTCCAGTGATGGGGGAATAGCTCCCCGGGATCGCCCGCATGCTCCAGTGATGGGGGAATAGCTCCCCGGGATCGCCCGCATGCTCCAGTGATGGGGGAATAGCTCCCCGGGATCGCATGCACCCTTCAGTGATGGGAGGAATAGCTCCCCGGGATCGCCCGCATGCTCCAGTGAGGAAGGAATAGCTCCCCGGGATCGCCCGCATGCTCCAGTGATGGGGGAATAGCTCCCCGGGATCGCCCGCATGCTCCAGTGATGGGGAATAGCTCCCCGGGGTCGCCCGCATGCTCCAGTGATGGGGGAATAGCTCCCCGGGATCGCCCGCATGCTCCAGTGATAAGGGAATAGCTCCCCGGGATCGCCCGCATGCTCCAGTGATGGGGGAATAGCTCCCCGGGATCGCCCGCATGCTCCAGTGATGGGGGAATAGCTCCCCGGGATCGCCCGCATGCTCCAGTGATGGGGGAATAGCTCCCCGGGATCGCCCGCATGCTCCAGTGATGGGGGAATAGCTCCCCGGGATCGCCCGCATGCTCCAGTGATGGGGGAATAGCTCCCCGGGATCGCCCGCATGCTCCAGTGATGGGGGAATAGCTCCCCGGGATCGCCCGCATGCTCCAGTGATGGGGGAATAGCTCCCCGGGATCGCCCGCATGCTCCAGTGATGGAGGAATAGCTCCCCGGGGTCGCCCGCATGCTCCAGTGATGGAGGAATAGCTCCCCGGGATCGCCCGCATGCTCCAGTGATGGGGGAATAGCTCCCCGGGATCGCCCGCATGCTCCAGTGATGGGGGAATAGCTCCCCGGGATCGCCCGCATGCTCCAGTGATGGGGGAATAGCTCCCCGGGATCGCCCGCATGCTCCAGTGATGGGGGAATAGCTCCCCGGGATCGCATGCACCCTTCAGTGATGGGAGGAATAGCTCCCCGGGATCGCCCGCATGCTCCAGTGAGGAAGGAATAGCTCCCCGGGATCGCCCGCATGCTCCAGTGATGGGGGAATAGCTCCCCGGGATCGCCCGCATGCTCCAGTGATGGGGGAATAGCTCCCCGGGATCGCCCGCATGCTCCAGTGATGGGGGAATAGCTCCCCGGGATCGCCCGCATGCTCCAGTGATGGGGGAATAGCTCCCCGGGATCGCCCGCATGCTTTAGTGATGGGGGAATAGCTCCCCGGCATCGCCCGCATGCTCCAGTGATGGGGGAATAGCTCCCCGGGGTCGCCCGCATGCTCCAGTGATGGGGGAATAGCTCCCCGGGGTCGCCCGCATGCTCCAGTGATGGGGGAATAGCTCCCCGGGATCGCCCGCATGCTCCAGTGATGGGGGAATAGCTCCCCGGGATCGCCCGCATGCTCCAGTGATGGGGGAATAGCTCCCCGGGATCGCCCGCATGCTCCAGTGATGGGGGAATAGCTCCCCGGGATCGCCCGCATGCTCCAGTGATGGGGGAATAGCTCCCCGGGATCGCCCGCATGCTCCAGTGATGGGGGAATAGCTCCCCGGGATCGCCCGCATGCTCCAGTGATGGGGGAATAGCTCCCCGGGATCGCCCGCATGCTCCAGTGATGGGGGAATAGCTCCCCGGGATCGCCCGCATGCTCCAGTGATGGAGGAATAGCTCCCCGGGGTCGCCCGCATGCTCCAGTGATGGAGGAATAGCTCCCCGGGATCGCCCGCATGCTCCAGTGATGGGGGAATAGCTCCCCGGGATCGCCCGCATGCTCCAGTGATGGGGGAATAGCTCCCCGGGATCGCCCGCATGCTCCAGTGATGGGGGAATAGCTCCCCGGGATCGCATGCACCCTTCAGTGATGGGAGGAATAGCTCCCCGGGATCGCCCGCATGCTCCAGTGAGGAAGGAATAGCTCCCCGGGATCGCCCGCATGCTCCAGTGATGGGGGAATAGCTCCCCGGGATCGCCCGCATGCTCCAGTGATGGGGGAATAGCTCCCCGGGATCGCCCGCATGCTCCAGTGATGGGGGAATAGCTCCCCGGGATCGCCCGCATGCTCCAGTGATGGGGGAATAGCTCCCCGGGATCGCCCGCATGCTTTAGTGATGGGGGAATAGCTCCCCGGCATCGCCCGCATGCTCCAGTGATGGGGGAATAGCTCCCCGGGGTCGCCCGCATGCTCCAGTGATGGGGGAATAGCTCCCCGGGGTCGCCCGCATGCTCCAGTGATGGGGGAATAGCTCCCCGGGATCGCCCGCATGCTCCAGTGATGGGGGAATAGCCCCCCGGGGTCGCCCGCATGCTCCAGTGATGGGGGAATAGCTCCCCGGGATCGCCCGCATGCTCCAGTGATGGGGGAATAGCTCCCCGGGATCGCCCGCATGCTCCAGTGATGGGGGAATAGCTCCCCGGGGTCGCCCGCATGCTCCAGTGATGGGGGAATAGCTCCCCGGGGTCGCCCGCATGCTCCAGTGATGGGGGAATAGCTCCCCGGGATCGCCCGCATGCTCCAGTGATGGGGGAATAGCCCCCCGGGGTCGCCCGCATGCTCCAGTGATGGGGGAATAGCTCCCCGGGATCGCCCGCATGCTCCAGTGATGGGGGAATAGCTCCCCGGGATCGCCCGCATGCTCCAGTGATGGGGGAATAGCTCCCCGGGATCGCATGCACCCTTCAGTGATGGGAGGAATAGCTCCCCGGGATCGCCCGCATGCTCCAGTGAGGAAGGAATAGCTCCCCGGGATCGACCGCATGCTCCAGTGATGGGGGAATAGCTCCCCGGGATCGCCCGCATGCTCCAGTGATGGGGAATAGCTCCCCGGGGTCGCCCGCATGCTCCAGTGATGGGGGAATAGCTCCCCGGGATCGCCCGCATGCTCCAGTGATAAGGGAATAGCTCCCCGGGATCGCCCGCATGCTCCAGTGATGGGGGAATAGCTCCCCGGGATCGCCCGCATGCTCCAGTGATGGGGGAATAGCTCCCCGGGATCGCCCGCATGCTCCAGTGATGGGGGAATAGCTCCCCGGGATCGCCCGCATGCTCCAGTGATGGGGGAATAGCTCCCCGGGATCGCCCGCATGCTCCAGTGATGGGGGAATAGCTCCCCGGGATCGCCCGCATGCTCCAGTGATGGGGGAATAGCTCCCCGGGATCGCCCGCATGCTCCAGTGATGGAGGAATAGCTCCCCGGGGTCGCCCGCATGCTCCAGTGATGGAGGAATAGCTCCCCGGGATCGCCCGCATGCTCCAGTGATGGGGGAATAGCTCCCCGGGATCGCCCGCATGCTCCAGTGATGGGGGAATAGCTCCCCGGGATCGCCCGCATGCTCCAGTGATGGGGGAATAGCTCCCCGGGATCGCCCGCATGCTCCAGTGATGGGGGAATAGCTCCCCGGGGTCGCCCGCATGCTCCAGTGATGGGGGAATAGCTCCCCGGGGTCGCCCGCATGCTCCAGTGATGGGGGAATAGCTCCCCGGGATCGCCCGCATGCTCCAGTGATGGGGGAATAGCCCCCCGGGGTCGCCCGCATGCTCCAGTGATGGGGGAATAGCTCCCCGGGATCGCCCGCATGCTCCAGTGATGGGGGAATAGCTCCCCGGGATCGCCCGCATGCTCCAGTGATGGGGGAATAGCTCCCCGGGGTCGCCCGCATGCTCCAGTGATGGGGGAATAGCTCCCCGGGATCGCCCGCATGCTCCAGTGATGGGGGAATAGCTCCCCGGGATCGCCCGCATGCTTTAGTGATGGGGGAATAGCTCCCCGGGGTCGCCCGCATGCTCCAGTGATGGGGGAATAGCTCCCCGGGGTCGCCCGCATGCTCCAGTGATGGGGGAATAGCTCCCCGGGATCGCCCGCATGCTTTAGTGATGGGGGAATAGCTCCCCGGGGTCGCCCGCATGCTCCAGTGATGGGGGAATAGCTCCCCGGGGTCGCCCGCATGCTGCCTGCCGTCTCCTTGCACATGTGAAGCAGGCTCACACCCATACAGCGCTACTCTGGCAGGACTGTCACACATATGAATGACTAGGGGACCCGCATAGACACCGCACACAATACACGCATTTTTGTGCCGATTTTTCCTACCAAGACAACGGCATGTCTGCAGCAGACACCTAACACACCCGGCGGGTAATGAGAACACGTGACTAGAGCAGCTCCCCAGCCACAAAGCAGGACCACACAGTGCACCAGTCCCCGCCACACACGGCTGCGGCACTACACACACTGCTGCGGCATCTCACGCCGGAGTACAATCCCCGCGCGTTCTCTCCTCAGCTCAGCTGGTCATGCGTAATGCCGTACAGCGCGCCAATGACGTCATCACGCTGGCCGTTACGATTCGGTCACGGGGAGGAGCTGTGCACTCGGTGGAGCTGAGAGAGGGTCACGAACTCTGACCCGCAGGGAACCGGGTGTAGCGCATAGCGGACTTTACGGCAATTGACAACAGTGGTCTATTCAATTTTCGCCGATCCAGGTAAGACATAAGGCACAAAGGAAGTGCCCTGAGCCGTGCAGGAGGAGCCGACCGGAGCCCAGGAGTGTGCCGCTTGTTCCGCTCCCGGACATGGCCACGTCCGGAGTGTCGTACCAGCGTGACGCTTCACCTCAACACCGTGACCTCTGACCTCCACCCGACAGGAAAAGATTCCCGGAGACACTGCTTCCTCCCCCCTGCGGCAAACACTGTGTACTGCCCTCCGTGTGTGCGCGCACAGTGCTGTGGAGGCGGGAGAGCGGCATTGTGAGACCTGTCACTGTGGCGACGTGCATGTCACACGGTACAGGGGTCTGCACCGTCATGTCACACCGTACGGGGGTCTGCACCGACATGTCACACGGTACGGGGGTCTGCACCGACATGTCACACGGTACGGGGGTCTGCACCGTCATGTCACACTGTTCGGGGGTCTGCACCGTCATGTCACACCGTGCGGGGGTCTGCACCGTCATATCACACCATACGGGGGTCTGCACCTACATGTCACACCGTGCAGGGGTCTGCACCGTCATGTCACACCGTACGGGGGTCTGCACCGACATGTCACACCGTACGGGGGTCTGCACCGACATGTCACACCGTACGGGGGTCTGCACCGTCATGTCACACCGTACGGGGGTCTGCACCGTCATGTCACACCGTACGGGGGTCTGCACCGTCATGTCACACCGTACGGGGGTCTGCACCGTCATGTCACACCGTACGGGGGTCTGCACCGTCATGTCACACCGTGCGGGGGTCTGCACC
Source organism: Ranitomeya variabilis (assembly GCF_051348905.1). Lineage (NCBI taxonomy): Eukaryota > Metazoa > Chordata > Amphibia > Anura > Dendrobatidae > Ranitomeya > Ranitomeya variabilis. Next base: position 410,270,272 of record NC_135236.1, on the reverse strand, counting down.
GTCATGTCACACCGTGCGGGGGTCTGCACCGTCATGTCACACCGTGCGGGGGTCTGCACCGTCATGTCACACCGTGCGGGGGTCTGCACCGTCATGTCACACCGTGCGGGGGTCTGCACCGTCATGTCACACCGTGCGGGGGTCTGCACCGTCATGTCACACCGTGCGGGGGTCTGCACCGTCATGTCACACCGTGCGGGGGTCTGCACCGTCATGTCACACCGTGCGGGGGTCTGCACCGTCATGTCACACCGTGCGGGGGTCTGCACCGTCATGTCACACCGTGCGGGGGTCTGCACCGTCATGTCACACCGTGCGGGGGTCTGCACCGTCATGTCACACCGTGCGGGGGTCTGCACCGTCATGTCACACCGTGCGGGGGTCTGCACCGTCATGTCACACCGTGCGGGGGTCTGCACCGTCATGTCACACCGTGCGGGGGTCTGCACCGTCATGTCACACCGTGCGGGGGTCTGCACCGTCATGTCACACCGTGCGGGGGTCTGCACCGTCATGTCACACCGTGCGGGGGTCTGCACCGTCATGTCACACCGTGCGGGGGTCTGCACCGTCATGTCACACCGTGCGGGGGTCTGCACCGTCATGTCACACCGTGCGGGGGTCTGCACCGTCATGTCACACCGTGCGGGGGTCTGCACCGTCATGTCACACCGTGCGGGGGTCTGCACCGTCATGTCACACCGTACGGGGGTCTGCACCGTCATGTCACACCGTACGGGGGTCTGCACCGTCATGTCACACCGTACGGGGGTCTGCACCGACATGTCACACCGGAGTTCTGCATCTAGATACATGTTACACCGTACGGGGGTCTGCACCTACATGTCACACCGTACGGGGTTCTGCATCTAGATACATGTTACACCGTACGGGGTCTGCACCGACATGTCACACTGTACGGGGGTCTGCACCTACATGCGTGTCACACCCTCTCTTTGTTGGTGTCCCTCAAGGCTCTATCCTACGACCCCTACTCTTCTCCAGCTATACCCTGGGACAACTCACAAAGTCCCATGGCTTCCAGTACCCCCTTTACGTTGACGACACTCAGATCCTCTTGCTTCTTCAAGCTCATTGTGGACAAATCTGAACTAATTATCTTTCCTCCATCTCACGTATCTTCCCTACCTGATCTGTCTACATCACGCTTTCCCCTGTCCCGGAAGTCCACTGCCTCGGAGTAACCCTTGACTCTGCCCTGTCCTTCAAACCGCACATCCAAGCTCTCGCCAACTCCTGTCGCCTCCAGCTCAAAAATCTAGAAAATGTCCTTTCCTCAACCCTCAATCTATTAAAATGCTTGTGCATGCCCTCATCATCTCCCGCCTCAACTACTGCAACATCCTCCTCTGTGGCCTCCCTGCTAAAGGTACCGTCACACTAAACGATATCGCTAGCGATCCGTGACGTTGCAGCGTCCTCGCTAGCGATATCGTTTAGTTTGACACGCAGCAGCGATCAGGATCCTGCTGTGATGTCGCTGGTCGCTGAATAAAGTCCAGAACTTTATTTGGTCGTCCGATCGCCGTGTATCGTTGTGTTTGACACCAAAAGCAACGATACTAGCGATGTTTTACACTGGTAACCAGGGTAAACATCGGGTTACTAAGCGCAGGGCCGCGCTTAGTAACCCGATGTTTACCCTGGTTCCCAGCGTAAAAGTAAAAAAAACAAACAGTACATGCTCACCTGCGCGTCTCCCAGCGTCTGCTTCCTGCTCTGACTGAGATCCGGCCCTAAAGAGAAAGTGAAAGCACAGCGGTGACGTCACCGCTGTGCTGTTAGGGCCGGAGCTCAGTCAGTGTCAGGAAGCAGACGCTGGGAGACGCGCAGGTGAGCATGTACTGTTTGTTTTTTTTACTTTTAAGCTGGTAACCAGGGTAAACATCGGGTTACTAAGCGCGGCCCTGCGCTTAGCAACCCGATGTTTACCCTGGTTACCCGGGACCTCGGCATCGTTGGTCGCTGGAGAGCGGTCTGTGTGACAGCTCTCCAGCGATCAAACAGCGACGCTGCAGCGATCGACATCGTTGTCGCTATCGCTGCAGCGTCGCTTAATGTGACGGTACCTTAACACACACCTCTCCAGTCCATCCTTCATTCTGCTGCCCAACTAATTCATCTCTCTTCTCTCTACACTCTTCCCCTCTTTGCAAATCCCTTCATTGGTTCCCAATTCCCCAGAGTATCCAATTACTAATATCCAACTACTAATACAGACCTTAAAGTCATCCATAACCTGTCTCTGTACATCTCCAGATATCTTCCCTCATGTAAATTCGGTCCTCCCATGACCACCTTCTCTCCTCCACACTTACTCGTTCTTCACCCAATCGCCTCCAAGACTTCTCCCGAATATTCCCCATCCTCTGGAATTCTGTGCATCAACACGTCCAATTATCCACCACATTGGGATCCTTCGGTCGGAACCTGAAAACCCATCTCTTTCAATAAAGCTTACAGCCTGCAAAGACCACGTTGCCACATCAACACCACTGCAACCCCCCAGCCTACAGTCTCCTTCCCCATCATCCTGTAGAATGTATGCCCGCAAAGGCAGGGTCATCTTCACTATGTTCCAGTGCCATTGTTTACTGTAAATAATATCTGTATCTTGTATGAAACCCCTCATGTACAGCACCATGGAATCAATGGTGCTATATAAAGAAATATTATATGTATGTACAAGGTACTGCCCCTAGATGCACGTTGCACTGTACGGGGGACAGCGCCATCATGTATGTCATGCCACAGAGTCAACTGCACCTACTACACTCATGACATACGGCACATGTCCTACTGCACTTATTATACGCACGTCATGCCGTACTGGTCATACTGCACTCACTACAGGCACGAAATGGCATACAGGTCATACTGCACATACTACACGCACGACATTCAGTACAGGTCATACTGCACCTATTACACGCGACCTGCCTTACAGGTCATATTGTACTTACTATATGCACAACATTTCTTACTGGTCATACTGCACTTAGGGCCCCTTCACACTGGTCGATTCTGCTACGATTACGACGCATTTGCGTCATATTCGACATCGCAGTACGAGCTCGTAGCCAGCGGTCACACTCTACGATGTTAACGCTTTTTCTGACGTAGTTGCGATGTGAACGTCACGCGTCGCAATCGTACGCTACCCTTCACACCGCCATAGTCCTACGACTCCGAGCGTGACGTATTACCAGCATGGGCGTGCTAAAACGTCACGCCCAATCAGGAGACAGGTATGCGGAAGCCCAACCCACGTAGTCGCATTACGAGCTCGTATGACCGCCGTCACATACTACGATTTCGACCGCCACAGCGAGACATTTACGACGAAAGAAAGTTCTGCTCTTTCTTTCACATCGTACGATGCTGGGCTGCGTCGCAAATCGTAACGCCATGTCACACTTTGCAACCTCGGAACGAGGACGGATAAACGTCACAAATCGAACGCTCGTTCAGACTTTGATTGCACAGTGTGAAGGGGCCCTTACACTCACAACATGGCATACTGGTCATCATACTGCACTTACTACACGCGCGTCATGCCGTGATCAATGCAGAGGAGGCTCGGGCTTTGTTCAGATGGCTAGGGTAGGTTAAAGCCTGAAATCAGCTGTCTTTTCGCCCAGTGCTCAAAAAAATGGACATACCACACAAAATGCAAGGCCCCGTCTCAGCGATTTACCAACGATCACGACCAGCGATACGACCTGGCCGTGATCGTTGGTAAGTCGCTGTGTGGTCGCTGGGGAGCTGTCACACAGACAGCTCTCTCCAGCGACCAACGATCAGGGGAACGACTTCGGCATCGTTGAAACTGTCTTCAACGATGCCGAAGTCCCCCTGCAGCACCCGGGTAACCAGGGTAAACATCGGGTTACTAAGCGCAGGGCCGCGCTTAGTAACCCGATGTTTACCCTGGTTACCAAAAAAAACAAACAGTACATACTCGCCTTTCGGTGTCCAGGTCCCTCGCCGTCTGCTTCCTGCTCTGACTGACTGAGATCCGGCCGTACAGTGAGAAGTGAGAGCACAGCAGTGACGTCACCGCTGCGCTCTGCTCTCAGTGTACGGCGAGACTCAGTCAGAGCAGGAAGCAGACGGCAGGGGACCTGGACACCGAAAGGCGAGTATGTACTGTTTGTTTTTTTTGGTAACCAGGGTAAACATCGGGTTACTAAGCACGGCCCTGCGCTTAGTAACCCGATGTTTACCCTGGTTACCAGTGAAGACATCGCTGGATCGGTGTCACACACACCGATTCAGCGATGTCAGCGGGGCCTCAACGACCAAAAAAAGGTCCAGGCCATTCCGACACGACCAGCGATCTCACAGCAGGGGCCTGATCGCTGGTACGTGTCACACATAGCGAGATCGCTATGGAGGTCGCTGTTGCGTCACAAAACTTGTGACTCAGCAGCGATCTCGCTAGCGATCTCGCTATGTGAGACGGGGCCTTAAGGCTAGAGATCTGAAGCCTCTGTCACTATAGCTCTATTTCCTGCCCAACTCCACCCCCTGCTGCTTGACCGCTTCTACGCTGTGGGACATAAGGCAAAGGAACTGTCTGTTAAGAAGTAGGTGGTGGCACTGTGCAGCAGTTAGAGCTGGACAATTCAAACTCTGATTTCTCCGTACCGGAGGAACGGACTAGACATGTAAAGGTATTGCTGGACTTGTCTTTGAAAGAGTGACATGGGCAATTAAATAGTTTGGAGGAGTGAGATCCTGATCACATTACCTTTAAATGGCCTGATTGATGCATAGCTCTGCAGCTAGTATGTAGTGATACCTAGCTCAGCTCTGTTGTATTATTACACACCTTTTCAGATCTCCTCTCACAATTCTGTAAGGTCTGACCGCCCCCCCCCCCCTCCCCACGGACTGCTGTGTGATGAGATCTGGAAGTGTTGTAATGATACCGAAGAGATCATCTGTATCTCTACACAGTAGATGCAGAGATTGGTGAGGAGAGGAGGGCGTGTTCTTTTCCTTACTGCATGATGCTGCCTTATTATTGGTTAACCTCATACAGGGGAGGAAGTGCACACGCACAGAGACAAATCTCCGGTAATGCCCATTGGTACTATGATATAAACTACGGTATAATCTAACCTGTACAAGCTAATATCTCTTCAACACAGAGGAGAAATTACAAGAATGACAATTACATTTGATTCTGCTCTGTAGCCACTATTCCATGATGTGGCCAGCTTAGCACCCTCAGACTGGTGAAAGGTCCTCTTTAAGGCTAGGTTCACATCGCGTTAGTGCCATCCGTTTAACATATCCGTTAAATGGATGCGCTAACGCTGATTCCCAAATTCACTTTTTTTTTGCGTTGGCCTGCGTTAGTATTAGAGGTCTATGCACAGCGATCGCGTCCGTTCGCTGTGCGTTAGACCTAACGTACCCGACAACGCGGTAGACCGTGTTCGAGGGTGTGTCACAAAGTAATGCGTCATCGCTAATGCATGCTGATTTTGACATGCGTTAGGGTGCGTTGCGATAATGGATGCCAATAGGCGCGTTAACGGATCTGTTACATTGCGTTAGTGCCGCTTAGTAACGGATCCGTTAAACGGATGGCACCTAACGCGATGTGAACCTAGCCTTAGTGATTTGCCTGTCAACGTAACGATGACAGGTATTTAGTAGACCTTACCTCTGACTATGTCTGAAAGGAGGACTACTATGGCAACGAAGGGGACCATTGTTAGGTCCTCCACTGCCATGATAATATGCTGGTATCAACCAATGGCCTGACAAAGGCCTCTGTCGCTATGGATAGAGGCATCCAAGAGGTTAAACTGTGGATCGTTATGATCCTGGCTGTGTATGTCAGTCGTGCGCCTGCAGCTGTTCTCGCATGTACACTAGCTGCATCCCCCATGATTAACATGACATATAGCCATCATGCAGCGTTAATTTACCAATGGTCATGATGGATATGTATGTTAGAAAGCGTTATAGGGTTAATGCAAATGTTAGGTTGCTACTAGTGGTAAGCGAACGTGCTCGGTTAACGTGTTATTCGAGCATGCTTGGATGTTATCCGAATATCTAGGGCATGCTCGGATAATATGTTCAAGTCCCTGCGGCTGCATAGTTTGCAGTGGTAAACAGCTGCAACACATGTGGCTGCAGGGACTCGAACATATTATCCGAGCACGCCCTAGATATTCGGATAACATCCGAGCATGCTCGCTTATCACTAGTTGCTAGGTCTAACATTTTGTCACAGTTTATAGGCCTGAAATAATTCATGCAGGGCGAGGGATTAACATTAATTTTCTGATTTTTAGGCTTTACTTTGCACGAAACTGGATATCCTACAGATCTTTCTTCCCAAGGACTTTTCAGTGAAGACAAATTATGGCTTCTATAGAAGAATTAGCTCACCAAATTATTGAACAGCAAATGGGAGAGGTAACGTTTTCAGAATCTTATCACTAAGGTTTTAGACCATGGAATTTACACATTCAGTACATTCAATACATTTTTGGCAAAGTTCAGTTAGAGGGGTTTTCCCAGGAACAAAGTACATTTTAATTAATACATCTTGGAATAATAATAATTTCCACAATCAGATGTGTGTAAATAAAATGTTCCTGTGCTGAGATAATCTTATAAATGTGCCCCTGCTGTGTACTGTGTAATGGCTGTGTCTGACCGTACAGGAACATGACCTGATCATACCACAGCTCCTGGGCAGGGGAGAATGCAAAAGAGAATATACAGACAGGACAGCAGGGGATCACAGCTGATTCTTTCTGTAAGGTAAAACAAGGTTTTAAACAGCCAGGGAAATGTTCACCTGCACAGAAAGAAATGGCTGCGATCCTGGGCTGTATTCTCTTTTGCTTTCTCCCCTGCCCAGGAGCTGTGGTATGATCAGACCATGTCCCTGCACGGTTGGACACATCCATTACACAGTACACAGCAGGGGCACATTTATAAGATTATCTCAGCACAGGGACATCTTTCTTTAAGACATCTAATTGTGGAACTTATCATTTCAAGATGTATCAATCAAAGCCTACTTTGTTTGTGTGACAGCCCCATTAAGGTATTTGCAAGCAAACATTGTCTTGTACTTATGTTAGTGAATGGATTTTGTGATCTGTTGTGGAAATGCCAAGGACTTTTACTGCGGATTTTATTTAATACAGTTCCGTGATTGAAATCTGTGGCTATATGTGCAGTAAAATCCTGTACAGATGTCATTGCAGACGTTTTGTCCAGATCACCAATATCACTTTTAGGCTATGTGCACACGTAGGAAAAGAGGTGCAGAATTTTCTGCACAAAATCCGCATCTCCTGGCAGAATCCGTAGCCGCGGTTTTTATGCGGAATTGATGCGGATTTTGTGCGGATTTTCTGCGTTTTTTGCCACTGCGGAATTTTAGCATGGAGGGGTGCAGAAACGCTGCAGATCCGCACAAAAGAAGTGACATGCACTTCTTTGAAATCCGCAGCAATTCCGCACTGATTTTTCCGCACCATCTGCACAGCTTTTTTTTTCCCATTGAATAACATTGTACTGTACATCACAGTGAGGATCTGCAGCGTTTCTGCGTGGAGAAATCCACTGCGGATCCACAGCAAATCCAATCGTGTGCACATAGCCTAACATATCTGACTTTTATAGTCCGAGTGTGAACCGAGATGTATTGACTGGCAGTGTCCTGACTTAAACTCAGCAGCCTCATAGGCATATGTGAGGCTGTCGCGTTCAGATCAGGTGACCCCTGGCCCGTCTGAACATTGTGGTCTGTTGAAAGAATGTCAGATGTATGAAACTGACCTCGGAGAGATTATTACTGTTTATTACAGGTAAACTGTTGCGTTGCACATGCAGTTCGATCTGTGGACAGCGTAGTATAGAGAAAGAGAAGCCGCACAGAATATTTAGGTTTGTTAGAAAAGATTTAGTATAATTGTATTTCATTCAGTAAATCCCTTGTGTTTGTATGCACAAGTCCATTGGAGGTCCTACTCTGTGCTTGACGTCTGTCTCCATCTGCACAGTCATACAGGGAAGACTATTGAGCACTGATTAGCTCCGCCCACTGGACTCGTACGTATACAGACAGCAGGGATTTCAGGGATTAAAATACAAGGTTTTCTGAACTTTTCCCACAATATTGTACATCAATCTGATCAGCTCCTCCTGCTCTATAATATGCTACCCGCAGGGCCGATATTATTTTCAACATGACAAATTCCCTTAACACCTTTCTGACATTCGCCATAAATGTACAGTGCAAGTTGGTAGCGGGAGTATGAAGCAGGCCCGACCTACACGTCAGGTAATGGCTGTGACACCCAGCCAGGATCTGCCTATAACAGATACATTACTGCTGTGCCAGCATGTGTCATATCATTCTGTGCGAGCAACTGCGCCCTTGTGATGCAATTACGGGCTTCAATGGGTTGCTATGACAGCTGGCGGTTTCTTGCAAGTTGTCAAAATTTCGTAATAATCCCTGGTGCCCCCAAACACCACACACAAATCGCGCCTCTTATGTAATAAAATTCCAAGGTATATGTTATATTTTTGCAAACAACTACTACGTTATGATATTTTACTTGAGTATTTTCCAGACTTTACATATTAAGTAATGCACTTTCCTTTGCTTATGGCATATTTTAGTAAAAAGCTGATTGTAACCCTCTGATCCCCTGTTGTTCTGGCATATGACTGCTCCTTCCAATCACTATCCACAAGTGCTGCATATGTTCACTGCTGCTAGTGGTCATATGTAAGAGGTTTGTCCACTAAATTCTGCTATATGCAAGTAAAAGTATCCATAAACTTTGTCAGAACTCATGTAATGAGCGATACATAAAACGTGGACAATTACTTCTAAACTGATGCCAGATAAGGTATTGAGGGTGATGGGAATAGTACATCAAGTGTGTATAAATATGCATAGAAATTTGCAGTTATGAATAGTAAAAGAATAAGAGAGATTATGACGCATATGTAGATAGTGATGTAAAAAAAAATCACTCATTAATTCCACAGCGCTTTACAGACATTATCATCGCTGTCCCCGATGGGGCTCCTAATCTACATTCCCTATCAGTATGTCTTTGGAGTGTGGGAGGAAACCCCCGCAAACACGGGGAGAACATACAAACTCCTTGCAGATGTTGTCCTTGGTGGGGTTTGACCCCAGTGCTGCAATGCTGCAGTGCTAACCACTGAGCCACCTGCAATATTCAAATAATATAGTACTAAGTCTATATGCAAATAAGCAACGTGGAATCCAATATCTCTACAGACTACTAGAAGGAAAATTGACGTTATTCCAGAATGTGAACGGGATTATCTATAAACTATTGTGTGAAATCTCAAAGTTATACTTGGTGTACATGAAATAAAATGTTAAGTAAAGTGCAAGTGAGTTGATATCTGTAGAAACCTAAAAGGCTAATCAAGTGTTAGTACGTAGTGTGGGAACTCATTAGTTCCTAGTTGGTACAAGGAGGGGTGGGCAATTAAATTTTCCCAAGGGGCCACTTGAAAAACTGGCACTGTTGTGGAGTGCCAACCAATTGGCTGAACTTAAAGTGGTGGTCCAATACTAAAGGTGAATTTCATACTAAATGTACCTATTTAGTGTAATTTAATCTCATTACATTCTGACTTTCTTTTTTTTTTTTTCATTCTTTAAACTTCCAACGACATTTTGTTTGAGATTCTCCAGTGCAGGCTGGGATACTCAAATGAGCAGACATCAGGTGGCAAAGGCCTCTGTGCACTCTCTGAAATGAGGCACCATCAGTGATGTCTGTTTCAGGGGCTGGGCTAGTCCTGCTCACCTGATAATGCGCCGGTTGTAAATTCTGACATATGCTCAGTATGAGCTCCCTGTGCTATATTCCTTTGAATGCACAAAGACAGTGCGCTCCCTTGCTGGCTCTAAAGAGAAGTGACAAGCTGGCAACAGAGTGCACTGTCAGTGCAAATTGTAAGGAGGCAATGCGGCTAGCAGGGACTGGTCCAGTCTCTGAAACAAATGCCATTGATGATGCTTCATTTCAAGGTGGGTAAAGCAGCTGTGGCAGTGACCGCAGCCTCTGCCCCTAATGACATCCTGTGTGAGTATCCCAAAATGCACTGGCATTCTCAAACTATAAGCACAAAAAAAAAGAAAAAAGCCAAGCAGACAGGAAGTTATAGATAAGGAACGGTAGAAATTTTTAAATTTAAAGAAGTTGTCCACTACTATAAAGTTTTTTTTTTTTTTTCATAAATCTTGCTATTATGTGCCACTGAAAACATCTACTGTGTTTATTTTAACAATATTACCTGTTATCATGCTGTAGCAGCACATCTTCAGTGCTGGATTCAGCTCTCATGGGGTTAATCGACTACTTCCTTATTGTGCCCTAATACTACAAGTTCCATGATGCTTTGCACTGTCCTCTAAGCCCGAACTTAGCACACCCTCTCCAAAACACACCCAAACCCCTCCCTCCTCTCCCTCCTCTCTCTTCAGGCTGATGAGGAGAGGTCACATCTTGGTCACAAGCTGTAAAGCAGCACCAAGCACTGCACAACCATGGTGATCAAGCTTTTAGCTTTTTTTCTTTCTCATCTATTTCATAGTATATATAGTTTAGTATACATATGATATACTGTAAAGAGATCCTACTGCGTATATGTCTTAGATATGTAAATTACACAGTACATGTGTGGTTATATGTGTCCATCTACATACGCTTGTGTGCATGTATATATGTTATGTGTGTTCTTATTTTACACTATTTGTGCTCATATACAGGAGAGGCCCCAGTTTCAGAAACAATATATGGGCCATTTGCAGTATAACAGCTCATCCTAAGTCACAATTCCACCTGCTTTCGAGGTAGAAATGGCCCCCATTGCATTTTAGCTGCACAAATATGTGATCACACCTTTTATATACACACCAATATATACTTCTATGTGTATGTATGGAATAAATTATTTATTCATATACATACACTTTAATATTTTGTGGCAGTGATATATACATACATATAGAACTTTGAAGGGTTTGTCCACTATTCTAACAACCCCCTCTCAGTCTGTATGTTTACTAGATTCCAGTGCCTGCACGTTCCAATAGTGTCGGCGCGGTGTCTCGCAGCGATTGTACCTGTGGTCAATCAGTGGCCGCATCACTCTCACCACCTTCTAAGCAAACTCTTATATCTGTAGGAAGTGAGTGTTGCTGCATTTTTATTAAGAATTACCAAATGTAAGCCACTTCTTCCTAAGGCGAAGACAGTGAAGCAGCCACTGATTGTCCACAGGGTTCACATAATGACACTGACACAAATTCTCCGTGAGAGAAACCGTGGTGACAACATTGGGAGTATTCAAATCACATCCTTGTATTCACTCTCTGAGTGTAATATGAGTAACCAAAAATCTGCATTCACACTGAGAAATTACAGATTTGTAGACTGTAGTCTACACTGTGCATTTTATAGATTCAAAACAGTTTTAGTATCATATATTAAAGGGATTGTTCAGTACTTGTTCATTACTTTATATTTATGGTCTTTACTTTGGTTATGTCATCACTGGGATTGCGATAACCATATCTTCCACCCTCACCGATGATGCGTTTTTATAGAAAAAAAACTGAAAAAACACCCACCACCATCAGGGTGATAAAGGGATCCAAACCCTAACCCTACCCCTAACCTCACCCCTAACCGTTTAATGAACATTTTCTGACATAGTGCCACGATATTTCAGTGCCACGTATTTCAGTGCCACGTATTTCAGTGCCACGTATATAAGTGCCACGTATATAAGTGCCACGTGCCACGTATGTAAGTGCTACGTGCCACGTGCCACGTATGTAAGTGCCACGGATTTAAGTGCCACGGATTTAAGTGCCACGGATTTAAGTGCCACGGATTTAAGTGCCACGTGCCACGTATGTAAGTGCCACGTATGTAAGTGCCACGGATTTAAGTGCCACGTATGTAAGTGCCACGGATTTAAGTGCCACGTGCCACGTATGTAAGTGCCACGTATGTAAGTGCCACGTATGTAAGTGCCACGTATGTAAGTGCCACGTATGTAAGTGCCACGTATGTAAGTGCCACGGATTTAAGTGCCACGTGCCACGTATGTAAGTGCCACGTATGTAAGTGCCACGTATGTAAGTGCCACGTATGTAAGTGCCACGTATGTGCCACGTGACACGTATTTCAGTGCCACGGATTTAAGTGCCACCTATTTCAGTGCCACGTATATAAGTGCCACGTATATAAGTGCCACGTATGTAAGTGCCACGTGCCACGTATTTAAGTGCCATGTATGCAAGTGCGATGTATGTAAGTGCCACGGATTTAAGTGCCACGGATTTAAATGCCACCTATGTAAGTGCCACGTATTTCAGTGCCACGTGCCACATATTTCAGTGCCACGTGCCACATATTTCAGTGCCACGTGCCACATATTTCAGTGCCACGTACGTAAGTGCCACGTGCCACGTATTTCAGTGCCACGTATTAAAGTGCCATGTATTTCAGTCCCACTCCCGTGTAGCGGTGGGATATGGGGTAATAAGGGGTTAATGTCACCTTGCTATTGTAAGGTGACATTAAGCCGGGTTAATAACGGAGAGGCGTCAATAAGACGCCTATCCATTATTAATCCAATACTAAAAAAGGGTTAATGAAACACACACACATTAGGAAAAAGTATTTTAATATTCTTCATTTAACCATACTTACCATACTCCAGCACCTGCAAAAAAGTAAAATAATAAACCGTATACTACCTGTCCGCTGTAGTCCAATTAATAACGAGTGTCCCACGACGATCTCCCCTATAGAACAGTGACATTGGGTGGTGTCACTGCTCTATAGGACCCTCAGTGACACACTGACAGAAGACAATGGCTCCTGTAGTGCATCACTGAGGTTACTAAAGTTCACTGGTCTCACTTTATGGCAAAAAGCTGCGTGGGAACTTTCTCATACAGCATGCCATAAAGTGAGACTAGGGACTATTTTCTCACAGGGGTGTAGGAATACATTGTGGGGAATACATTGTGGAAGGATACCTTCCTCCCCTCATTGTGTTCCTGGAGCCCCTGGAGAGTGGTTGCATCAGCAGAGGCTCCTGCTCTCCACGGGAGATCGTCGTGGGACACTTGTTTTAATTGGATTTCTGCGGATCAGGGAGTATATTGGTTGTTTATTATTTTAATATTTTTTACAGATGACAATGGCTTCGGGGATCAAAGTGACAAGTGATAGTGAGTATGTAATCTATGTTATATGTACTGTATGTCTGTTGTATGTACGTACTGTATGTGGCATGTTTCATGTCGCATGTCACATGTTGCATGTCGTCGCATGGTGCATGTCGCATGTTGTCGCATGGTGCATGTTGTCGCATGGTGCATGTTGACGCATGGTGCATGTTGACGCATGGTGCATGTCGACGCATGGTGCATGTCGTCGCATGGTGCGTGTTGCATGTCGTCGCATGGTGCATGTCTCATGTTGACGCATGGTGCATGTCGACGCATGGTGCATGTCGCATGTTGACGCATGTGCATGTCGTCGCATGGTGCATGTCGCCGCATGGTGCATGTTGTTGCATGTTGTCGCATGGTGCATGTTGTCGCATGGTGCATGTTGTCGCATGGTGCATGTTGTCGCATGGTGCATGTCGTCGCATGGCGCATGTCGTCGCATGGCATCACATGGCGCAGGTCGCCGCATGGTGCATGTCGCCGCATGGCGCATGTCGCCGCATGGCGCATGTCGTCGCATGGCGCATGTCGTTGCATGCCGCATGTCGTTGCATGCCGCATGTCGTTGCATGTCGCATGGTGCATGTTGCCGCATGGTGCATGTCGTCGAATGGTGCATGTCGCCGCATGGTGCATGTCATCGCATGTCGTCGCATGGTGCATGTCGCCGCATGGTGCATGTCGTCGCATGGTGCATGTTGCCGCATGGTGCATGTTGTCGCATGTCGTCGCATGGTGTTGTATGTATGTATGTATGTACTGTGTTTTTGTTTTTTTTTACATTCAACACATTAGCCGGATGATGGGACTACTACTGTCCCATCATTGGCTAATGTGTCACTCACTGTCAGTGTAGCAGGCAGAGCCCGATGGGACTTGTAGTCCCATCGGACGATGCCTGCACACACACGCACAGCGCCGGCACACACACACACACGCACAGCGTCGGCACACACACGCACACACAGCGCCGGCACACACACACACACAGCGCCGGCAGGCAGTAGCACCGGCGGTCACAAGCACCGGCGCCGGCGGGCACAAGCACCGGCGGGCAGAAACACCGGCAGACCCCCGGCGACCGAAGCACAGCCCAGCCACACATCATGATCCCAGCACTGAGCAGTGAGCACACACAGCCCCGCCCGCCCCCAGCACAGCCCTGCAGGCAGCCCCCAGCACCGCCCACAGCCCAGTCACTCTTGCTGAGTGACTGCTGACTGGGGGCTGGTCACGCCTGCTGCTGACGTCACGTCAATTTTCAGAGCCTGGAAATTGACGTGACGTCGGCGGAAATGAGCGGCGGCTGCAGTCTGGGGGTCATGTGACCCGGACTCAGCAGGAGGAATAGCGCCGCTCACAGGCGAAAACGTCAACAGAAGGTAATGGCACAATTCATTAGGGGCCCCGGGGGGGTACATTGGGGGGTTAATTGAAAGTAGTGGACAACCCCTTTAAGTATGTTAGAAAAGTCATTACATTATTGAATTAAATAAATGTCTATTATGAAATTTACCTTCGGTTTCGGACCGCCCATTTAATTCTGCATAATGTTAATTTCATTGCTTTATAAAAAGCAGTTGATTATAAGGTTAAGTTTCCATGAGCGTATAAAAAAAAAAATCATTTTCATCCAGAAATAGACAATTTTCCATCTGTATTCTCATCTGTAGATCATCCATTTGTATACATCAGGAGCGAATAAAATTTACAAGAACAAATACAAAATTGTGTTAGTAATGGAAATGTATTTGTAAAAATTGGATGCTATACGGATGATTCACATGGGATCCAATTTTTTTTTTTGTTTTTTTTTTTTTGCACACCCATAGACTTCAACAGGCGAGTTTCAACTGAAATACAGAAGAGACTGATGGGTGCTGTGATCTTTCGCACACAAGACATTTTCATACTGTAATGTAAATGGCTCAATTCCATATCATTGCTCGTAGTGCTGTCTGTCTGAGGTCGGGTTTATTTTTTTTCACAGACTGCAAAATACAGTCATGTGAATGTAGCCCAATAATATCTGCTGCAATAAAGCTTATTGTAACAAGCATTAGGCCGGGTGCCCACGATCCGGTACTAGCAGCGCTTAGGACGGAGTGCCGCAATCTATTTAACGCAGCTAAATCTGCATGTGTTCACTGAACTGTGCGGATTTACTGCAATACATTTCTATTGATGTAATTGCCATGCTGCGGTCTTGAAAGATGCGCCACATGCCGGTGTCCGTGGGTCATCCACAGGCAGCTATGGACTCATAGTGGACATGGGATTTCCAGAAATCACATCCACCATGCTGTCACATGTGGGCGCTGCGGGTTTGACGCTGCGGGTTTGACGCTGCATAAGTACACAGCATCAAACCCGCAGCAGTTCCTGGTCATGAGCACATACTCTTACAGTTAATCAAGCAGTATATAACAATTGTGAGCATTGGGGTAAAAAGTTGTTTGCCCAACCCTGCTCCACATGCATATCACTTATGGGGCAGGAGGTGACCAGAGTGCGTTGGGAGGTCTTTATTGCAGTCTATGGAGTGGATGTGATAAGCCACATATCACAGGGGGTGCATGGTGGGGGGGCTTAATCCTTACCTCTCCTGCACAGGACATACAACAGGACAGGCTGGGTGCAGAGGGAGGTAAGGGTTAACTTTCACATACAAATGTGAGGAGGCAGCGGAGTACTTGGTGGGGCAGAAGAGCAGTTTGTGGAGCACCTAGAATATTCCATCTAAAAGCTGCATGTAGTGGAGGTGAGGGGGCACTGCACTACCGGACCCTGTATTCAGAAGGAATATTCAGCCCAAGTGTTTTATCTCCTATCAGCTTTTAGGAAGATCCAGGGCGATTCAGTGGCTGCTAATTAGCTGCTCTCCCAGCTTTTATTCCACAGTTAGTGGAAAGGAGGCATGGCAGGTGCTGTGACCTAATGCTGCCTCCTAGGTGTTATCTGGGCTCCACGGAGAAGCTACTTGCCCATTATCTGCAGCAGATGGGTGCTGTAGTCCCAGCTTCCCTCCTCCTGTCCTGAACACTCCTGCACAGGTTTCAGTAGCTCTGCAGACCAGGAGGAGCTGAGGAGCCTGCATCCACCAATGAGAAGACCGGGCTGGGGCTTTAATCCTAATTACGATTCTGAGAAAAATCAGATTGGTGGATCAGTCCCTCTCCGGCCTCTGGCTGCAAGTGTCAGCGGGCCGGACAGGAACAGTCAGCGGGCCGGGTGTGGGTACAAGTAATAGACATAACATACTATAGAAATGGGTAACTCCAGAAATGACATCACAAAGTATAATATCTTCGCACCCGACATGGCTTCTTCCAAGGGATGATGCCATTTATCTCCTTTTGGTATATTTTTACATGTAATCATCCACTTTTTATGTATTTCTCATTATGATGTTTTATTAAATTATGACTTATAAAGTTTATTGATACTTTTATATGGTGTTTGCAGATCCTTTTGCAGGTTCACATCAAAATTTGCTTATGACTGCATAAAGAGCAATTAACTTGTGAAGTGTCCCACTTTTTTTTAGCAACTAACATTTTTCACGTTTTATATGCAGGTAAAAGTTATTTTAAGAAGTATGGATAACTCACGTGCTGATAACTACTAGAATTAATTATAAAAATAATTTTAATGAGAAATCAACATACACTCTTTAAGCCTGTGTTCCTGGTCTTTTAGGATGACGTTTTACTTTACATTAGAAAGGAGTTTTACTTGGCGTTTTTATAATTATATACCGTTTCTTTCAGTTTTCTGTTGTATTGAAATCAAATAAAATGTGACATTTATTGTATTTTTAGCTTTCTCGCACACAGTCAGAAGTTACACATGCAGCAGTGGTGGATGGAAATACTCAGAGGATACAGCTTATTCCATCTGAGTCAAGTGTCTCCATACCTCACCGTATACAGGTAGCAGCATCTGTTTTGTTTCTTAACAGAACGTGGAGATAGGAGAATACTGTGGCCTTTACTGTTACAATGGCCTCAGGTTATAATGTTTTCAACATTCGTTTGTCATACCTGGACTCATCCAGCCAATCACATTGCTCAACTTTGAACCTACAAGGCAAAGAAAAAGTCATGGAATTATGAAAAGCGCAGGATGAATAGACATGATGTGTAAATGATGAAAAAAATGTAAACCATTTTCAAAATCTCTCGATTTATTCAGTAGTGCGTATGAGAACCATGCACAAAAATACCTACACTCTATATGTATGCTATTAATGAGGTTATTAATGGTTGTTTGTGGAAGTTCCTGCCACACTGAATGCACTTGTGCACACAGATTATCAAGATCCGCTGCTGGCAGCTCCCTTTGCAGTTGCAGACGGATGACATCCCATATGTGCCCGATAGGAAACAAGACAGAGATGCTTCAGGCCATGTTAGCATGTTTAAAGTTACTCTGTCAGCACAGAATAACTATTCAAACAAAGTCCCACTGCTCTGTGAAACCAGTCATTTAAGTACACCTTCCTACCTGCTAGTTTTCCCTCTATCGCCACCTCTCTTCTTTGACTGGCAGCTCTGGCTTCATATGGCCATAGAAGGGTTGAGATAGATGAAAATCAAGCCTGTGGGAATGTGTATTTAAAAGATTGGCCCTGCCATGGAGCACTGATCGCTTGTACTTGGTTTCAACAATTATTTTGTGCTGACAGAGTCCCTTTAAATAACAGACTGCTCATAGTAGTATGAGAACATGTAGCCAACGTTGTTGTATTAAAAAACAACTCCTGGGACACTTTCACAATCCCTCATAAAGGCCTTTTTGTGGTGTTGCTCACATGGTGTCCAGACTAATCTCCAGCTATTATCGCATTAAAGAAAAAAGTGGGATCATCACTGAAGAGGATAGACATCCATTTCAGCTTCCATTGCCGTCTTGCTGTGCACCATGATAGTCTTCGAGAGCAGTGACCAGGGCCGTATTTGCCACTAGGCACCCGAGGGCACGTGCCTAGGGCGGGGCGATGTGGGGGGGGCGGCACCTGAGCAGTGTGTTGTTTTTTTTTTTGTTTTTTTTTACAGTCTGGTCCGGCTGGTCACCTTAAGACAGCACAACCCCCCCCTGTCGCCGCTTATGCCTCCCTGTCTCATACTCACCTCACCTGCTCCAGCGGTGCCGGCTGGTCTGCTCTCGGCGACTGCACGACTGCAGCTCGCCCTGTGTGAGCGGTCACATGGTGCCGCCTCATTAAGGTGATGAATATGCATGAATATTCATCATCTTAAATGACCGTTACCACCTGACCGCGGCGCTCACACAGGACGAGGAGGACGGTGCAGTGCTGCGCAGGGACAGAGCGAGGTGGAGGATTCCGTTCTTCTGCTACGCGGTGTGTGAGCTGACTCAGGTGAGTATGAATCATTCCAGCCAGGGAGGACGGGGGAGCCGGCGGGGAGGAGGAGGTCCGCGGTGGACGGCCAGGACGGGGAGCCATGCCCATGATACAAGATGGGACTGGGAGCGTCGGGGAGCCGGCGAAGAGCCACGCATGGGGGGGCGGGATGAATCATGAATCATCCCAGGCAGCCAGGGAGGATGAAGGGAGCCGGCGGGGAGGATGTAGGAGGTCCGCGGTGGACGGGGAGCCATGATACAAGATGGGACTGGGGAGCCAGCGATGAGCCACGCATACGGGGGAGGGGGGGGGGGGCAGATGAGCCAGTGCCTGACCCACCCATCATCTCCCCCCTCCCTGTATGCATGGGTGGGTCAGGCACTGGCTCATCTCCCATCCCCCCCTGTATGCGTGGCCCACGCATATGGGGGGGGGGGATGGGAGATGAGCCAGTGCCTGACCCACCCATGCATACAGGGAGGGGGAAATGAGCCACGCATACAGGGGGGGGGAGATGAGCCACCTATGCATACAGGGAGGGGGAGATGAGCCACGCATACAGGGGGGGGATGGGAGATGAGCCAGTGCCTGACCCACCCATGCATACAGGGAGGGGGAAATGAGCCACGCATACAGGGAGGGGGAGATGAGCCACGCATACAGGGAGGGGGAGATGAGCCACGCTGCGCATACGGGGGGGGATGGGAGATGAGCCAGTGCCTGACCCACCCATGCATACAGGGAGGGGGAAATGAGCCACGCATACAGGGGGGGGGGATGAGCCACCTATGCATACAGGGAGGGGGAGATGAGCCACGCATACAGGGGGGGGGATGAGCCACCTATGCATACAGGGAGGGGGAGATGAGCCACGCATACAGGGGGGGATGGGAGATGAGCCAGTGCCTGAGCCACCCATGCATACAGGGAGGGGGAAATGAGCCACGCATACAGGGGGGGGGGGATGAGCCACCTATGCATACAGGGAGGGGGAGATGAGCCACGCATACGGGGGGGGGGATGAGCCACCTATGCATACAGGGAGGGGGAGATGAGCCACGCATACAGGGGGGGATGGGAGATGAGCCAGTGCCTGAGCCACCCATGCATACAGGGAGGGGGAAATGAGCCACGCATACAGGGGGGGGGATGAGCCACCTATGCATACAGGGAGGGGGAGATGAGCCACGCATACAGGGGGGATGAGCCACCTATGCATACAGGGAGGGGGAGATGAGCCACGCATACAGGGGGGGATGGGAGATGAGCCAGTGCCTGAGCCACCCATGCATACCGGGAGGGGGAGATGAGCCACGCTGCACATACAGGGGGGGGGGGATGGGAGATGAGCCAGTGCCTGAGCCACCCATACATACAGGGAGGGGGAGATGAGCCACGCTGTGCATACAGGGGGGGGATGGGAGATGAGCCAGTGCCTGACCCACCCATGCATACAGGGAGGGGGAGATGAGCCATGCATACATGATGGGAGGGGGGGCCATTATACAGTATGCATGGAGCATAATATGTGGCCTTTATACAGTATGGAGCATCATGTGTGGTCATTATACAGTATGGAGCATCATGTGTGGCCATTATACAGTGTGGAGCATCATGTGTGGTCATTATACGGTATGGAGCATCATGTGTGGTCATTATACGGTATGGAGCATCATGTGTGGTCATTATACAGTATGGAGCATCATGTGTGGCCGTTATACAGTATGGAGCATCATGTGTGGCCGTTATACAGTATGGAGCATCATGTGTGGTCATTATACAGTATGGAGCATCATGTGTGGTCATTATACAGTATGGAGCACTGTGGCCATATTTTTTCGTTTATAATTATTGTATATAAAACAGTGTGATCAGCGGTGCTAAATGGGTGTGGTTGGGACGTGGATATGGGTGTGACTAGTTGTGAAATGGGTGTGGTCAGAGGCGTGGCCTAAAATTTGCCGTGGCGCGCTACGCGCGCCGCACACTTTGTACCTCCTTCCCTTCTTCAAAAGTTGGGAGGTATGGTACCGCATTTGCCAGATCATGGCAAGCGCCACAAATCCCATAGGGAATGAATGAGGCCAAACGCAGTGTTGCCGTAAGTGATCCATTACGCGGCACATGCAGAAAAACTACCAGATCTGCTGCAAAAGGCTACTTTCACATCAGCGATTCTTGCTAAAGTCACTGCCGATAGTGTCATACTCACCAAAGGGGGGGGGGGGGGCAGCACTAAAAGTGCCTAGGGCAGCGGAAACTCTAAATACGGCCCTGGCAGTGACATGAAGTCACTTGAATACCTTGTAGCCCAGTGTTTTGCAAACACCTTCTGATGGTTTCTGTAGAGACTGACATGTTAGGTTTAGATATGTGATGTCTTCTTTCACTTACAGCGCAGAAAGGATCACTACGCACCATTCTTCAATTGTCATGAGGCCATGTGGGAAACACTATGGAGAGATCTTCACAATGGAATGTCATACCGGTCCTACTACTGGGATTATGGTTGGGGTGGCATTATATAGCCCTCCATTCTTCATTCCAGGTACAATAATAGCTCAGTGCTACATTGATTTATTTGTAGAACCAGTGGTACGGCCATTTCTCCAAAAGTGGAGCATGTGGCCGCATGCTATTTGTGTTACTGTGAGCAGCCTGTGAGACCTAAACGTTCTACCAACTCTCTGGACGTGTTTCTCATCAAGCACATCTAGGACATCATTGGTCGGCAATTACAAAGGGAGCTGCCAGTGGTGGATTTTGATGATTTGTGTGCCCAAGTGCATTCAATCCAGCAGAACATTTCTCAGACAACCATTAATAACCTCATTGATAGCATGCCGAGGTGTATAAGTGCATGTATTCTGGAGACTGGATAAATAGAGATGTTTTGAAAACGTTTCCCTTTTTTCATTGTTTGCATATTATTAACATGTCCATCGATCCTGTGATACTCAAAATTCCATTCATTTTTTTCCTTCTTGGCTTTGCAATTTCAATATTGAAGAATGTAGATAGTGACTTTTATGTGTACCAACTTTAATGGTATTCATTATGTTTTTGTTTTTTAATTTCCCATAAAGCTTTGGACTTTAACAAAGTGCTCTGCAAGCTATATGTCCTTACCCTACAGGTTGTAACCCATGTTTCTGCAGGGTACTAGGCTCTACAGGATTATATCACCTTCTCTCTGACTTCTTGCTCCTCTGCCCACCTTCTGTATGAACTCAACACATAATGATATTAATACTGTCATGTCTATTCTTTTACAGCTGCTTCCCCATACTTTCTAGTCTAACTATAGTAAAAACTGCTAAAATGGGGGAGGAATGTAAGATCTTGGTCTTTTTTTTTTTTTTTTTTTGTCATAGCTATGGGTGTTGCTTTCATGTTCTCCCTTTCCTTTAGTGAACAGTTTCATTTTTCAGGACTGGTTGTTATGTTTTACTTGCATGGCTTGATTCCTTAAACATTTTTGTTGTATTGAGGTGTAAAATCAGCAGAAATCTTTTAAAATTTCTACTGATCTCAAGATGTGTGTAAAACTTTCTTAATACTTTTGTTATGTATGTCTTTAGTTTGTCACAGATCAGCAGACAGGTCAGAAAATCCAAATTCTTACAGCCGTTGATCAAAGTGGGGCAAGCAAAAGGTTCATCTTGACTAATAATGATAATTCATCCCCAAGCAAAGTGATCCTTGCAAGGCAAGACAGCAGTCAAGGCAAGGTTTACCTAACCACTCCTGACGCTGCTGGTGTCAATCAGCTATTCATTTCAAGCCCTGATGTCTCTGCACAGCACATTCAGGTAAAGGCCAAACTTTCTGTCCTCCCAGAAAAATACTATAACATTTTACTTGTCCCTTTTCTAATTTACTACTATTAAAACTAATTTTTAAAAAAAATAAATAAAATATATATATATATATATATATATATATATATATATATATATAATATTTTGTGGTAAAAAAAATAAATCAATAATAGTTACATCTTCATTTATTTGTGAGATATGAAGATATTTTGTTGAATTGCCACATTTTTTGACAATCGACAATTGGGATCAGAAAGGATAGATGAGCTCTTTTGTGGGCAGAGTGTATCATGCATTGTGGTTTTGCTTGTGGCCCTTCCCCTCGTCCGTCTGATCCCTCTATCGACCTTGATGGACTTTTATTCTTCTGGTGTTTTACTAATTGAATTCATGTTGTGTGTTTTATATATCCGTTATTCTAGATTTTGTCAGATGCTCAGTGCATAGACCAGAACTTAAACAAACCAGTAGTGGAACTTTGTGTGGTCTGTGGGGATAAAGCTTCAGGTATGTACGTCCACCAGGTTCAAATTCACTTTTTTAAATCTGTATGTTTGTTTTTTTTCTTTTTTTACAATTTTTCTTTCCTTTTTTTTTACTTTTCAGTTTTCTTTACTTTGGACAGCTATCTTGGCTGGGCTGCAGAGTCGTCAACTTAGGTTTACATAGTTATGTAGCTTGAAAAAAGACCTAGGTCCATCAAGTTCAGCCTTTCTCCACCAATTGTACATTTGGTCACTAATTTAACTATAACCCGCAATGTTATGTGTATCAAGGAAATCATCCAGCCCTTTTTTAAAAGCTGTTATAGTGTCTGCCATTACTACCTCATGTGCTAGGGCAGTGTTTCCCAGCTCCGGTCCTGAAGAGCCACAAACAGGTCTTTCAGAGGTGATAATTCCATCACCTGGGCAATACAAAGGAAATCCTGAAAACATGACCTGTTGGTGGCTTTTGAGGTCCGGAGTTGGGGAACACTGTGCTAGGCCATTCCACAGTATGACTGCTCTAACTGTAAAGAACCCTTTCCTGTTTTGCCTCCGGAATCGCATTTCTTCCACCTGTAATGAGTGACCCCTGGTTCTTAGTATGGCTTTTGGAAGGTATAAGTCATGTACCAGTCCGCTGTACTGGCCACACATATATTTATACATGTAAATGAGATCTTCTCTGAGGAGTCTTTTTTCTAAACTAAACAAGCCTAACTTTTCCAACCTTTCATCATATGAGAGGCCTTTCATCCCTTGTAATAATCTAGTTGCCGTCTATGAACTGACTCTAATTTCTAAATATCCTTTTTAAAATGTGGAGCCCAAAACTGGAACCTATATTCTAGATATGGCCTCACCAGTGATTTATAAAGGGCCAACAATACGTTGGGATCGCGGGATTTTATCTTTTTTTTTTTTTTATACTTGTAACACAAAAACTTTTTCTCCACTCATGGTTAGTGGTTTTGGAGAAGCCATTTATTGTCAAGCTACTGTGTTTTCTCTTTTTAAATAATAATGACAACCCAAAACATCCAAATAACCCTGAACAGAAGTTTATATACCCTGGTGCTTTTGGCCTGATAACATGCACCGAAGTTGACACAAATGGTTTTGAATGGCTACTAAAGGTAACATCCTCACCTGTGACCTGTGTGCTTGTAATCCGCGTGTGTGCATAAAAGCGGATTTTCTGGGATCCAGACAGACTCTTGCATCTTTCATCCAGCCACTGACGTTTCTGGATTGTGAGTCATTGGCAAAGCAAAAAAATTGTCAAGGGATTTAAGGGAAAAGGTAGTTGAACTGTATAAAACAGGAAAGGGATACAAAAAGATATCCAAGGAATTGATAATGCCAGTCAGCAGCGTTCAAACTGTGATTAACAAATGGAAAATCAGGGGTTCCGTAAAAACAAAACCACGGTCAGGTAGACCAACAAAAATGTTGTCCACATCTGCCAGGAAAATTGTTCGGGATGCAAAGAAAAACGCACAAATAACATCGGCTGAAATACAGGACTCTCTGAAAACTAGCGAAAAATGGGCTGCATGGCCGAGTCGCCAGAAGAAAGCCATTACTGCGCAAATACTACAAAGTATCTCTCCTACAATACACAAAACAGCGCAGAGACAAGCCTCAAAGCTTCTGGAACAAGGTCATTTTGAGTGGTGAGACCAAAATTGAACTTTTTGGCCACAACCATAAACATTATATTTGAAGAGAGGTCAACAAGGTCTATGATGAAAGGAACACCATTCCTACTGTAAAGCACGGAGGTGGATCGCTGATGTTTTTGGGATGTGTGAGCTACAAAGGCACAGGAAACTTGATCAAAATTGAAGGAAAGATAAATGCTGCCCGTTGTCAGCAAATACTGGAGGCAAATTTGCAATCATCAGCACGGAAGCTGCGCTTGGGATGTACTTGGACGTTCCAAGTTCCAACATGACAACGATCCAAAACACTAGGCCAAGTCGACCTGTCATTGGCTACAGCAGACCAAAGTGAAGGTTCTGGAGTGGCCATCTCAGTCTCCTGACCTCTATATAATTGATCCACTGTGGGGATATCTCAAGCTCGCAGTTCATGCTAGACAGCCCAGGAATTTACAGGAACTGGAGGCCTTTTGCCAAGAAGAGTGGGCAGCTTTACCATCTGAGAAAATAAAGAACCTCATCCACAACTACCACAAAAGACTTTAAGCTGTCATTGATGTTAGAGGGGGCAATACACAGTATTAAGAAATGGGGTATGTTAACTTTTGATCAGGGTAGTTTGGATGTTTTGGGTTGTTATTATGACTTAGGCTATGTGCACACTTTGCGGATTCTGCTGCGGATTTTTCCGCAGCGGATTTGATGAAATCCACAGTGCAAAAAGTACTGCGGATTTATCGCGTTTTTTTGTGCGGTTTCCACTGCGGTTTTAGACACCTGCGGGTTGTTAACATGGAGCAGGTGCCAAACCGCTGCGGATTCCGCACGGTTTCTGCGCGTTTTTTTCCGCACCATGTGCACAGCGTTTTTTGTTTTCCATAGGTTAACATTGTACTGTACACCACATGGAAAACTGCTGCGGATCCGCAGCATTCAAAAACGCTGCGGATTCGCAGCAAAAACCGCAAAGTGTGCACATAGCCTTAAAAAGAGAAAACACAGTAGTTTGACAATAAATAGCTTCTCCCAACCAATAACCATGAGTGGAGAAAACGTTTTGGTGTTATCATTCATATTCTCTGAATAAAGGCCAAGAAACCAAAAATTCTGCTGAAGTATGTAAACTTTTGAGTACAACTGTTTATGCAGAAATAGGATTACTCCATCCCAGGTGCATTACTATAAATTTATCTATATTAAACCTTATTTTCCAAGTGTTTGCCCATTCAGGCATATAATCCAGATTGTTTTGCTATATTATAAAATCAAGGTCAGATTTTAGTATCCTACATAGTTTGGTGTCGTCAGCAAAGCCTGACATATTACTCTCAATCCCATCCACTAGTTTATTAATAAAGAGGTTAAAAAGAATCTGCCCTAGCACAGATCCCTGCGGCACCCACTGCTGACTACAGTATATCTCATGCAGAGAACGTACTATTTACGATGACTTTGTTTCTTGTCATTTTAGTCAGTTCCTTATCTGCATATAGCTTCCCCCAGTCCTTGCTTCTTTAGCTTCCATATAAGTCTGTTGTGTGGTACAGTATCAATTGCCTTTGTAAAGTCCAGATAAAACACATCAGCCGCATTACCAACATCCTGGTTTGCACTTACCTCCTTCTAGAAACCCAACATGTTGCTTAGGCCTCTTTCACACTTCCGTCGGTGCAGGTGCGTCGCAATGCAGTGAAGCGATGTATCAACGGATGTTGTGAAAGTAGCTGAAAACGTGTGCGACGCATCCAGTCTTATGACAGATACGTCGAAGGAGTTCCTGCCTGGATTTTCAGGTATAAGATTCTGTAAGGAGAGAGAGGAAAAACGGGATACTTCGCTGGATTCCTGTGTTTGACGGTCAGCGACGGATCCTGCGTCCATAGGCTTCCATTATAGCCAACGACGGACAGCGCAGGACCCGTCGCTGAGCGATTTTCCGACGTGCACAAAAAACGTTCCTCTAAGCCTCTTTCAGATTTCCGTCTTTCAGCTCCAGTCACAATCCGTTGATTTTTTGAGAATACAGGATCCTGCAAAAAAATTTGCAGGATCCTGCATTTTCTCATAGACTTGTATTAGCGTCGGATTGTGATGGATGGCCATCCGTTTCATCAGTCGTGCACTGGATCCTGCGTAAAAAAAAACGGTCCGTCGGGCAGAGAAAACGTTCAGAGGAACGTTTTTTCTGCACGTCGGAAAATCGGTCAGCGACACATCCTGCGCTGCCCTTCACTGGCTACAATAGAAGCCTATGGGCGCAGGATGCGTCGCTGAGTGTGAAAAGCAGGAATTCAGCGACGGGTCCCGTCTTTTCAAACTGAGCATGCGTGGAAGAATTTCCCATCAGGGAAATTCTCGCTCGTTCTCTTTCTCTTTTACTATTGATGCTGCCTATGCAGCATCAATAGTAACAAGATATAATGTTAAAAATAACTACAAAAATAAAAAATCGCAGTATTCTCACCAACCGGCATTCCCGCGCAGCGTCACCAATGCTCCCGGCAGCTACGCCGCCCCACCTAGCGTTCCTAGTAATACATTGGAGAAAGTCGGCGTCTCGCAAGACCGCGACTTCTCGCAAGATTTCGCAATGTATTACTAGGAACGCTAGCTGCCGGGAGTATCGCTGAGCGGGAACGCTGGTAGGTGAGAATACTGCGATTTTTTTTTTTTTATTTTTTTATTTATTTTTTTTTTTAACCTGGTTTGTGTTGTGTATGCCTTTTTGAAGCGGAAAACAGCTGCGAAGATGCATACAGAACAGGTGCACATAGCCTCGACGGGCCCAGTGCACACGTTTTCCACAATCTGCACAGGATCCGTCATTTCAAAGTCTTGACGGATCCTGTGCAGATTTGGAAGACAGAAGTGTGAAAGAAGCCTTAGGCTTCTTTCACACTTCCGTCGGTACGGTGCCGTCACAAAGCGTCGGCGTGACGGACAGTGGTGATTTTTTGCATAACGTGGGCAGCGGACGCAGTATTTCGACACCTCCGCTACTCATTGTGAAGTTCCAGGGAGGAGGAGGTGGAGTTCCAGCCGCGCCTGCGCAGTTCAAAATGCAGGACCCGACGTACAAAAAAACGTTCCCTTGAACGTTTTTTCGCTACGACGGTCCGCCAAATACCGAGCATCCAGTGCACGACGTATGGAACGTGTGTCCATACGTCGCGATGCGTCGGTAATACAAGTCTATGGAGAAAAAACGCATCCTGCGGGCAATTTTGCAGGATGCGTTCTTTCTCCAAAACGACGCATTGCGACAGAAGCCAAACGACGCAAGTGTGAAAGAAGCCTTAACGTTTTCTCTGCACGACGGACCGCTATTTTCCGACTGATCCAGTGCACATCGGATGAAACAGATGGCCATCCGTCACAATCCGTCGCTAATACAAG
Source organism: Ranitomeya variabilis (assembly GCF_051348905.1). NCBI lineage: Eukaryota > Metazoa > Chordata > Amphibia > Anura > Dendrobatidae > Ranitomeya > Ranitomeya variabilis. The sequence continues at coordinate 410,242,220 of NC_135236.1, read as the reverse complement.
TCTATGGGAAAAAACAGGATCTTGCAGAAAAATTTGCAGGATCCTGTTTTTTCAAAACTCGACGGATTTCGACGGGAGAGAAAGGACGGAAGTGTGAAAGAGGCCTAAGGCCTCTTTCACACTTGCGTCTTGTGACGTCCGTCGCAATGCTTCGTTTTGGGTAAAAAAACAGATCTTGCAAATGTGCCCGCAGGATGCGTTTTTTGCCCATAGACTTGTATTGCCGACGGATCGCGACGCATGGCCATACGTCGCGTCCGTCGTGCACTGGATGCGTCGTGTTTTGGCGGATCGTCGGCACGAAAAAACGTTCAATGTAATGTTTTTTCGTACGTCGCGTCCGCCATTTCCTACCGCGCATGTGCGGCCGGAACTCCGCCCCCTGCTCCCCGGACTTTAGAATGGGCAGCGGATGCGTTGAAAAACTGCATCCGCTTTCCACGATGTGCCAAATTTTCACAACGTGCGTCGGTACGTCGCGCCGACGCTTAGCGTCGGACTCGTACAGACGCAAGTGTGAAAGAAGCCTTAGACACGACATATCTTTCATGAATCTGTGCTTGTGTTGTCATATATTATATTATTCTTTGCTCTGCAATATATTTCTGCAGGTCATCTCTTATGATGCCCTCAAAAACTTTGCACACTACTGATGCCAGACTTACCTGGAACAACCTTCTTAGCTTTCTTAAATATCGGTACCACTTCAGCCATACTCCAATCCTGTGGTATCGTCCCTGTTACAAGAGAGTCTAAGAATATGACATTCAGCGGTCTGTTAATTACTGAGCTCAATTCCCTCAGTATCCGTGTATGAATGCCATCTGGGCCTGGGAATTTGTCAATGTTTGATTTGTTCAGACGCAAGCGTGCTTTTTTTTTTTTTTTTTTTTTTTTTATAACTCAAATAGATTTTTATTAAGAATATAATCACAATAAACATTTTACAACAATACATGGATTTTGAAAGATTCCCCCCCCCCTTTCTCCCCATTTAGACAGCTCATGCTCTTCCCTTAGCATATCGTATACCGCCATATACTTTAGTATTATGTGATGACTCCTACTGTCCCCTTATAAACAAACATCCCAACAGGAAAAAACTGCCCAGAACGTTCTTCCCTCATCCCTCCCCTACCACAATTCCAGCCAAGGCGTCCACAGTTTATAATAAAACTCCACTTTCCCTATTTTCTGGTAAACCTCCTTTTCTAGAGTAATAACATGTTTCACATATTGAAGGTATTCTCCTCTCGAAGGTGGATCCTCTTTTATCCAGTTTCTTGCTATGAGCTTCTGAGCCATGTACAATAGTCTAGCAATTGCTGTCTTCAAATTGTTATCTACTCTTATCTCCTCTACATATCCCAACAAACACACCACCCGAACCTCCTTCAGGTCTCTGAAGCGTCTCCAACCTAATACGGGGGTGCTGCTTCCCCCACACCAATTTCCTAAATAAGGAGTTAATCCGCTTAAATTTCCCACGTGGTATCCAAATAGGTGAGTTATGGAGAACATACATTATCTTAGGCTTGAGAATCATTTTAATAAGATTGACTCGGCCCACCACTGACAAGTGCAATTTAGACCATGCCCCTACTTTTGCCTTAAGAACCCCCAACACGGGAGTCAAATTCTTATGCAAGTAATCTAATCGGCATAGAGATCCATATCCCCAAATATTTGAATTGATCAGCCTCTTTGTCTGCCTCCCTCCGCGACATCTCCCATCTCATCCCCTACGTCATCTACCTTAAACACAGTTGATTTATTCAAATTTATCCTCAACCCCGACAATGCTCCAAATCTTTCAATAAGCCGAATAGCATTCCCCAATGAGACATGTGGATCGCTCAGGAACAGCAGTATGTCGTCTGCGTATAATGCTAGGAGTGGACATCCCTGTCTCGTAACTTAATCGTACGAGAAAACTCTCCATTCGACCTAACTCTAGCCACTGGCTGCGCATACAGCAGTTTGACCCAGGACACAAATTGTGGACCAAAACCCAAACAGTGTAACACCTGCCACAAATACCCCCATTCTACACTGTCAAAAGCCTTATGGGCATCTAAGGATGCAGTAACTCTCTAGCCACAGTTATCAGCACTCAGCTGTACATTCATAAAAAGTATTCTCAAGTTAATTGCTGTATACTTGTCGGGCATAAAGCCGGACTGATCCGGATGTATTAATTTAGAGAACACCTGACAGTCTGGTTGCCAACACACCGGGCAGAAGCTTGACATCTGTTGTAAGCAAAGAAATTGGTCGGTATGACTCAGGATACCGTAAGTCTTAATCCTCCTTCAGGATTACCACTATTATGGCTTCTCTCATGGAGGCTGGCAGGATTCTCCTACTCTTAGCCTCCTCCAAGACCACTCTTAATCTGGGCATCAACACTTCCTCCATATCTTTGTAAACTTCGGCTGGTAGTCCATCTGCTCCTGGCGCCTTACCCCTTGCCATTGACCTTAATTCCCGACTCAATTCCTCATCCGTAATGGGTGACTCCAAACTTTCCCGGTCATCCTCACTCAGCTTAGTCAACTCAAGTCCCCCTAAAAAAGCCCCAGTGTCTCCCATGGATGCATCCACCCGCAAGGAGTACAAATCCGCATAGAAGTCCGTAAAGACCTCCAAGATCTCAGAAGTCTCCAGCACCTTCGCACCGTTTGCTGAAACCAATGAATGCACAAATGATGTACTCCTCTGAGCAGAGGCCACCAGCGACAGCATATGACCCACCGTCTCCCCCTCCTGATAAATAGCTAGTCTCTGAAACTTTCTTTCTCTCCGCCCTCTCCAAAAGAATATTATCCATTTTATTATGAGCTTCTTTTAACTGTTTCCCAGCCACAGGGGTACCCAGAGCAATCATTTCATCCTCCGCTACTCTCAGCCACTCACTTGCCGTTCTTTCCGCCTGTTTTGTCCGCCGCTTACATCTACTATCTCTAAACAGCAATCCCCACAAATACGCTTTCATAGTCTCCCAAATAGTGGGTATATCAGCACTCCCATCATTAAACTCAAAAAACTCCTCTATCTCCCGCTGTATGTTGCCTATATCAATACTGCGCAACCAGTTAGGGTGAATTTTTCACTCTCCCCTGCACCCGGCCGGCGCCCCATCGGCCGCAGCTCCACCTCAATCGGATTATGATCCGAAAATGCCCGTGACGGGTATCTCACGTCTCCCACCATTGAATCTAACTTTTTATTTCCAAGAGCCATATCTATTCTAGATAAGTTATCATGGGCCGGTCAGTAGCAAGAATAACCCTTCTCCCCAACGTGTCTCACCCTCCACAGATCAATCATGCCAATTTCCTGAACATGTGTACCAAACGTATTAGTATGACCTTCAGACCTATTCTGTAAGTTTTTGTTCCTATCCCAGAAGTCATCACATATAGTATTGAGGTCTACAATGTTTAGAAGTGGTATCGGGTCCCCTCGCCCCACCAGCTCCAACACTTCTCTAATTTTCTTACTGGAATAGGGAGGTGGAATATACATAGCCACGACACACAGCAGCACCCCAAGCAATTTACATTTCACCACCACATATTGACCATCCACATCAACATACACCTTCATCTCCTCAAATCGCACCCCCGCAGGAATCCGTACTGACACTCCCCTTGAGTATGTAGAGAAAGTAGAGTGATACGCTTTCTGTATCCAGCGCCTAGACAAGACATCAACCCTCAAGCACTACATGTGTTTCAAGCAGATATATCAATGAGGCCCTTTGATCACGAGCATACTGTAAAACCGCCGCCTGCCTGGTTTTAACTGCTAGGCCTCTTATATTCCAACTCAGTATTTTAATACTGTCCCCCATCATACCTCTCGTCAACATTCAGGCTGTGTGCACACGTTCAGGATAAAAACGCTTAAAAAAACGCATACATATGTATCCCATCATTTATAATGCATTCCGCAATTTTTGTGCATATGTTGCATTTTTTTCTGCAAAAAAAAGCGTCGTGGTAAAAAAACGCAGCATGTTCATTAATTTTGCAGATTTTTTGCAGATTTCCCACTATATTATTGCATTGGGAACCTCCGGGAAAAAAACGCAAAAAATCCGCAAAAAGCGCGATAAAAACGCATGCGGATTTCTTGCAGAAAATGTCCGGTTTTGTTCAGGAAATTTCTGCAAGGAATCCTGACGTGTGCACATAGCCTCAGAGTAACCTTATTTCTTGGCCTGAGCCTCCCAACTCCCATCCCTACCCTCCCCCCAACTAAAGCTTTTTCCTCTCGTGGAGAGTGGGGCTCCTCTGCCCATTAGAGACACTCTCCCTTGGATCACTTTCTCTTCCCCCTCCCGCCGCGTGCGTCTTTTTGTGTTACACTATTTGTATCTGGTGGTAAACTTTATTGGTGTAGAAAACGATAGTCTTAAAGGGACTATTTGTCAGTACAGAATGACTGTTCAAAGCAAGTACAGGCACTCTGGCCACTATCCGTTATATACACCTTCCCACCTGCTTGTTTTCCATCTATATCCACCCTTCTGTGGCTCTAAGAAGCCAGAGCTGTCAATCAAACAAAAGAGGAGATGGTGAAGATGGTGGGAAGATGTACATAAATGATTGGCGCCGCCAATGATTGGGTCTTTTTCTAGTTAAACCATCCTCATATAGGTGGTGCATCCCATTGTAATGAAATGACTATTTAAATGTAATCTCTATAGCATTGGAGGGGTCAGAATGCTATAAAGCGAAAACTGCAAGATTTCAGAATGTCAATGGGTGATGGTCAATGCTCACCTCCTCCCTCTCTGCACAATGGCATTTGTTCAGGTGACAGAGCATGCTTACATGACTCCCCATACAAATCAGTTACTCTATTGCTGTCTCGAGCCATGTGACTGCTGTAAAGCATATCTCTGAATGCTATTAACACCAACTATCCTAGGAATCCTTCACCCATTATTGTCAAAAAAATAAGAGAAATCTACTTTTAGAAATAAAATATAGACTAGAATAAATGTTTAACTATCCTGTTTGTTAGGGGAAAAACCATCTTTTACACATTTTTATGCACTTTTGTATGTTCTTATAGAATAGATTGAAAGACAATGTCATAAATGAACGTTTTGCTGCTATCAGATGTGCAGAGTTGAGAAAGAAACTATCTTCTGTCTTGCTGTATTATTATTTTTTTTTATTCAAAAGAATAAGTATGCTGTGTTGGGGAAATAAAGCTGTAAATCTCATCAACGTTGTTGTCCGATGCAGTGTGAGTAATATGTCATTGCAATGTGACGTGTCTAAATCTTGTCTGCTCTCCCATTAAATAGAGGTGAAAACCCCTGTAGCTATCCTAATTTAATTAAATTTAATTTAATTTAATTTGTAATAGTTACTTTAGTTGGTACTATTATTTATACCTCTGTCCTAATCCCACCCAGGGCGTCATTATGGGGCTGTAACATGTGAGGGCTGCAAAGGATTCTTCAAAAGAAGTATTAGGAAAAATTTGGTTTATACATGCAGAGGAGCAAAAGATTGTGTGATTAACAAACACTACCGGAACCGATGTCAGTACTGCCGGCTACAAAGGTGTATCGCACTGGGGATGAAGCAGGATTGTAAGTATCTGTTTACAGCAATTTACCTTTTCTGACAGATCTTCAGTATACCACTAAAGTTGTATTCTGTCTTTCTCACTTTCTAGATGTACTGGGCACCTATTCATTTGAATCAGTACCCTGTATAAATAGCTGTGCAGCTAGGGACGTGTGACTCCTACAGCTTTCTCCAGTGAGCGTCTGTCAGCACAGCACAGAATGAGTGTTCAAAGCAAGCGCAGGTACTTGATGTACCCTTGGTGTGGCCAAACCTTTAAGTACACCTTCCCACCTTCTTGTTTGCGGTCTATCTGCTCGCTCACCTATTTTGATTGACTGCTCTGGTTTCATAGAGCCATTGAATGGCAGACATGGAGGGAAATCAAGTGGGAAAGTGCACTTAAATGATTGGCCACACTATGATGTAGCGAGTGCTTGTGCTAGGTTTGAACAGCTATTCTGTGCTGACCGATTCTCTTTAAATGCCTTTTTCAACAGCTAAATTTGCTACTGTTTACTTACTATAATCGTAACAGTCTATTTTTTTGCCTCTAGCAGTTAAGATGCTTTTTTCTGCTTTCATTGCATTCTAAAGTCCTGATTCTTCAAGGATATTTCTGGTGTAAAACTGGTTTTAATGTAACCAAATTCCTGTGCAACTTTTAGTTGAGTAAAAATTTTGCAAACTTTGGCGAGCTCTGCCAACATTTTGAAAAGTAGATGATGCTTCGCCAAGTGATGGATGGCCGCCAAATTTGTCACAAAAGTGGAGTAATTATGACTGAAATGTACTACAGTTGTTGATAGAAGTACAGTATATTTTCTTACAGTGGTTCACAGTGCTCCAAATTAATTAAGGGACACATCTTACTCCAGCACACTGTTCATCAAGACCTACAGTACTTGCAAAACGCCAGTCTTGGTGAATGGAGGCCTAGTACTAATGTGTAACGGAGTAAGGCTGGGTTCACATTGCGTTATGGCAGTCCATTAGACCCCTATTATTGGGCGCATCGCCAACGCATGCCATAATCGGCATGCGTTAGCGATGTGCCGTCATTCAGTGACAGAGCCTCGGACGTGGGCTGCAGCGTGTGAGGCTCCGTCACTGCTAGCACAGATGAATCATCTGCGCTAGCGGTATAGCATAACGCGATGGCGTGTATGCTATAGCGTTAACGCAGCCCGCCATCGCTATGCGTTGAACGGGCTGCTTTAACGCAATGTGAACCTGGTCTTAAGAAAAATGGATCTTAATGAGCTGACTCTTGTGTACATAAATTGGTATAAAACCTTCCTCCCTCCACTCTATACTGCCATTGCCTATAGAGTGTATCGATTATTGCTCTGCTCTGAGAAACACTGTGGTTTCCAGTGTTGCAAGGATTAACGTGTATAATGACAATTTCTGTAAAAAGCTGCACAATAGTATGGCGCTTACATAAGCAACATAACTAAAAGATGACTCTCTTATTTTATCCCACTTTATATGAAATATTTTTCTAAACAAGATGAATTTGCTTGTATTTGTCATTCCTCCCAAGATTTAATTATTTAAACCCCTCAATGTTTGCTGATTTGCAGCTGTGCAGTGTGAAAGAAAACCTGTAGAAGCTGCGAGAGAAAAATCATCAAACTGTGCAGCATCCACAGAAAAAATCTACATTAGGAAAGATTTGCGAAGTCCTCTCGCTGCAACAACGACCTTTGTAACTGATAACAAACCGGTGAGGTGAGTTTTGTTTTGTAGCACAGTTTATTATCAGATGACCTGTATGGTTTTGGCAAAAAAAAAAAAAATTGTGTCATGGTTTTTGTAGTGTCTAAGTTTTTGGCTTATTAATTATGCTTTCGGTCAGATCTTTGGGACTGAGCTTTAGGGTTTGCTCACATCTGCGTATATAAATTCGCTGAGATTCTCAGCCCAAAAGGTTGGCGAGTGTCAAAAGTTTTTTTTTGTTGTTGTTGTTGTTGTTTTTCTTCTCAACTAGCATTGGTATGTCATGAGTGTTATGAGAATGTGTTTTTTTCCTCAACCAATGCATTTTTAACATCAGCTTTATGCTGAAAAAAGAGCTTGATCTAATGCCGCTAGGCAAAAATATGAGTAACTGAACATGAGGTTCTTGGATTAACATTCTAATCAGACGGTATAAAGCCCACTGCTACGTCACGGTGAACCTCTCAGTGGGTCCTAACTTTTGTTGTCTTAGAGGAGTGTTGCGCTAACCACCACTGCAGCGACAATGCACCAGCAGGGCGGGAGGCCTGGTGCCTCACAGCACCCATGCTGCGAGACTGAGTCCCCATGACTGCATACCGCACCAACCCATATGCACAAAATCACAGCAATAATGGCCGCCACACAGTGCCAACACCAAATGAAAGACCGTTGAAACTCTCTTTCCTGGTGCAGTGTCACTGCGATGGTGGTTAGTGCATATATCAATAAGATTATCACATTTCTCAGCCAATTACCTGCTGTTACCTTACGGACGTCACCGCTCGCAACATGAAAACTTACTGGCAGTTCTCACGCTGTGAGCTGTCACGCTGCAGTATATTGTTACTGCAGTTCATTGGCTGAGAAATGTGATAACCTTATTGATGCACCTCTTGTCGCAGCAGCCATATTCACACTCTATTCTGTGAATGAGCTGTAACATTACAGATGTAGCAGAGTAAGTGATCATCATGGGACGTCCGTTATATGGATTACGGCAGACATTTAGGATTAATTTTTCTTATGGTATTAAATGGTAAGATATGGTAATAGTTGGGGAGTGCTTTTTACAATTAAAGCAGCCTGGGAGCCCTCGCGGGCAGGGTCCTCCCTTCTTCTGTACCTGTTAATGCCTTGTTTTTTGCTCATGTTTATTATATTTGTCTAGATTTACCCCTTTTGACATGTAAAGCGCCATGGAATAAATGGCGCTATAAAAATATATAATAATAAAAGGACTTTTTTCTGTGTATTTTTTTGTTTTTAACTTGTGTCTGACAGACACCTCTCCATTACTAACCCTTGGGTTTGATGTCAGTGAACATTACAAAGCTGACATCAACCCCCATTACCCTAATTCCCAATGCATCAGAGCAACTGGAAAGAGAGACCGAATTGTTGCATCTAATGGATGCGGCATTTCTGGAGCGGCTCAGGGCTGATGTTATAAGTTTGGGAAGGGGCCAATATTCATGGCTCCCTACCCAGCCTATTGATATCAGCCCACACCTGTCTATTTGGCATTTGCTGGTTATTAAAAATAGGGGTACCCCATGTAATTGTTTTTTTAGAGAGGTCCCTCTTTTTTAATAACCAGTAAAGGCTAAGCAGACAGATGTGGGCTGATATAATTCCATAGGTCTTCCCAGCTGATTAATAACACCATCTCAGAGCTGTCTGCTTTCCCTCAGCTGGTTATTAAAAATAAGTGGGACCCCACACAATTTTTTAAAATTTATTTTTACATTTATTAACTAAATATATGTGCAATAAATTACACACAAAACACTGATTATATAACACTGACGTCTTCCTATATACAGTATATCCTATCTATTCTGACGATTCATGCTGTGAATTTACTGTACTTGGCTGGGGACATGTCTCGTTTCCTATGAGATGTGTGCGAAAAAATCGGACAGCACATACATGGTCCGTGTGCCATGCAATTTTTTAATTTTTATTTTTCTTGCACCCTTTGGCTTGCATTGGTGAGTCTTGGCCGCTTTACACGTCCATATACAGCATGCTCCATTTTTTTTCTCACCCCAATTCCACATGAACAAAAGCATGCAGATGAACACTGCCTCATTGAATAACATTGGTGCGAGTGCAATGAGATGTTTGTTTTTTTTTCTCTTTCCCCCATGATGACACCACGGAGAGAGGGGATCTGCCCCCAGGGACAGGAAACCTACAGATAAAAAGGCGGTACCTCGCTCCTGAATCAGTTGGTTTCCAGTCCCTGGGAAACCTACAGTCGACATGGACAGCAGCTTACCTTTGGATCAGCGTGGGATGCCGGGGCCGAATAGTCCGATCCAGGCAGCGGGGGTTCCCTGCCTCGGCTGGGGCGGTTGCCTGAAGCGCCACCGCTGGGGTCAGCGGACCTTGAGGGTGTGCGGGGAGCGTTGGCAGAAGAAATGGATAAAGACCACCTCTCCCGGAGCGTGTCCCCATCTGTTTCATTGCGTGCGGTGTCCGGGGCTCCGGAGCAGCAGTGTGCATGCGCAAGAGGCGTGCCCTTGTGACGCCAGCGGGCGCCGCAATGCTTACTGGGAAACAAGTACTGCGCATGCGTGAGGTCCCTAATGACGCGGATGGCGCATTGCATTACTGGGAACGCTGTGGCTGGGCACGCAGCACTCCCTCATGGAATGGAAGCTGTGGGAGGTCCCGGAATAGGGATATAAACAGCGGGAACTCCTGGAACAGAGCTTCACATTGAGCTTGGCGTCCCTACTGGAAGCTCTTGGTCGCTCATGCCAGAGGAGCAGGCCTCGCAGGGTCAGTCTCCCCATCATGGGCAGCAGCAGCGACAGCGGAACCAACAGCAGCAGCAGCTGCAACATCAGAAGACGCTGATGGAGAAGGATTCTTCCCATCGACGCAGCGGCAGCAACTACTCGGGCTCAGTAAGTGTGTCAGCGTGGTCACCAGCGGAAAAGAGAATCCATCGTTTGGAATGGTTTCTCCCCCGAACCCGGTATCCTTCTTTCTGCTGGGATGGTACGTGAACTTCGTGAAAGTCCACTTTGTAATTCGGGTCCTGTTTTCCTCTTATAGGGAAAGAAGTGTACCACCAAGTCTAAAAGTAGGATTTGTGCTCTGTGCAGAGGAACTACCCGCTACATGGGTGAAGAGACTCTGTGATTCTTGTATAGAGCAGACAATTTGCGATGAGTCCCCAAACTTTGCTTCAGACCTTAGGTCTTCAAATAGAAATCCAGTGGAAGACACCCTAAAATACCTGCAGAAATCAGGGAAAAAGCGGCAAAAAGCCAAACAGAGATCCCCGGAGTCTGGGTCTAGTAGTAGAGACAGCGAAGCAAGCGACTTGGATTCTTCCAGTTCATCATCTTCCTCGTCATCGTCCTCAGAAGGTGGTCGTAGCTGTTCTGTTTTCCAATAGGGGAAACAGTCTGATTTAAAGCGGTTAGAACCACCATGGGTCTAGTGGACCCTCTTCCCAAGAAAACTGTTCAGGATATGTTTAGTGGGCTAGAGCAGAAAACTAGGAGGTCGTTCCCATTAAATGAGAAAATTCAGTCATTAATTAAAAGAGAATGGATAAAGCCAGAAAAAAATGGCCTTCTTACCCCAAAAAGGATATATCCTTTTGAAGACCCTGTTTGTTCTTTTTGGGAATGGCACCAAAGTAGCAATCGCCAAAGCTTCCAAAAAATTTGCCCTACCTTTCGAGGATATAGGGGTGCTAAAAGACCCCATGTATAAAAAAGAGGATTCATTCCTCAAGGCTTCCTGGGAAGCCGCTGGAGGGGGGGGCTAAAGCCAGCTATTGCCGCCACCTGTACGGCTAGGGTACTAAGGACTTGGCTGGATCACTTGGAATCACAGCTAAAAGGCATAACCCGTAGAGAGACAATTCTAAATTCTGTTCCTTTAATGAGGGGGGTGGCGGCTTTTCTGGCAGACACATCTGTGGATTTGGTCAGGCTAGCCTTGTGACTTAAAGGGAATCTGTCACCTCATTTTGCCGCTATAAACTGCGGCCACCGCCATCAGGGGTTTATCTGCAGCATTCTGTAATGCTGTAGCTAATCCCCCGATGTAAACTGAAAGATAAGAAAAATTATCTGCCCTTTTGAGGGCAGAGCAAAGTACTGCAGTGCGCAGGTGCCGAGAAATGTCAGAGAGGCCCGGCGCCTGCGTGCTGCAGTACTTTACGCTGCCCTCAACAGGGCAGATAAAGTACGCCTGCGCAGGAGCTGTGACAGAAGCAAGGAAGAGGACGTCATCGCATGAAGATGGGAGGACTGGGACCTGCGATGCCCATCGGACTGGACTGCTGCCCCTTGTGAGAATAATCTAACTTGTTTTTCTTGTCTTTCAGGTTACATCAGGGGCTTATCTACAGCATTTCAGAATGCTGTAGCTAAAAGCCCTAATGGCGGTGGCCGCAGTTTATAGCGGCAGAATGAGGTGACAGATTCCCTTTAAGTGCTGGTCGGGGGACCTACAGTCAAAGTCAAAATTGTGCTCTATTCCCTGCGAGGGTGAGTTCCTGTATGGACCCACACCAGACGATATCCTAGATAAAGCAAGGGATAAAAAGAAATCTTTCCCTAACCTCTCCGGTCATTCCTATAAACGGCCCTTTCGGAGTAGGAGATTTATCCAGAGGAAGCCCCCCTAAAACCCCCTAGGATAGGTGGGAGGGTAAAAGGAGTAGAGGCAAGGGGTTCATTTTCAACAAGCCCATCGTCAACAAAAAGCAATCCCAATAAGGGTGTTTCCCGGGGGGGGGGGTTATATTTTTTTTCTCCCGGCTTGGGAAAAAATATCCAGCAGTGTGTGGATTCTGAATATAATAAAATCAGGACTAAAACTAAATTTCCATTCCCCACCCCCCATCCTTCGTGACCCGCAGAGACCCTCAAAAGAGGAACAGCTGGCCTTACAACAGGAGATTCTGGGCCTAGTGGAGAAGTCCGTTCTTCAGGAGGTTCCTTGCCAAGAAAGAAGCAAAGGTTTTTACTCCCCTCTTAAGGAGAAATCCAGATGGGACATTCAGGACAATTGTAAACTTAAGAAAACTAAACAAATGTTTGGAAGTGCCGCCCTTCAAGATGGAAACAATAAACTCATCAGTGAAAATGCTATTTTCTTCCTGTTTCATGACTGTGTTAGACTTAAAGAAGGTGTACTATCACGTCCCCATTCACGAGGACTATCGCAGATTCCTCAGGGTGGCAGTCACAATGCAGGGGGAGATAAAACATTATCAGTTCAGAGCCCTTCCATTTGGGTTTGGCTATTGCCCCAAGTGTATTCACCAAAATAGTGGCAGAGGTAATGGCACACTTAAGGGAGCAAAATATCTTGATAGTCCCGTATCTAGACGACTTTTTAGTAATAGGCAATTCCCCTCGTCACTGCAGAGATCAGTTAGAGTTAAGCGATCTTTAACCAAGCTAGGTTGGCTTCTAAATTTGCCGAAATCCAGGATCATGCCGAGTCAAGTACAAGAGTTCCTAGGCATCATACTAGACTCGAACAAACAGGAATGTCGTTTCCCAGATCGAAAGGTTCAAAACATGGTAGAGCTGGTGTCACGAGTAAAGGACATCCCCTCCACTACCCTGCGGAAGGCAGTGTCACTCCTAGGGACGATGACTTTGTGTATCCCGGCTGTCCGGTGGGTCCAGGCCCATACCAGAGAACTACAGTGGGAAATATTAACAGCAGAAATTTCTCTAAAAGGAAATTTAGAGGGGCGGTTAACCATCTCATCAGAAACCGTTATTTTGCTGCAATGGTGGACGAACGCAGACAGTTTAGTTTGGGGGGTTCCCTGGGTTTTACCAATCTCCCGGTTCTTGACTACAGACGCAAGCCCCAGGGGGTGGGGGGCTCACCTGAACGATTAGTTAACCCAGGGAGTTTGGACTTGGGAGTTAAGACCGTTTTCCTCGAACATGAAAGAACTATTTAGCTGTGAAGTTCTCCCTTTTACATTTTCTGAACACCCTGGTCCCACCACTTAAGAGTATTCTCTGACAACCGATTAGTGGTAGCGTATCTAAATCATCAGGGGGCACCAGATCCCGCCTTCTAATGGACGTGACAGGGTCAATTTTTCAGCTAGCCGAGGACAACTTAAGCTCTTTGTCAGCGCTCCACATAAAGGGGGCAGATAATCAGACAGCAGATTTTCTAAGCCGAACTCAGCTGAGACAGGGCGCGTGGGAGTTGAAGCAGACTGAATTCGATCAAATTGCAAAAAAATGGGGATGTCCAGCCATAGACCTGTACGCAAACATTCAGAACCGGAAAGTAGATACCTTCTGCTCAATAGATCCCCTGGGAAACCCAGTTGCTCTAGACGCACTCATGATCCCTTGGAATTACCATATAGCATACGCCTTCCCGCCAATTTCCCTGATTCCAGCAGTTCTGAGGAAAATTCAGGAGGGCACAGAAAGGGTAATTTTGATAACCCCCTTCTGGCCAAGGAGAACTTGGTTTTCTTGGCTGAGGATGTTGTCCATCTCCAACTCTTGGGTTCTTCTGGATATCCCGGACCTTCTTTCCCAAGGGCTGGTGGTGTATCCGCAGGTAAAAAAAGCTTACACTTGACAGCATGGAACTTAAAGGTCACTTTTGAGCAAATGGGGTTATCAAAAAATTATTCGCCACTCTTTGCAGAGTAGAAAACCTGTAACTACCAGATCATACGGGAGAATCTGGAAAAAAAATTGTCAGTTTAAGGCGTCAGTTTGGACAGGGAGGTTTCACTCACGGCCATATTAGAGTTTCTACAGAAAGGTCTGGAACAAGGGCTGGCCACAAGCACTTTGAAAGTTCAGGTTGTGGCGCTAGGGGCCCTGTACAATTTTGACCAGGCGGGGTATCGCTGGATAGCCAGATTTATCAAGGCTGCAAGTAGATCTAGGCCCATCCTCTCTCGTGGTACCCCCGGGACCTGAATTGGGGCCTCTCAGTTCCAACTAAGGCCCCCTTTGAACCTCTATCAGAAGCCTCGCTGAACGTTCTATCACTTAAGACTTCTCGTAGCTCTAATGTCAGCTCGTAGAGTCAGCGATATCCAGGCACTATCGGCATACCTGCCTTTCACACAGATTTTAGAGGATAGAATTGTTCTTAAAACTGACCCGGCCTACCTTCCAAAAGTGGCGTCACGGTTTCACAGGTCTCAGGAGATCTCCCTCCCTTCCTTCTGTCCCATTCCCAAAAATAGGCGTGAGGAAGCATTACATACACTAGATGTCAGGAGATGCATAATCCAATATCTAACGGCCACACAGGAGTGTAGGAAGGATAGGTCTCTTTGTGTGCTTCCAGGGTCAACGGAGGGGGCAGAAAGCATCCAAGGACACGCTTGCAAGGTGGAAAAGAGATGCTATCGCCCTGTCATACTCCTCACATGGGGCAGCAAAAATAGGTCCACTCAGCAAGAGCAGTGGCAACTTCCTGGGCAGAAAGAGCCGGCGTCTCGATAGAACAGATATGTAGAGCCGCTACTTGGTATTCCCCCTCTACTTTCTTTAACCACTATCGGCTGGACCTAGCCTCCTCTTCAGACCTTGCCTTCGGGAAAAGGGTTCTGGAAGCAGTCTTCCAATCCCCCCTACCTAATCTGCATATGTCTGCAATTCTCTCTGTGGTGCCGTCATGGGGGAAAGAGAAAAATGTAGTTACCTACCGATATTTCTCTGAGCACATGACTGCACCCGTACGTTCCCTCCTTTCACGTGTGGGTGTGCATGCTTAGTTTACTTAACGTTATGTTTAAAAAACAAATTATATATATATATTTTTTTTGACACACGGTGGCTCCATTAAGTTTCATAAGTAATGATAAATATTTTTTCATTATTCATGTTGTTGATCTGAAGTTTCTTTAGTTCTCTCTAAAACAACTGATGGAGGAGAGAGGTACCACCTTTTTAATCTGTAGGTTCCTGTCCCTGGGGTCTGATCCCCTCTCTCCATGGTGTCGTCGTGGGCTCAGAGAAAAAACTTTATCGGTAAGTAACTATATTTCTCTTGTATATTGCACTTGCTGATTTTATACGCACATGTGAGCTAATCCTTATAATGTTTTGCAGATTCCAAAGCCCATGTTCCTTCATCTCTACTACCCTTTTTTTCTTTTTTTTTTTCTTTAATTCCAGATCAAGCAATTTGTTGGATTCTGGAATGTTAGTGAACATACAGTCTTCTGGGATTAAAACCGAGCCCATGCTAATAACACATGAAAAGGTAAAAGGTTAAGGAATAAACGATAAATGGATCCCAATGAATTCTACAAACAGTAGAACTGTGTGAGAAATTAAGTGGACCTTAAAGTGAAGCTGCCATGCAAAAATTATTTATTTAAGTCATCTTTTTGTGGGTTAAATTTTTATTAAATATCACGATCTATATTCAAAATAAAAAAAAATATAAAACTTGCAATTTTTGCACTGGCCACTGGGACTTTTTTTTTTAGACTCTAATTGTCTGTTGTTTCAAGAAACAACACATGTACCTAGCCACAATGCTTAGGCCCTGACCCTATCTTTTGTATTGAAGTGTCTAATGAGCCTGGTCAAAGGTCATTATGAAGGAAGGGAGTGCAGAGGAAACTGTCACATCACCTATTGTAATTGGTGGATCCTGTGTTTTAAGCTGTGTAGAGATTTTGCCTGTCACCATAATCCTGCTTCTACTGCTATGGATACTGTGAACTCTTCCTGAGTGGACAGTAAGTATGAGTCTAAAAAAGACCGAGTGGCCAGTGGGAAAAAAGCAGGGTGGATTGATTTAAATCACGCCGATTTAAATCATGATTTAAATCACGATTTAAATCAAAAGATTTTTTTCTATTTAAATCGGATCGATTTAAATCATGATTTTAATCATGATTTAAATCACTGATTTAAATCAAAAGGTTTTTTTTAATATAAATCACGATTAAAATGAGAAGTGAGAGCAGTGCGCATGTGCGCCCATAGTTACACGGACGAAACTAGGGGCAACGATCTAACCCCAAAGTAAGTAAAAATCTTTTTTGTTTTACTATATGGCAATAGGTAGGTGTTTAAAAGCAGCATGTCTTAATTGTATAAACTATTAATAGCCTCCACATTTTGCTCATACTGCCCCTTTAATTCCACACTTCTAGCTTGGTTTCACTTTTGGTTTAGTTTCTTTTTCCATTCAGTTGACATGCCCAAACTTGTTGGATAGTCAGCATCCTACAGAAACCTCTGGAAGAGCATGGCATTGTGAATGTTACACATATACAGCCTTTATTCTACTGAGTTAAACAACTCAGCTTTATCTCATGATGGAAGAACCTTTGGATGGTAAAATATTTTCCTCAAAAAGCAGTTTATTGAAAAAAATCCGATTTAAATCAAAAAAATCCGATTTAAATCAAAAAAATCCGATTTTTTTGATTTTTTTAAAAAAACATTGATTTTTATCCACCCTGGAAAAAAGCAAGATTATTATTTATTTTTTTTTAAAGTAAATATCGTGATATAAAAAATGAAACCAATATTTCCATTTTTGTTGTTGTTTTTTTTTTTATTTAAATACATGTACACCAAAAACTTGACTTAACGGAGTTGTTCATTATTTAGACAACCCTTTTTCAATTTGTATGTTTCGCCCAGTAAGATAACACTCCTTCTCACCTCAGATAGCGGCCCCATTCCAGTGGTGTTGGTGCCCGTTTTCTCAGGATTTGCCTGACATACTGTCACATGATACATGCAGCCAGTCAGCGCTGTCTTCTCTCTTCCCTCATTTGGACAAATCAGACATCCGGAGGAATGGAGAGCAGCAGTTGCTCTTTCACTTCCTTCAGATGTCAGTTACATCCATAGTAGAGAAGTGTGAAGTGAGTGGCATCAGGGATTGTGTAACATACCAATGTGATGGGAACCCCAGGAAATCTGCCGCCAACAATACTCTGATGGCACGGGAGGTGAGTATAGGTATTAATATTTTACTGGGGGTAAATAAGGGGATTGAAAATGGGTTGTCTTAAGTAGTGGATAACCTCTTCAATCCCTTCCCGACATGCACTGAACATATACTGCTCTGTGGGAGCTGTGTTACTGCAAACAGCAGTATATGTACGGCGGCACAATCATGCAGCATCACGCTGAGTGCCGCGGCGATCATAAGCGGGTGTCAGTTCTGGGTGACAGCTGACACCCTGCAATAACACCCATGATTGGTGCTAGCACCGATCGCTTGCATTTAACCCCTTTGATGCCACAGTCCGTAGAGACAGCGGCATGGAGGAGCATCGCGCAGAGAAAAAGTTCCCTTCCATGGAGACCCCCGGCCACAAGATGGTCCTTCGGGGTCCTGCAGGGAAGGTGGCTTGTGAGCGCCTGCTGAGAGACGGAGCTGACATGCCTACTTTCCTGCCTGTCAGATGCTGATGTGATACTCTGCAGTGCAGAGTATCAGATCAGCGATCTGTGACCCAGGATGTGACAATGTAAAAAAGTTTTGAAAAAATAAATAAATAAATCCCCAAATAAAGAAACAAAAATGTTTCCAATAAATACGTCTCGCTCTATAAAACTGTCCCACTAGTTAACCCCTTCAGTGAACACCGTAAAAAAAGAAGCAGAAAACAATGCTTTATCATCATCCCGCCAAACAAAAAGTGCAATAAAACGCGATCAAAAAGACGATTGGAAATAAAAATGGTACCACTGAAAATGTCATCTTGTCCCACAAAAAAACAAGCCGTCATACAGCTTAATCAGCAGGAAAATAAAAAAGTTATAGCTCTCAGAATAAAGCATTGCAAAAATGGCTTTTGTGTAAAAGCGGCAAAACATTAAAAAATCTAAATAAATTGGGTATCACTGTAATCGTACTGACTTACCAATTTTACCACACACGAAACGGTATTTAAAAAAAAAAAAAAAGCAATTCCTGAATTGCTGTTTTTTGTTCTTTCTGTCTCCCAAAAACCGTAATAGAAAGCCCTAAAATGGTACCAATAAAAACATCAGCTTGTCCCGCAAAAAACAGTCATGTTATGGCTTATCGGTCGAAATATGGAAAAATAATAGCTCTCAAAATATAGTGATGCACACACTAGTTTTTGCAATAAAAAACGTCTTTTAGTGTGACAGCAGCCAAACATAAAACCCGATATAAATCTGGTATCACTGTAATCGCACCGAAGAATAAAGTTGCCTAATCACTTATATTGCATGAGGAACGGAGTAAAAAAAATAAATAAAACCAATTCTTCACATAATGTTGATTTTTTTTATTTTTATTTTTTCATTCTGCATGGCAAAGATCGCAGTAAGGCTCGGCGCACATTTATCCTGCGCTCTACGCTGAGCGCTTACACCAGGGTTTCTGTGTAAATCTCTGACATACATGATTCAGATGGACCCTCTGGCATAAGATTCCTTATAATGAGGTAGATGGAGACACTCTGAATGGCATAGGACCTGTGAACCTGCGATGTCCATCTTATTAGGATTGCATTAAAGTGCTATCGGCCACAGTTTTGTGCTCTTCTGAAAAGGACACCCCTGAAAAGAGGCCAAATGTAGTCCAGAGTAACTCTGCTGCCTCATTATAGTGAATGGATCCATCGGGGGTTTCATCTGTCACATCACTCGGAGATTTAGATGGAAACCCCAATGTAAGTGCTCAGCATAGAGCGCTGGATAAATGTCATCATAAATGTCATGCAAAATGTTCCCAATAAAAGTTTCAACCCAATCCACAAAAAAAGCTAGCCTTCACTCATGTCCATCATCTGTTAACGGAAATGTAGGGGACTTCCACATTACTGGTAGCACAGAGACTCTGGAAAAGCTAAATGGCTCATAGCCCCTCAAAAGAAATTCAGCAAATTGTCTGCTCCCAAATCCAAATGCCCTCTCCCTTCTGAGCCCCAGTGTGCCTAAGGCTATGTGCACACGTTGCAGAATTGCGGCGGAAATTTCCGCAGCAATTCCGCAACTCCTGCCGCGGGTATATCGCATGCGGAATTGGCATGCGTATTCCCACTAAACACTAGCGTTTTGCAAGCGTATTTACCTTGCAGAATGCTATCGTTTTCCAAGCGATCTGTAGCATCGCTTGGAAAACTGATTGACGGGTTGGTCACACTTGTCAAACATAGTGTTTAACAAGTGTGACCAACTTTTACTATTGATGCTGCCTATTCAGCATCAATAGTAAAAAGATCTAATGTTAGAAATAATTAAAAAAATGGTTATTCTCACCTTCTGACGCCCCCCCCGATCCCCTCAGCGGTGCATGCGGCGGCTTCCGTTCCCAGGGATGCTGTGTGTGAAGGACCTGGGATGACGTCATGGTCACTTGATTACATGTGGGGGTTGCCTGGTTGCTAGGAAATCCCCACATGTAATCAAGCTGGCTAAGAGATGTAAATCATTCAGCTGCGGTGAGGAAAACTAAATCTCCGAGCACTAAAAAATACTCGGAGGACACCCGAGCGTGCTCGGAAATCTCGAGTAACGAGTACATTCGCTCATCACTAGTTATAATTTCCAAAATGTGATCACTTGAAGGGGGATTCTGCTTTTCTATCACTTAGGGGCTCTTTATAAGGAATCCGCAAACTATTCTAGGAAAATCTGCACTCCAGGAGGCAAATATCATTCCATCCCTCCCAAGTCTCTCTGTATGGCTAAGTAGTACTGTACAACCACATATGGGGTATTTCCAGTAGAAAGTGGACACATTTGGTGCCATTTTTACCCATTTCCCAGCATGAAAATGTAAACTTGAGGCTAACACACATCTTGGTGATTAAAATGTAATTATTTTTTTCTTCACTGCCCAATGGTATAAAAGCCTGTGACACACCTGTGGTGTCAATATGATCACTGCACCCCTAGATGAACTCATTGAGAGGTTTAGTTTATAAAATGGGGTCACTTATGGAGGGTTCTGCTGTTCTGGCACCTCAGGGGCTCTGCCAATGTAACATGGCACCCTCAAACAAGTGCAGCAAAATCTGCTCTGTAATATGAACTTTTGTTTGTGCGAAAACCCATTTAAGAATTCATGGTGTACATTCTTGTAAAGTCAACTTATACAGGACTCATTATATGTTTCTGCCTGACAACCCCATTCTTTGTTTTATAGCAGGTTGAAGCCTGTCAGGGAGATTTAAGCACTTTGGCCAATGTTGTCACGTCACTTGCAAATTTTAGCAAATCAAATGAATTATCTCAATCCAGCACAGAATTATCTATTGTTGAAGGTTTAAGTAATGGTGATACGTCGCTCTCGGAAATTCCACAAGATAATCAATCCAATAATGAAGTCACAAGGTACAAACTATTTTGATTTATACCTTTTTGTAAATGTATATGAAAACTGTCTATGGCTGAATGGGCATACAATTTGGGACAGGAGATAGGGGGTTACCAGACATACTTACTTGATGGCTCATTGGTTAGCACTGTTGTTTTGCAGCTCTGGGGTCCTGGGTTCAAATCCCACCAAGGAAAACATGTTTGCGTGGGTTTCCTCCGGGTACTCTGGTTTCCTTTAACACGCCAAGGACATACTGATAGGGAATTTAGATTGTGAGCCCCAGTGGGAACAGCGATCATAATGTCTGTAAAGCACTGTGAAAATTAATTGTGTTATATAAGCAAGTAAAAAAAAAAATGCCTGGTACCTTTCTTGTCTGTGAGGGAAAAAAAGTTCAGGCAAAAAGGCCAACCTATCCAATCCTGTCGAAATGCATGGATCATCTGACACAAAAAATAGACCAAAGCAAAAAAAAAAAAAAAAAAGCACTTAGATCTGCTGATCTACTTCGAGTTTAAAGTGAATCTCCAATCTGATATAATGTTGAATGCGCTGGGCGCCTTTATGGGGCAGGGGTTGATATTCATGTTATTTGGTTCCCTTGGCAGCTTCCCGCTCCGTGTGTCGATGTCTCCATATCCGATGGGATTATGCCTGGGGGGGGACAGGTTGTGTCATTGCAGAGTACAGAGATCTAGATAAACCAAGGTTTTCTTAGTGTCATTATTTTTTATTTCAGAGCATTTGACACACTGGCTAAAGCGCTTAACCCATCTGAAAGCTCTTCCCAGGACTCCACAGAAAACATTGACTCTAGCCTATTTCAAGAAATTGGAGTTGTTGAAATGGAAGGACCACTCCTCAGTGATTCCCACATAACCTTCAAGGTAGTTCTCTGCTCTTCTTTTTCTGGAAAATCTCTCCCACCATGTTAGACACTTGTCATTCTTTTTTTTACCTAAAGAGAATGTTAACAGTTTATACTGTATTTTTTTGGTCGGTTAGTCTATAGTATTTTTAACATGTAGATGAATTGAACACTCAGTTTTCACAACAAATACACCTCATCTTGCTCCTTTTTTATGTCATATGTCCGTTCTTCAGTTTGAAACTTGCATCTGTCAGCCACTTCTATGATTCTTACTTTAAAGTGCCAGTGCTGCTTGAGGCGCAGTAATAATGTCTTATTTAATGTGTCCTCCCACTCCTTCAGGACAAAGTTAGGAAAAGATCAATGATAGAGAATTAATTTCACAATTCTATTTTCTCGTTACCCCTGTGAGCTGGGGTCCACAAGTGTGGAAGAAGCTCAGGAACTGCACTCCCTCCTCACGCTACAGAACCTAGTCGACATGTGGTGCTAAGATCAGCAGTTGGATCGGAGTTCTGATCTCTGCTGTTTTGATGTCAGCATCACTCTGACAGCGGTGTTTAAATGACATTGTCAGTACATGTGCACACTGGCTCCCATCGGCATTCGGTGCGACTGATGGGTTAACACCAGCCGGTGGCGTGCTGAAGACTCACTGCCAACTCTTCCTGAGATGTTTGGTTGAGCTTCATAGAGAACTGTGATTTTCTCTATATACTGCTTGTACTGTGGTGTTAACAGTATACTGTATAGCATGTGATCAAATGACTGCAGGTTGAAGTCCATTTAGTGGACATAAAAAAAAAAATTCTTAAAAAATATAAAAGGAATTTAAAATCAACACCTTTCTCCCTATTTAAAAAAAAACATGTTTGGTAAAATTCCAGTCTATCAAAATATAGAACTAACCCTTGCAGTAAATGGGGTGAAGGAAACAAACATAATTGTATTTTTTTTCAGTGAGCATATCTCCCTAAAAAAAAAAAAAAAAAAAAAGTACAATAAGAAGGGATCGTAACATCCTATGGATCCCGAAATGGTGTAGGTATAAAACGTCAGCTCGCCATGCCAAAACCGAGGCCCTCACTCCGCTCCATTGCTGGAAAAGTACAAACTTTACAGGTCTAAAAAAAAAATGGCGAACAGATCAATCATTTTTTTGTTTCTGAATTTTTCTAAGTTTGGTATTGCTGTAATTGTAGTGATCTGGAGAGTCATATTTTCATATTATTTTTACACTATTTAAACAAAAGCCAATAATACAATGGCACCATTGAATTTGTTTTACAATTTCACAAAAACCTGGAAATTGTTCCCACTTTTCAGTATGATGGTAAAGTGAATGATATCATTCACAACTACAATTTGTCCTACAAAAAATAAGTCTATGTATGGCTGTGTTTATGCACAAATAAAAAACAGAGTAAAGGAACAAAGTCCAGCTCACCATACCGACATTCCCCAGGTCTCGGAGCACGGAACCGCTGTGTCAGGGCGTGAACAAACAGGAAAAAGGAAGGAGATCCAGCTCAACGATATAGTGAAAAGTCCATAGTTTTATTTCACCTCGAAAATAGCATCATGTAAGGACAAAACATCAGCATACAAAAAAGTTAAAAACCAAGATCAACGCGTTTCCGGTGACTAAGCACCCTTAATCATGATTAAGGGTGCTTAGTCACCGGAAACGCGTTGATCTTGGTTTTTAACTTTTTTGTATGCTGATGTTTTGTCCTTACATGATGCTATTTTCGAGGTGAAATAAAACTATGGACTTTTCACTATCTCGTTGAGCTACAAATAAAAAACAAATGGCTCATGGAAAAAAATACAAAAGCGCAAAAATAAGAAAATGCCATCCCCTGAAGAGGTAAAATATAGAACTTTATGGAAGATGGCTCAAAAATGATAGGGATCTTTTACCTTACATATCCTACATTTCTTCATGTTTTCCATTCATTTTCCTTGTCCTTCATCTATAGAAATGTATTGCTTCCTAATGCCTAGAACCTCTTTCCATTCTTCCCAGCTCACAATGCCTTCCCCAATGCCTGAATACTTGAACGTGCACTATATTTGTGAATCGGCATCGCGACTCTTATTTCTGTCCATACACTGGGCCCGCTCCATTCCCTCCTTTCATGCACTTGGGTAAGTAGGACATTTCAGTGAAAGCATAATAAATAGATTTGATTACTGTTTTTTTCATTCCACAAAGATGAAGTTCTCTATAATGAGAATTCTTTATAAAGGCATTCTTTACAAAAGGTCGCACAGCAATTCAATCCATAACATTTTTAACTCCTTCCTTTTTTACCCTTCCCAACTCCACATCCTCCCCACAATCATCAGATATTAATGAGTTATCATGGCAGCCTTCTGAGGATCCTCATGTCTACATATTTGTACTTTTACAATGCCTATCCATAGGCAGGACTTCATAAGAGAGTACTACATTTACAGCGAACTGCAATAGAGAAGTATTGCCGTTCACTTGTGACCAAAGGACTAAGAATAAACAATAAAAATCAAAAGTTTAAAGGGTTTAAAGATAAAGTTAATTTTTAAAGTTATTTTTTATCAATAGATTATTTATTATTATTTATTATTATTTATATAGCACCATTGATTCCATGGTGCTGTACATGAGAAGGGGTTACATACAGGTTACAGATATCACTTACAGTAGACAAACTTACAATGACAGACTGATACAGAGGGACGAGGACCCTGCCCTTGCGGGCTTACATTCTACAGGATTATGGGGAAGGAGACAGTAGGTTGAGGGTTGCGGGAGCTCCGGTGTTGGTGAGGCGGTAGCTTCGGTAGTGATGAAGAGGCAGCGAGGTCAGTGCAGGCTGTAGGCTTTCCTGAAGAGATGAGTTTTCAGGTTCCGTCTGAAGGATCCGACTGTGGTTGGTAGTCGGACGTGTTGGGGCAGAGAGTTCCAGAGGATGGGGGATATTCTTGGAGGCGATTGGATGAGGAGCGAATAAGTGTGGAGGAGAGAAGGAGGTCTTGGGAGGACCGGAGATTACGTGAGGGAAGATTTCGGGAGATTAGTTCAGAGATATATGGAGGAGACAGGTTATGGGTGGCTTTGTAGGTCAGTATTAGTAATTTGAACTGGATACGCTGAGGGAATGGGAGCCAGTGAAGAGATTTGCAGAGGGGGGAAGCGGAGGAGTAGCGAGGAGAGAGATGGATTAGTCGGGCAGCAGAGTGAAGGATGGACTGGAGAGGTGCAAGGGTGTTAGCAGGGAGGCCGCAGAAAAGGATGTTGCAGTAGTCAAGGCGAGAGATGATGAGGGCATGCACAAGCATTTTAGTAGATTGAGGGTTGAGGAAAGGACGGATTCTGGAGATATTTTTGAGCTGGAGGCGACAGGAGGTGGAAAGAGCTTGGATGTGCGGTTTGAAGGACAGGGCAGAGTCGAAGGTTACTCCGAGGCAGCGGACTTCGGGTACGGGGGAAAGCATGATGTCGTTGATTGCGATAGATAGGTCAGGTAAGGAAGATTTGTGGGATGGAGGAAAGATGATGAGTTCAGATTTGTCCACATTGAGTTTGAGGAAGCGAGAGGAGAAGAAGGAGGATATGGCTGATAGGCACTCTGGGATTCTGGACAGCAGAGCGGTGACGTCTGGGCCAGAGAAGTAGATTTGAGTGTCATCAGCATAGAGGTGGTACTGAAATCCATGGGACTTTATGAGTTGTCCCAAGCCAAGTGTATAGATTGAGAAGAGTAGGGGTCCTAGAACAGAGCCTTGGGGGACTCCAACAGAGAGAGGGTAGGATGAGGAGGTAGTGTGGGAGAGTGGGAGACGCTGAATGTGCGGTTGGAAAGGTACGAGGCGATCCAGGATAGGGCGAGGTCTTTGATGCCAAAGGAGGAGAGGATCTGTAGTAGGAGGCAGTGGTCAACTGTGTCAAAAGCAGAGGACAGGTCTAGAAGGAGGAGCACAGAGTATTGTCCAGTAGCTTTGGCAGTAAGTAGGTCGTTAGTGATTTTGGTCAGGGCAGTCTCAGTTGAGTGATCGGGGCGGAAACCAGATTGTAGATTGTCGAACAACAAGTTAGATGAGAAGTGGGAAGCGAGTTCAGCATGGACGTGCTGCTCCAGGAGTTTGGAAGCGAATGGGAGCAGCGATATTGGGCGATAGCTGGACATAGCAGTTGGATCGAGGGTTGGCTTTTTAAGGATAGGCGTGATTGTGGCATGTTTGAAAGCAGAGGGGAAGGTGCCAGAAGTTAGTGATAGGTTGAAGAGATGGGTTAGGGATGGGATAAGTGTGGTGGTGAGGTTGGGGAGGAGGTGGGATGGGATGGGGTCGAGCGCACAGGTGGTGAGGTGTGATTTGGAGAGGAGACAATTGAGCCCCCCTTCAGTGATGTTGGATAGGGAGGTTATGGGGTTTAGGCATTGGTCTGGTATACAAAGGGGTTGTGGTGGTTGAACAATAAAGACTTGCCTTGTCTGGTCGATCTTATTTTTAAAGTGTGGCAAAGTCCTCAGCAGAGATGAGGGAGGTTGGAGGGGGCAGTGGGGGGCGGAGGAGGGAGTTAAAGGTTTTGAATAACTGTTTGGGGTTGTAGGATAGGGAAGATACGAGGGTTGTGAAGTAGGCCTGTTTAGCAGAGGTGAGTGCAGATTTAAAAACGAGCGTTGCTTGTTTGAATACAGTGAAGTCATCTTGCGAGTGTGTTTTCTTCCAATGCCGCTCCGCAACCCTGGACACTTGCCGGAGCTTTTTGGTGGTGTTATTGTGCCAAGGTTGTCTATTGATACGTCGCACTCTGCCATGGACGAGAGGGGCAACCGTGTCAATAGCTGATGCGAGAGTGGCATTGTAGAAAGCAGTGGCAGTGTCTGTGTCGTGGAGTGAGGATATGGATGCTAGTGGTAGGATGGAGTCAGAGAGTGTGTGGGTGTCTAGGTGTGCAAGGTTTCTGCATGGGTGCGCATGTTGCTGGACATGGATGACCGGTGAGGAGTACAGGGATGAGAAGGTGAGCAGATGGTGGTCAGATAGAGGGAGGGGGGAGGTGGTGAAGTTAGATAGAGAGCAGAGACGGGTGAATACCAGGTCTAGTGTATGCCCGTCTGTGTGGGTGGCTGCGGAGGACCATTGAGTAAGTCCAAAGGATGAGGTAAGGGACAGAAGTTTGGAGGCTGTTGACTGAAGGATATCAATGGGGATGTTGAAGTCACCCATGATGATGGTGGGAATGTCAGCAGAGAAAAAGTGAAGAAGCCAGGTGGAGAATTGGTCAATAAAGGCAGTGGCCGGGCCTGGAGGTCGGTATATGACGGCCACTTGGAGGTTGGAGGGAGAGTAGATGCGGACAGAATGGACTTCAAAAGAGGGGAGGATAAGGGAGGGAAGAGGCGGGATTGGGTTAAAGGTGCAGTTAGGAGAAAGGAGAAGACCCACTCCTCCACCATGTTTGTTGCCGGGTCGAGGAGTGTGGGTGAAGTGGAGGCCTCCGTAACACAACGCAGCAGGGGAGGCGGTGTCAGAGGGTGTTAGCCATGTTTCTGTGAGGCCAAGGAAGGCAAGATTGCGGGAGAGAAAAAGGTCGTGAATCACATGAAGCTTATTGCAGATTGAGCGGGCATTCCAGAGTGCTCCAGAGAGAGGGAGCAGGGGGGTGGGCGTCAGGGGCACGGGTTTTATGTTGGAAAGATTGCGGTAGTTTATGTTGGATAGGGAGCGACAGGAGGGAGTAGTAATGGGAGGTATGAGATGTGGTGGTCCAGGGATGGGAAATATGTCTTCAGCAGTGAGGAGAAGCAGATAGAGAGTGAGAGAGAGCAGGTGGGAGAAAGAGTGGCCCACTTGTTTTATGTGTTCTTAGGACAGATTTGAGGTTGAGGAGCAGGTTGGCAGAGGAGAACAGGTGGGGAGGTAAGAGGGAAGGAGAGATGATTACTAGGTTAGAGAGTGCTGGGATTTGTGATAGCGAAGGAAAGAGAGGACTAGTGGAGCACACATTGTAGGGGCGTATGTAAACATGGTGAAAGAGTAGGATGGGTTACCAGAAAAGCTCGATCCAAGTAATAAGAAGTGCTTACTCAGCAGACATACCCAGAAGAAACAGAACATAGAGTGGAGTCCTGACTCCTGCCATGACTAACGGCCGTTGAAATAACTGCGGCGTCTGTATGCTTAGCTGCCGTGATCTTGGAATAATAATAATTTCCACAATTGGATGTGTGCAATAAAATGTCCCTGTGCTGAGATAATCTTATAAATGTGCCCCTGCTGTGTACTGTGTAATGGCCGTGTGTAACCGTACAGGAACATGGTCTGATCATACCACATCTACTGGGCAGGAGAGGAAGCAAAATAGTATACAGACAGAACAGCAGGGGATCACAGCTGATTCTTTTATAGGCTATGTACACACATCAGGATTTCTTGCAGAAATTTCCTGAACAAAACCGGACATTTTCTGCAAGAAATCCGCATGCTTTTTTGCGCGTTTTTGTGTGTTTTTTTCCGGAGCTTCCCAATGCATTAAATAGCGGCAAAAACAAGAAAAATCCTCAAAATTAATGAACATGCTGCGTTTTTTACCGTGATGCGTTTTTTTTCGCGGAAAAAAAAAGGCATCATGTGCACAAAAAATGCAGAATGCTTTAAAAATGATGGGATGCATATGTATGCGTTTTTAAGCGTTTTTTTCTGCTGAAAACGTCCGGAAAAAAACTTGAAAAATCCTGAACGTGTGCACATAGCCTTAGATAAAATATTTCCATGCCTGTTTTTAAGAAATGTTCCTGCACGGCCACACACAGCCATTACACAGTACGCAGCAGGCACATTTATAAGATTATCTCAGCACAGGAACAATTTATTTAAACATCCAATTGTGGAACAACTTATTATTATTCCAAGATCCATTGATTAAAATGAACTTTGTTAGTGGAAACCCCTTTGTCACCTCTTAAATCACCGAATACGGTTAAAGGTACCTTTATACTAAACGACTTACCAACGATCACGACCAGCGATACGACCTGGCCGTGATCGTTGGTAAGTCGTTGTGTGGTCGCTGGGGAGCTGTCACACAGACAGCTCTCTCCAGCGACCAACGATCAGGGGAACGACTTCGGCATTGTTGAAACTGTCTTCAACGATGCCGAAGTCCCCCTGCAGCACCCGGGTAACCAGGGTAAACATCGGGTTACTAAGTGCAGGGCCACGCTTAGTAACCCGATATTTACCCTGGTTACCATTGTAAAAGTAAAAAAAAAAAACACTACATACTCACATTCTGATGTCTGTCACGTCCCCCGCCGGCGTCCACAGGGTTAAAACTGCTTTCGGCAAGAGCGCTGCTAATATGCACGCGCTGCTGCCGATAGCTTCCCTGCACTGAATGTGTCAGCGCCGGCAGTAACAGCGGTGACGTCACCGCTGTGCTCTGCTTTACGGCCGGCGCTGACACAGTCAGTGCAGTGAAGCTCTCGGCAGCAGCGCGTGCATTACCAGCGCTCCTGCCAAAAGCCGTTTTAACCCTGTGGACACAGGGGGACGTGACAGACATCAGAATGTATGTACTGTTTTTTTTTGTTTTTTTTTTACTTTTACAATGGTAACCAGGGTAAATATCGGGTTACTAAGCGCGGCCCTGCGCCTAGTAAACCGATATTTACCCTGGTTACAAGTGAACACATCGCTGGATCGGCGTCACACACGCCGATCCAGCGATGACAGCGGGTGATCAGCGACCAAAAAAAGGTCCTGATCATTCCCATCGACCAACGATCTCCCAGCAAGGGCCTGATCGTTGGTCGCTGTCACACATAACGAGATCGTTAGCGGGATCGTTGCTACGTCACCAAAAGCGTGACGTTGCAACGATATCGTTATTGATATCGTTATGTGTGACTCAGCCTTAACGTGTGTTCTTTTTTGTCACATTGTAAATGCCTTAAAAATGAAACCCAGACAACATAAGCGGAAAACCATTTTGTTTTTTTTCAATAAATTTATATGGAAAATTATAGTGGCAGTGAAATACAAAGATGATGGCTCTTGAAGTTGTGGACAAAAGAAATGAAAGCAAAAACGTTCCATGGTGGGAAAGGGATTAAAGAAGTGTTATTTATGTAGTGAAGTATTTCACAGTGTACATGAAGAGAGCATTGTGTACAGCCGACTCACTAATCCTGTTTTTCTTATTAGGCAAGAGGTCAGCATCTCCCTAGTGAAAGCGTGCTGGAATGAATTGTTTTCGCTTGGTCTTGCTCAGTGCTCACAGGTGATGAATGTGTCGACCATACTAACAGCGTTTGTTAATCACCTGCACGGCTTGCAGCATGGTAAGAGCTTCTGCCTACATCTCCACAATATTAAGAGCCCTGTTATAATGAAACACTTTAAAAAAAAAAAAAAAATAGAATAGCAATATTTCGTACTTTGAGGTTGTCTGCTTTTAGAAAAAAAAATTCCGCTAATTTCCCTTAGTAGTAAAAAAGCAAATTCAGCTTTGCTTACTCTGAGTTCATCGCTGAGCCCCAGTTTTCTGCAGCACCGATGTCACGTTGACTGTTCTGTAACTAATACGTGAGCTTGGCGGCTCTGCCCGTGTAGACAGCACAAGTCACTGAGCTCACTGACTGGCTGCCTTGATGGAGGGGCAGCCAATCAGTGAGCTCAGCAGCTCGAGTTAAGCCGCTAAGCTCAGTGTTGTGTGCAGCATGGTCCATTTGACGTCAGTGCTGCAGACACCCGGAGCAGCCATTGAGCAGTAGAACTGGACTTAGCCTGTTAAAGTACAATTATTATTAGTTAACACTATTCGGAAAGGGGACAACACCTGTAATTGGTGAGTGCTAGGCCTCATTCAGACATCGGTGATTTTTCTCATATTAAAAAAAAAACAACAAAACAACAATTTCATCAGTGTTCTCGATCACATTTTCACCAGTTTGGTGAGTATGCCGGTTATTACCAGTTTAATCAGTTTTATAAAATGGAGGTTTCTGAAGCTTCTCCTTCCTATCAGTTAGTGAAAACTGGAATAAATCACAGTGTATCAAATGTTTTTTCAGACCCATAGACCCATGTTGGCGAGTTTAAACTGTGATTCGGATAAAGCTCAAACATGTCTCCATATTTTGGCACAGACCACTCAGTCTACAAAAATACACAGACAGCTCCATAGTCTATAATAGGCACGGGTTCTCTCTGTGAAAAACTAATGTCTGTATGAGAACTTATAATGAAAAGATTAAAACTAGTTAGTTTTGTGCATATTACCAGTTCTGACTGTTCCTGTTTCTAACTTGATGTGTAAGATCATAAAATGTTTTGCAGACACATCACAACAGAGAAGGTTTTGTGAGGCTTTTTTCCTATGCCTCACTGGGGGACACAGGACCATGGGTGTTATGCTGCTTGCCACTAGGAGGACACTAAGTAAACACATAAAAAACTAACTCCTCCTCTCTGGCCAGTAATGACCCAGTTCTTGCTTAGTGTCCTTAGGAGGCACTTGGGTCTGTTTCAGACCCCAACGCTTTTTTATTTTCTTTTTTCTTTTTCTATTTTTTACTTAACGGAGTGAAGGGGGCGACGGATTCATTTTAGGGTCTGCTCTCCCCCGAAACATCAACAGGCGAGATCGCAGAGTATACCTCCCCGTAACCTCTCCTGCGACGAATGGGGCACGCCTAAAGCTTCCTCAGGGCAACGGTTCCTTCATGGTCCCGATCTCCCCATTCCTGTATCACGGCGAGCACATTATTATTATTTATTTTTATAGCACCATTAATTTCATGGTGCTGTACATGTGAAAAGGGGTTACATACAGGGTTATAGATAACATTAACAGTAAACAAATTTACAGTGACAGACTGATACAGAGGGGAGAGGACCCTGTCCTTGCGGACTTACATTCTTTGGGATAATGGGGAAGAGACAGGAGGTCGGTGTGCTGCAGCACTGGTGGTGGTGAGGCGGCAGCTCGGGTGGTTGGTGGGGCGACAGCTTGGGTGGTTGGTGGTGACGCGGCAGCTTGGGTGGTTGGTGACATGGCGGCAGCTCGGGTGGTTGGTGAGGCGGCAGAATGATTATTGCAGGCTGTAGGCTTTCCTGAAGAGATGGGTTTTCAGGTTCCGTCTGAAGGATCCGAGTGTGGTGGATAATCGGACGTGTTGAGGCGTGGAATTCCAGAGGATGGGGGATATTCGGGAGAAATCTTGGAGGCGGTTGTGTGAGGAACGAATAAGTGTGGAGGAGAGTAGGAGGTCTTGGGAGGATCGAAGATTAAGTGAAGGAAGATAGTGGGAGATTAGTTCAGAGATATAGGGAGGGGACAGGTTGTGGATGGCCCCCTTCATGTTCCTTTCCGGGGCCACGACACAGATGGACTACTAATGGCGTCACCGTCTTGGACGCAGAACGCACAGCAGGCCCACCAATGGCGTCAGTAGCCCCACTATTGCGGAGGATACTCTCCATCTCCCGCTCAGGGAGGATGGATTGAGCACTTACCCTCAACATCCAGGGCGCACAGCAGCGGCACAGCCTCCGTGAGTATGCACCTGCGCTCCTGCCGTATCGCGTCTCCCTGCTATGGAGGCTGCGGGTCCTGGTCCCGGGGGAGAGTAGCCGCTGGCTTGCTGCCAGCGGTGGTCGGCCGGCGCATATTCGCTGAACGGGAGGCGTCGCTCGTTACGTTATTTTCAGCTTCGCCCATCGCCGGCAGGACCCAGGAGATTTTGTCCCCGGCTTTCTGCCGGACTAGGCCCATTTTCTTGGCACCGCCCACCGCCAGAGTTCCGCCCACGCTCCTGGCGCTTCTCGGCCTGAACGAGAGGCGCCACTGGTAATCTCAGAGGACATATTGTCTGCCAGCATCTGCGGGGGACATCACAGACTCTCCTGGCGGTCTTCTTTCTGTGGGCTCCCCATTCTTTACAGAAGCGCCGAGACTAGCCGTTTCTTCCCTGGGGACACAGGCACAGGACCGTGGGTAAGCTGCTTCAACCTCTAGAAGAAAGCTTAACCCCTTCTCTGCACTCATAGCCCTGCTATTGCAATTTATTGGAGAGAATAGACATACACTATGTCTCAATCTAAGGAGGCAAAACGGAGTAATAAAAAAGTGTTTTTACTTCATGTGCCACTTGCAATTCTACTTTGCCACGTGCCCACAATACACCTTTGTGCACGAATTGTGACCCGGCCTGTGCGCAGCTGCCTTCCGCCACCACCTTCAATGTCTCCACCGAACCCGCCGAGCCTAAGCCTCCTGAGTGTGCCGCTTCCTTGTCGCGATCTATGGATTCCCTGGCTAAGGCATTAGACTCTCTCCGGGGATCCTCACTAAGTCAGAATATCCCCCAGTTGACCGTGGTGGAATCTGGCGACGGTACGGAGCCGTCCGTCCACAGGGGGCGTACTAGGTCACGGGAGGCTCGGGGTTCCAGGAAAAGGACCCATGTTTCAACCACCCCCCCACCCCCCCTCGTACACGCTCGAGCTTCGGCATATGTGAGCTGAACCTCTCGCTCCCCTTCCCCCGAGGGTCGCAGCGCCCTTGATTCGGAATACGAGTCGGAGGAATCCCTAACCCAAGACTCATCGATCGGTCAGGAGACGCTTAACTCCCTTATTGAGGCAGTCAACAAGACGCTGATGGTGGACAAGGACTCCGTATCCACTCAGGAACATTTTGTGTCTTTTAAAAAGACTAAACGCGTCTAAAAGATATTTGCTAATCATCCTGAGTTTAAGGACATTGTCCACAAACACAGGGAACACCCAGATAAGCGATTTACGGTTCACAAGGCTACTGAATTCAAATATCCTTTCATCACCGACCTAATGAAGGAGCTGCGCTCTCCTTCTGTGGACTCTGCCGTATCGCGGCTCGCATCCAAAACAATCTGTCTTTGTCCGACGGTTCATCAGTCAAAAACCCTACTGACCGTCAAATTGACTACCTGGCTCGCTCAGTCTTTGAGGCCTCAGGAGCAGCACTCCTTCCATCTTTCGCCGCTACCTGGGTGGCTAAGGCAATGGTGGCCTGGGAAGAGGTGTTAACCTCTACCGTCCATAACCGTAATCTTCCCCCGGAAGTGGCCAGACTTAACGCTTCCATAGATGCGGCTAATTTCAAACAGCCGCAAACGCAGTCTCCATCAGGAGGGCCCTGTGGCTCCCAGATTGGCGAGCAGATTCTGCTTCTAAAAAGTCATTGACTTCTTTGCCTTACCAAGCTGGTCATTTATTTGGAGAGAAACTAGACCAAATCATTTCTGACGCTACCGGAGGGAAGAGTAAATTTCTTCCTCAGCAAAAACCTACCCGTCCTTTTCATAATCAACAACAGTCTCGGTTCAGGCCCTTTCGTAACAACTCGTTGGTCCTCCTCATCCTTTTCTGGTTCAGAACGTACTCCGCGGGGAGACAGAAACTCCCAGGTCTCATACAGACCTAACCGTTCCTGGAAACCCAGACCGAGGCTATAAGGGATCCAGATCCCTTAGACCTTCTGCGCAATGACTTGTCGAAATGTCTGGCGGACACCGACACCGTAGGCGGTTGCTTACTTCCGTTCCGTCAAGCTTGGCTTTAGGTCATTCACGACGAGTGGGTCAGAGAGCTCGTGTCCTCCGGATGCAAGATCGAGGATTCTTTCCCCCCCCCCCCCCTCCTTTCCCCACACGTTTCTTCCAGTCCTGTAACCCCAAGGTTTTCTTCAGTCCATACAGGCACTTCGACGAGACGGTGTCATTATTCCGGTCCCTCAAGACCAAAGGTTCAGGGGGTTCTACTCTAACCTATTCGTGGTCCCAAAGAAGGACGGTACTCTACGGCCTATACTGGACCTAAAGCTGCTAAACAAGTTCGTAAGGGTTCGAAACTTCAGGATGGACTCGCTCCGTTCTGTTGTCGCGTCCCTGGAAAAAGGAGAGTTCCTAGCATCCATAGACGTCAAGGATGCTTATCTTCACATTCCGATTTTTCCCTCTCATCAGCAGTTCCTACGCTTCGCATTCCGGGACGAGCACTTCCAGTTTGTGGCCTTGCCCTTCGGCCCAGCCACCGCCCCCAGAGTTTTCAGCAAGGTCATGGCAGCTGTCATGGCCATTGTTCACGCTCGGGAGGTGGTAGTTCTTCCATTTCTGGACGACCTATTGATCAAGGGTCCGTCCCATTCAGCCTGCGAGGAGTCTGTAAGTATCACCGTGGATACACTTTCTCGCCTGGGCTGGAAAATCAACTTCGAGAAGTCATCTCCAGTGCCGGCTCAGCAAATTTCCTTCTTGGGCATGATCCTGGACTCTTCCCGCGGGTTGGTCATTCTCCCTCCAGAGAAGGTCTTGTCCTTACAACAGGGAGCATGCAGTCTTTCCCGCCCAGTCTCTCACTCCATTCGTTTCACTATGCGCATCCTTGGGAAAATGGTTGCAGTGATGGAAGCCGTTCCGTTCGTGCAGTTCCATCGCCGTCCCTTGCAACATGCGCTGCTGTTGGCCTGGGACAGGAGCCCGTTCTCACTCTACCGCCGCTTCCGCCTGTCCCCACAGGTCAGGCAGACCCTCAGGTGGTGGACCCTGAAAGCTTCTCTGAGCCACGGGAAGTCCTTCCACCCAGTGCGCTGGTTAGTGGTGACCACCGATGCCAGCCTTTTTGGCTGGGGCGCAGTTTTCAACCACCACACGGCACAGGGTCGTTGGTCCACATGAGAGTCGCGTCTCCCAATCAATATCTTGGAAATTCGAGCGATCAGAATTGCCTTACACAGTTTTCACAACTTTCTCGCAGGTCATCCCATCAGGATCCAATCTGACAACACCACAGCGGTGGCGTACATCAACCATCAAGGGGGAACCCGCAGCGGGGTGGCCATGCACGAAGTCAGTCACATCCTACGTTGGGCTAAGACCAACCATTTGCTTATCTCGGCGATCCACATACCAGATGTGGAGAATTGGGCGGCGGATTTCCTCAGATGCCAAGGTCTTGCCTCGGGCGAGTAGTCTCTCCATCCGGAAGTCTTCCAGCAGATTTGCCATCGCTGGGGAACTCTGGATGTGGAACTCATGGCCTCAAGGCTAAACCACCAGTTTCCCCAGTTCATTGCTCGATCTCTCGATCCACGCGCTATCGGAGCAGATGCTTTGGTTCTGTCGTGGCATCGGTTCCGGCTTCCGTACATCTTTCCTCCTCTTCCCCTGCTCCCGAGGGTTATCAAGAAGATCAGGGCGGAGGGGATACCGGTGATCCTTGTCGCGCCGGACTGGCCGCGCCGAGCATGGTATGCGGAACTCGTCCAAATGGTCGCCGACGTCCCCTGGAGGCTTCCAGATGGCATAGACCTCTCTCAGGGCCAGATTTACCACCAGAACACCGGGGCCCTGTGTTTGACAGCGTGGCCATTGAATCCTGGATTTTAGCTCAAGCCAGATTCTCTCCAGGGGTGTCTTCTACCATGATTAGTGCTAGAAAACCTGCATCCATGCGCATTTATCATCGCACCTGGCGCATTTTCTTCTCATAGTGCAATGCCCACGGACGTTCTCCTCTGGTGTTTTCCATTCCGTCCATCCTGGAGTTCCTCCAATCAGGTTTAGAGTCAGGCCTCGCCCTAAGCTCGCTCAAGGGACAAGTGTCCGCATTGTCAGTCCTATTCCAATGAAAAATTGCTTCCAGACTACAGGTTCAGACGTTCTTTCAAGGAGGCTCCCGGGTGGCTCCTCCCTATGAAATGCCTTTAGCGCCATGGGATCTGAACTTGGTTCTTGGAGTTCTTCAAGAGGCTCCTTTCGAACCATTGCAGGACATCTCGCTAACCTTTCTTTCATGGAAAGTGGTCTTTCTAATGACAATTACGTCAATCTCCTGCTGACCCCCTTTTCTGATTTTTCATCCAGACAAGGCAGTTTTGAGGACTTCCCCCTCTTTCCTGCCTAAAGTTGTTTCCTCTTTTCACCTCAATGAGGAGATTGTCTTGCCTTCTTTCTGTCCGGAACCGACCCATCGTATCGAGAAAGCTCCTCATACTCTTGATGTAGTTTGGGCTCTTCGGCGGTACATTTCTTGGACGGCTCCCTTCCATAAGTCGGACGTCCTCTTCGTGCTTCTGGAGGGACATAGGAAAGGTCTAGCCGCCTCAAAAGCCACTCTAGCCAAGTGGATTTGCTCGACTATTCAGGAATCCTACCGCGTCAGGAACACTCCTGTCCCAGCAGGGATTAAGGCGCATTTGACTCGGTCAGTGGGCGCCTCTTGGGCCTTTCGGCACCAGGCGTCAGCACACAGGTTTGCAAAGCTGCGACTTGGTCCAGTCTGCATACTTTTACGAAGCACTATCACATTCATACCCAATCTTTGGCACACGCTGCCCTTGGCAGGCGCATTCTGCAGACGGTGGTACCTCAGTAAGCCAGTGGTACATGGGGTTTTAGCAGTTCAATTGCTCCCCACCCAGGGACTGCTTTAGGACGTCCCGTGGTCCTTTGTCCCCCAATGAGGAGTAGGAGAAAAGGAGATTTTTGTGTACTCACCATAAAATCTTTTTCTCTGAGCCAATCATTGGGGGACACAGCACCCACCCTGTTAGCCTTTTGGTTTTTTGTTTGTTCTTTGGTTTTGACATAGTCTATTTGTCTTGTTTTTTTTATACTCCTACTGCTTTGCTGCCGAACTGGGTCATTACTGGCCAGAGAGGGGGTGTATACTGCAGAGGAGGAGTTAGTTTTTTATGTGTTTACTTAGTGTCCTCCTAGTGGCAAGCAGCATAACACCCATGGTCCTGTGTCCCCCAATGATTGGCTCGGAGAAAAAGATTTTACGGTGAGTACACAAAAATCTCCTTTTTTGTGGTGACCACAGGAGTTGCCTGCATGTAAAAATAGTATTCATGTAATGGTTTGGTGGCTGATGGTAGTTCTTGTACGGCGGTGGATATAAGGATGGCATAGAAATAGATCCTAGGTCCGCTTACTGCTGCTGCTACCCCTACTGTCCACCTTGTTGCTCCTCAACTTTCATGTTAATTGTCTTTTACTTTCCATTTGCCAGCCCCCCGATTTTTTTTGTTTGTTTGTTGTTTTTTTTTTTTTTTTTTTTTTGTTTTTTAATCAAACAGTAACTTTTATTTAGGATTGTTATGACAAAGTGCCAAGCAGTACAATATAAGTTAAAGTTAATACAATCAATACAAAGGGATACCAAAAATGAGTGTCAAGCATTTTTACCTTTCAGTTTGAAAAAATTAAATATAATGGCTATGAAGCAAAAATTAATAATAAATGATAATAAGGGTACAAAGAGACAAAAATATAGAACTCAGAAGAAGAAATTGAGTTCAGATTATTAAGTAGGTTAACATGGCAAAGGCCAAGAGTACAGTAGTTGTTTGTGTATAAATGTAGAAAACCCACTGAAATATAAATGGGGGGTTGACATGACGATATATGTAAAGCTCCAGCGGACCATAATATTTTATTTGTTTCCCTTAGAATCAGTGCCTTAAATGTGGCCAGGCAACCGATTTTGGAGGGTTTGCAACCCTATATCCCAGATTTTCTGGTATCGTTGCTGGTGCAACGACTTCTTACAGGGTAGCATGGCATTAACTAGTGATATCCATTCAGATCTAGCCGGGATTGAGTTGACAACCATTTCCTTACTGCTTTTACATAATAAAGAGATTTTAGCAAAAAATAAGCGTACAACTAGAATTGCAATCTTCCAAATTTAGACACAAGAAATTTTTTTTGGGCACAGCCAGACCAAAGATCCCAGTATATCATTTAAAAATATCACTTGTTCCCAAAAGCTTAGGATCTAAGAGCAACCTTAGATGAAAGAAGGTGTTGGAGGCAGTGTGGAACATTGGGCACTCGTCCACCTGGGAGGTGGTATAATATGCCTTGTGCCGAATAAGTATTTGCGCACATCTCTTGTTATGGTTTGAGGAAACTAATTTAGTAGAGGCTACTGCCCCTTCCAAACCTATTGACTCTCCGAGTCTGATCAACTAGTGTCTCTTTCAGCTGAACATGAGCAGTGTGTAAAGGTGGGCACACACGTGAAACTTTCTAGTGTGGGTGCTGGTGTCCCTACTTTTCTACAACGCAGATGTTTCATCTTTTTGTCCTCAGAAGTTCTGGCCAGTTGAAAGGGTTATTCCTTGCTCATCCTTTTCTTGACTAGTAGAGGTGAAGCTATGAAAACTGTTGAGAGCCGCAAAGCTGTTTCCATAAATCCTGTAGATATGAGAAGATGGCTAAGGAAATCCACTAGTCATAAATATACTGTCCATTTACCAGAAAGTACTGCTAAAATGTACATCATTGTGTGAGAAGTTACTTTTATGGTGCCCAATTAAAAACTAAGGTACCCCAAGTGAAACCATATAAATTGGAAGGGACAATGCAGGTACATGAAACCCATTGTGTCTTAGCATGTCTGCTGTTTTCTCACTCCATAGCACCTGTTGAGTTGTTCTTAGTAGCAGGAGTTTACAATGAACAGAATGGTGTGATCTCTTCTCACAGACAAGCTATCTGGGGATAAATTGAAGTTGGTGATGGACCACATCTTTAAACTTCAAGACTTCTGCACTAGTATGGTTAAACTTGGACTTGATGGTTACGAGTATGCCTACCTGAAAGCAATTGTCCTATTTAGTCCAGGTACGTGATTTTAAAAATATGTAATAACATAGTTTGGTTATCAAAATTATTGAGAGCGATGTGACATGATGCTTAAATCAGGTTCTGTATTAATGTTTTTTCTTTATTTTCATCACATTAACACTGGCTACTAAGCATAATACTGGACTTATAATTCCCTTTGTGTACACTGTACAAATGACTTTTCAGCAGTCTCACACAGACAGTAGAACAGTGAAAGGTAACAGAAGATTACACAGGATCTCCCTTTTCCATAGGTGATAGTCACAGCTCACCTTCTCTCCTTCCCTTCACAATGATATAAACTCATTCTTTATAAATTCATTTAGCTTAAAAATCTGATTTAAGCAATAAGTTATTGTATAATGACACATTGTTCTAAGATGCATTAAAGGCAATCTTTGTAGTGTTTAGGTGTTTATAAAGCAAGTAATTACTGTGTCCATTTTATGGTAAGGCTATGTACACACTTTGCGGCGGGCTCTCCCGCAGCGGATTTGATAAATCTGCAGGGCAAAACCGCTGCGGTTATCCCTGCAGATTTATCGCGGTTTGTTCTGCGGTTTCCGCTGCGGGTTTACCCATATACTATTGATGCTGCATATGCAGCAATATGCAGCATCAATAGTAATGTTAAAAATAATAAAAATTGGTTATATACTCACCCTCTGACGTCCCGATTTCCTCGGCGCTGCACACGGCGATCCGGTTCCAAAGATGCTGTGCGAGAAGGACCTTCGTGACGTCACGGTCATGTGACCGCGACGTCATCTCAGGCCCTGCTCGCACAGCAAACCTGAGACCGGACTGCCGCGTGCAGCGCTGAGAGGTGAGTATAGCATTATTTTTTATTTTAATTCTTTTTTTTACAAACAAATATGGTTCCCAGGGCCTGGAGGAGAGTCCTCCACCCCGGGTACCATCAGCACATTATCCGCTTACTTCCCGCATCGTGGGCACAGCCCCATGTGGGAAGTTAGCGGATCAATGCTTTCCTATGGGTGCAGAATCGCAGCGATTCTGCACAAAGAAGTGACATGCTGCGGGTTGTAAACCACTGCGTTTCTGCGCGTTTTTTCCCGCAGCATGTGCACTGCGGTTTGCGGTTTCCATTGGGTTTACATGTAAATGTAAACGCTATGGAAACTGCTGCGGACCCGCAGCATCAAAATCGCCGCGGATCCGCGGTAAAAACCGCAAAATGTGAACATGGCCTAAAGATGACCATGCAGTATGATTCTCCACATCAATATGATTATGTCGATACCGAACATATCCAGTTTTTTATTTCAG
Source organism: Ranitomeya variabilis (assembly GCF_051348905.1). Classification (NCBI taxonomy): domain Eukaryota; kingdom Metazoa; phylum Chordata; class Amphibia; order Anura; family Dendrobatidae; genus Ranitomeya; species Ranitomeya variabilis. The sequence continues at coordinate 410,201,757 of NC_135236.1, read as the reverse complement.
TGGTGAAAAAAAAAAAAAATCAGAAGTTTGAAAAAAGAAAAAAAATTCCGAGACCCATACCATTTTTTATTTTTCGGTCGATGGAGCTCTGATAGCTTATTTTTTGCTGTGCGAGATAATGTTTTTATTAGTACTATTTTTGGATAAATATGACTTTTTGATCACATGTTACAGCATTTTTGGGGGAACTGCGGCTACTGAAAAACGTAATTTTAGTGTTTTTGATTTTTTTCTTGTTTACAGTGTTTACCAAACAGGTTAATTGTTTTTATGTTTTGATAGATCAGACTTTTCTGAACTCTGGTGCCACGTATGTGTATTTTTGTTTTTATTTTTGTTATGTTTTTATTTTCAGTAGAGGGAAGGGGGGGGGTGATTTGAATTTTTAGTTTTGTTTTTTTTTTTTTACTTTTTTCCTACTTTTTAATGATCTTGTTAGCCCCCTTAGGGGACTTGAAGATGCGATTGTCAGATTGCGTGTGCTATATGTGGCAAAGCTGAAACATTGCTGCATAAAGCAGAAATCAGACTCCTTTTGAAGGCAGGGTTTTAAAGGAGCTCTGTAATGGCAACCGCTGGGGTCAACCCCGGCTGTCATGACAATCGTCGACCCGTGATCACATCCCTGGCGCACTGATGGGCAGAGTCATTGATGCATGCAGTCGGTGCGTGTTAAACGCCGCTATCGAAAATTGACAGCGGCATTTAACAAGTTGACAATCATGCTCCACCCGCGATTGTTAGCGTCAGGTCCTGCATGAGCCCACTCCATACACCTGCTTCCGACATGCGCTATATATATACGTCGGATGTTGTAAAGGGGTTAAAAATAAATACTGTTCTGAAGCACAGTGCTCAGCAAGTAGAAGTGCTTTGCTACTACAGCGTAGAGTGTACCTTCTATTAATCCCATACACTGCTCTGAGGTTCTTCCTAAGGGCACTTAAAGAGCAGCGTACAGGCTCATAGACTGCTCATGCCCTGCTCCGAGCTCCTGCATAAATGCAGTCATAGAGTAGTGTACATACTCATTGACTTTTTTTTTTTTTTTTTTTTTGTTAAGCTGAAATATTGCTCTGAGCTCCTTCATAATGCACTTATGGAACATAGTACAGGCTCATAGACTTTCTAGTTTACCCATAAACTGCTCTGAGCTCCTGCATGATTGCACTCACAGAGCAGGGTACAGGCTCATAAACCTAATCCCATGCACCGCTCTGAGCTCCTGCATGATTGCACTCGCAGAGCAGGGTACAGGCTCATAAACCTAATCCCATGCACCGCTCTGAGCTCCTGCATGATTACACTCGCAGAGCAGGGTACAGGCTCATAAACCTAATCCCATGCATCTCTGAGCTCCTGCATGATTACACTCGCAGAGCAGTGTACAGGCTCCTATACCTAATCCCATGCACCGTTCTGAGCTCCTGCATGATTGCACTCGCGGAGTAGGGTACAGGCTCATATACCTAATCCCATGCACATCTCTGAGCTCCTGCATGATTACACTCGCAGAGCAGTGTACAGGCTCCTATACCTAATCCCATGCACCGTTCTGAGCTCCTGCATGATTGCACTCGCGGAGTAGGGTACAGGCTCATATACCTAATCCCATGCACATCTCTGAGCTCCTGCATGATTACACTCGCAGAGCAGTGTACAGGCTCATATACCTAATCCCATGCACATCTCTGAGCTCCTGCATGATTGCACTCGCGGAGTAGGGTACAGGCTCATATACCTAATCCCATGCACATCTCTGAGCTCCTGCATGATTGCACTCGCGGAGTAGGGTACAGGCTCATAAACCTAATCCCATGCACCGCTCTGAGCTCCTGCATGATTACACTCGCAGAGCAGGGTACAGGCTCATAAACCTAATCCCATGCACCGCTCTGAGCTCCTGCATGATTACACTCGCGGAGCAGGGTACAGGCTCATAAACCTAATCCCATGCACCGCTCTGAGCTCCTGCATGATTGCACTCGCGGAGTAGGGTACAGGCTCATAAACCTAATCCCATGCACCGCTCTGAGCTCCTGCATGATTACACTCGCAGAGCAGGGTACAGGCTCATAAACCTAATCCCATGCACCGCTCTGAGCTCCTGCATGATTACACTCGCAGAGCAGGGTACAGGCTCATAGACTTTTTATTGAGCCCATACACCGCACTGAGAGTTTGCTCAGGCATGTGCCCCACACTTTTGCCTGCTGAGCAGCACTCTTAAAATCTTTTTTTGAGTGATCAATGGGAATTGCAGACCTAGGACACTCCTAGATCTACTGCCTACATTCCCCTTGAGAAAGCATTAGAGCGAAACACATGTTGGGCAGTCGTGGCAATACTCAAGGTCTGTTGATCTAATCGCGGGTAAGCGGTGAATTTATTTAATTTTGCCTAAATGGACTAGTCGGTTTTAATGATATTTATCTGGACTATATATTTATTGGGAATTTGACCAGTAGTATCCGTTTGGCATTGCGCAACAACTATTAGTATACCCGTGGCCAGACCTGACTCACCTGCTCCTTTATATACACTTGATTTATCTTCATTTTTGAATCCTCAAGCATGCATCATTTATTGTATCGTTCATGCTAATAAAAAAATATATATATTTTTTGTCTAATAAAATAGCATTGAATGTTTGTATTCACATGTAGGTTTTATTATGTAGTAATCCACCTCCTATAAACCGAATATTAATGGGGAGACTAATATTGACATGTCTGTAGCTACTATAACTACGATTTAATGTTTTTTGAATATTTGTTTGGACACTCCTAGATCTGTAGGACATGTCTGTTTGCTAGTCACCAGCAGGTCTACAGTATGAGGACCTAAACCAGTCTTTATCTCCCAGCTTTCTGATTAGACTAATACTACATTTCATTTCTGCAATTTATATAAAATTGTGCATGAAATCTATTTACAGATCACCCTGGATTAGAAAATGCATCTAACATTGTAAAACTTCAAGAAAAAGCCTATATGGAATTTCAAGACTATGTGACGAAAACATACCCTGATGATACTTATCGGTGAGATGTTTTTATATGTGTCTTCTGACCAGCCATAACATTAAAACTAATGACAAAGTGAATATCATTGATTACTTTAATGACAATGGCAATCATTAAGGGGTGGGATATATTATTCAGCTAGTAAATAATCATTTTTCACACATCAACTTCAAGAACAATAAATGACCAAGTGAAAGGACCTGAGTGACTTTAACCAGGGCCAAATAGTAATGACTAAATAACTGGATCAGAGCATCTCCAAACAGTCTTGTGCAATGTTCCTGGTAGGTAGTGGTTAGTACCTACCAAATGTTATCCAAGAAAAGAACTTTGTAAACTGGAGATAGGGTCGTGGTCCTCTACGTTCATTTCTGCCAGGAAAAGCTAGATTGCCTTGCCCAGTCCCACAGAAGTGCTATTCTATCACACATTGCTTAAAAAGTTGCTGCTGATCATGATGGAAAGGTGTCAGAATACACCTGGGTCCTCTTGCTGTAGAGCTGGAGACTGCTGAAAGGGCCCATGCTGAGCCCTGAAGTGCACCAAGGAGCAATGGAAGAAAGGTGATTGGACTAATGAATTACTTTTTCTTTCAAATAATGAGGACTGAAAAGTATGCTTGCATCACTTACCTGGGCAAGAGAGGGCGCCAGGATGCACGATGGCAAGAAGGAAACCTTGTGGAGGTACCAATGTACAGTGGGAAGGAGGACCTACTTTAAGGAGTTGTCTTTTTACAGTGTTCAGCCTTGGCATCCATTTGTTAAAAAATCGCACACTGTACCACCTTGGATGCACTGGTGAGCCTCCGCCTCTAGTGTCTGACATTGGCTTCGGCACTGATGTTGCATCGATAGTGTGGCAACCAATACCAGACACTGGGAGCAGTGGCATAGACTCGCCAGAAGACACTGGGAAGCGGAGTACAGTACTTTTTTTTTTTTTGGTTCAAACTACAACCAGGGAAAACATTTACTAGAAGAGGACAAGCCCTTTAATATTAAAAAGGTCATTTTAATGTTATGGCTGATCCGTGTATGTAGAGTTTATATATAAAGATATATTTTCTGTTTGCTTCGTCTTTGGGACACATGGCTAAATAATTTTTCTGTTCTTAGGCTTTCTCGGCTCTTACTGCGGTTGCCAGCCCTGAGACTGATGAGTGCAGCAGTAATGGAGGAACTCTTTTTTGCAGGCCTAATTGGAAATGTGCAAATTGATAGTATTATTCCATACATTTTGCGTATGGAAAACACTGATTACAACAGCCAGATTGTTGGAGTCACTGTATAGCGCATATTTGAGATATGAATCAGGACTTCATTTTTCATTTTGCTATTGATTACTTTGAGAAAGAAGATGCACATGACATTGAAGGATGTGTAAATCTTTGCTCTGCAAGTATCTTTTCTGTCAATAGATTATTCGTGCCTTTTTGGCATTGTGTAAATATTAACAAATATATGTATATATAGATATAAATATATAGAAATGTTTATATTGTTGTGAATGGGCCTATGGGCTACCTAGTCAGATATACTGAAAGCAGTGCTTTTACTCTCCCCCCGAGTATCGTGTCTTGGTACACCGCAGTGTAATTTGTTAAAATGGAATCCTGTTTTTATTGTGGTCTAGTGTTGCGTGCCTTGACTGGGTGCTTACTGAGCGAACGCAGCAGGTTTGCAAGAGACATGAGCTTATTTTATACATTTAGACTGGATATTTTCAACTAGAAGCTTTTTAACTTAATTGAAAATCTTGTACATATTCTCTAAGAATCTGAGCACTAACTTAACAAAAATAATTTTCATTTCAAAGAATTTCTCCTTGTTCCTTGCATGGAATAAAAATGCATTTCATTATTGGCTTTGTGACATTAGTTGCACACAAGGTAAAGGCTCACACCAATATATTTCTGAATATTGGCAAATGAGATCAATTGTGAATGTAAGCAGCATGTTTCTGAAAAAGCTGCGTTCTACTAAGTTACAACTAGTGGTGAGCGCAAGTTCTTGTTACGAGAATTTGCCGAGGGTGCTTGGATATGCACCAAGTATCACAGGTGCTCAAGAGAGATGTTCGCTTCCCCAAGGCTGCATGTTTCACGGCTTAGACAGCTACAAAACATTCGGGAATTGCCTATGTTTGACAGTCAGTCCACACATGGTTTGTGGCGAACAGCCTCGAATGATGCGGCCCTGGGGATGTGAGCATATCACTCGAGCATCCGCTATACTCTGTGCCTACCCGAGCATTCTTGGCACTTACGTTGCACTCACCACGAATTACAAAATAATGTTTTTTATGATCTTGGAGTTTTAATTATATTTCATAGACTCTGATGTACTACAGATGTCTGGTGGTCTTTTGTTGCTTTGAGGGGTGGGTAAATAAGGGCTGGAGATGCTGAGCTCAGGCATCTGGATTTATTTTATGATTTCATACAACATTTTCATGTCAAAAGCTATTAAAATGTTGCCAGAATGTATAGAGAATGTCTGTGAGTTTTGGATTCTCCCAACCTTCTGGTGATTGACAGCTCTCTAGAGTTTTTAGAGTGTTTAAAGGTGGTGGTGTGGGAACAGGACTTAACAACTTTCTCTATTAGTCCTAACAGCATTTAAACAGATTTTTACAACTGAATATATTGATAGGAAGCTATACTCCTCAACATTGTTATTGTAACACCAAGAAAGGAAAAGTGATGGAATTCTGAAAATCATTGGATCAAGGCATGTTAATGGTATGCAAATGATGGGGGAAAAAGGAATCAACATTTTCAAAACCTCCTGTATTTATTGTAGAATATGAACACTATGCACTTGCGTGCCTTGGCATGTTATCGGTGAGGTTACCAATGGCTGTCTAAGGAATGTTCTGCCACACTAAATGCATTTGGTCATGCAAATCATCAATGTACGCTGCTGGCAGCTCCCTTTCCAATTGCTAGCCAATAATGTCCCAGATGTGCTCAAAGAGAGAAAAGTCTGGTGATATTGCAGGCCATGGTAGCACGTTTAGGCTACACAGGCTGCTCACTGTAACATGAGTAACATGTGGCCTGACATAATCATGTAGAAAAATATCTCAAGGAACACTTTGGAGAAATGGTTGTACCACTGGTTCCCCAACGAAATGGATGTAATGCCTAGCTGTTATAATCCCTGGAATGGAGACAAGAGTGGTTCAGCTACTATGCACTATGCCATTTCATAATCATGGGAATAGGACTGGTGTGATGTTTCCTCCTGAAGGCCTCGTCATGGTGTTGCCTATGTGGTTTCCAGATTAATCTCTAGTGATCATTGCTTCCAACACAAAAGCGGGACTCGTCACTGAAGAAGTTTGATCCTCCATTGTTGTCTTAGTCTACGCCACTGCTGTGAAAGGATATGATGGTGCAAGGTCAATAGAACACCTGTAAATGGATGTCTGCCTTGTCTTTTAATGGTATGTGTAGGCACCTTTTGAGACAATTGAAAGTGTCCCCAGAACCATTTTTCAACATGACAACGCCAGACCGCATGTTTCACATGCTACTGTGAGCAGCCTGCAATGTCTCTGGACTTGTCTCCCATTCAGCAGATCTGGGACGTCATTGGTTGGCAATTTCAAAAGGAGATTCCAGCAGCAGATCTTAATAATTTGCATGCTGAATTGCTTTCAGCGTGTCCGAATATTCCTCAGACAACCATTAATAACCTCATCGATAGTGTGCCACGGTGTGTAAACACGTGTATTTCTTCGTTTGGCATTCATATAAATAGAAATCAGCGTTTGAATTGATATGCATATGAAAAGAGCTAAGTGCTGGAGGAACAGACAGGCAATGTAAAGGTATTGCTGGACTTGTCTTTGAAAAAGCTACATACTATTGAAGGTCAGCTCACTCAGCTGCTCCCCGAGGTACACACAGGAACACTTTATATTCAAGTCTTTTGATGGTTTATTGCTTCATAAACCATAAAGCCAAAATAGTAACACAAACACAGCCTTTCTGGCACAAATGTAAAATCCAAACAAAAGTCCTCCCCAGTATGGCTCCAGCCTTCTGGGACAAAAACACATGGCAGCTCCCACCAGTGCGTCAGCCTTGAGACTTCCTTCCTCTAAATAGGCCAGACAGAAAAAAAACCCAGTTGCTGGACATTTAACTTTACACTGAGTTTTCTTCTGGTACTGTTACATTGGCACACTTGCTCTCATGGGCTAAAGTCCATATTTTCGTTGTGCTGGCACAAACAACAAATGTAATTTTGCAGCATTTATGAGAATCGTAACAAATGTATTGCTGAAAACGGTTTTCCTTTTTCAAATAGTATAGTGTTGATCTCCAAAAAATGTTTACTTTCTGAAAAAAAGCAAACGAATCTGAGTTATAAAATCAGTATGAATGTATTGCAAAAGTAGACCAATTTATTTTTATTTCTCCTAAAAAATAAAAACGTATATTTTAACAGGGTGTAAACAAAGCCTAAGGCCATGTGTACATTGTGGACATGGCCTGAAATATGTTAGCTGATTTCACATATATCTATGAAGCATGGTCCATGCCTGGCTCGCAATACTTGGCCTGACCCAACTATCTCATCAGTATGCATGAGGCAGTTAGCTCAGGTCAGGAGACCTAGCAATTGAGTCGTCCATGTTTTACGTATACTACTGTTCAAAACTTTAGGGTCACCCAGACAATTTTGTGTTTTCCTTGAAAACTCATACTTTTGTTAATCAAATGAATTGAAAATCTAGTCCAGACATTGACAAGGTTTAAAAAAAAGATTTTTATTTGAAATAATAATTTTCTCCTTCAAACTGCTTTTGTCAAAGAATGCTCCCTTTGCAGCAGTTACAGCATTGTAGACCTTTGGCATTCCAGCAATTAATTTGCTGAGGTAATCTGGAGAAATTTCACCCCATGCTTCCACTAGCCCCTCCCACAAGTTGGTTTGGCTTGATGGGCACTTTTTGCGCACCATACGGTCAAGCTGCTCCCACAACAGCTCAATGGGGTTGAGATCTGGTGACTGCGCTGGCCACTCCAGTACAGATAGAACACCAGCTTCCTGCTTCTTCCCTAAATAGTTCTTGCATAATTTGGAGGTGTGCTTTGGGTCATTGTCCTGTTGTAAGATGAAATTGGCTCTAATCAAGCGCTGTCCACAGGGTATGGCATGGCACTGCAAAATGGAGTGATAGCCTTCCTTATTCAAAATCTCTTTTACCTTGTACAAATCTCCCACTTTACCAGCACCAAAGCAACCCCAGACCATCACATTACCTCCACCATGCTTGACAGATGGTGTCAGGCACTCTTCGAGCATCTTTTCAGTTGTTCTGCGTCTCACAAATGTTCTTCTGTGTGATGCAAACACCTCAAACTTGGATTTGCCTCTCCATAACACTTTTTTCCAATCTTCCTCTGTCCAATGTCTGTGTTCCTTTGCCTATATTAATCTTTTCCTTTCATTAGCCAGTCTCAGATATGGCTTTTTCTTTGCCACTCTGCCCTGAAGGCCAGCATTCCGGAGTCGCCTCTTCACTGTAGACGTTGACGCTGGCGTTTTGCGTGTATTATTTAATGAAGCTGCCAGTTGAGGACCTGTGAGGCGTAGATTTCTCAAACTACAGACTCTAATGTACTTGTCTTGTTGCTCAGTTGTGCAGCAGGGCCTCCCACTTCGCTTTCTACTCTGGTTAGAGCCTGTTTGTGCTCTCCTCTGAAGGGAGTAGCCTTCATTTCTAAGAACAAGATTAGACTGTCAAGTTTCACATGAAAGTTCCATTTTTTCTGGACATTTTGAGAGTTTAATGGAACCAACAAATGTAATGCTCCAGATTCTCAACTAGCTCAAAGGAAGGTCCGGTTTATAGGTTCTCTAATCAGCCAAACTGTTTTCAGCTGTGCTAACACACTTGCACAAGGGTTTTTAAGAGTATTCTAAACATCCATTAGCTTTCTTACACAGTTAGCAAACACAAAGTACCAAAAGAACACTGGAGTGATGGGTGTTGGAAATGGGCCTCTATACACCTATGAAGATGTCTGCAGCTAGAATAGTCTTTTTCCACATTAACAATGTATAGAGTGTATTTCTGAATCATTTAATGTTAGCTTCATTAGAAAAAAACTGTGCTTTTCTTTAAAAAATAAGGAAAATTCTAAGTGACCCTAAACTTTTGAACGGTAGTGTTTGTGTGAAATTGGCTTTACATGGAAAATTTACCCTAAACATACCAATGCTGGCAAAATAGAGTGCGCTTCAAATTTTAAGATCCACAGCATTCACTCCAATCTACATTGAACTGATTATTTTGCATTTTTGCCCTATAATTGTTGCAGATCCTTTGATGTGGAAACAGCACATTAATCCACAAGCAATCTTCCATGTTTGCATGTGGCCTAGACATTGCTTATGAGATGACTGGAAAGTAGTAAAATGTTAGGATGTGCTAACCTTCTGATGAAAATCATGTATTCTATTCACAAAAAGGCAAGCTGTATCCATGTGTATATGTATATAATATTGATACACCGCACTGTGCAAAAGTTTTGTGGGTGTGATGCAAAGTAAGAATGCTTTAAAAAATAGAAGTGTTAATAATTGTACCAATTAAAATGCAAAGTGAATGAACAAAACAAATTTAAATCAAATGAATATGTGGCATGATCACCCTTTGCCTTCAAAATGGAATCAAAGCATCAATTCTAGGTACACTGGCACACAGTTTTTGAAGGAACTCTGCAGGAATGTTGTTTCAAACATCATAGAGAACTAACCACAGATCTGTGGATATACAGTTATGCAAATCCTTCTGTCTTTTCATGTAATCACAGACAGACTAGGTGATGTCAAGATCAGGGCTCTGAGGGGACCATATCATCACTTCCTTAACTCCTTTTTTTATTCTTTAGACTGAAGATAATTCTTAGTGATATAGGCTGTATGTTTGGAGTCGTTAGGATAAATGTGGAGCAAATCCGATGCCTCCCTGATGGTTTTGCTTGATGGAGAAGTGTCTGCCTGTGTTTCTTAGCATTGAGGACACCTTTAATCTTCACAAAATTCCCAACTCCATTTGCTGAAATACAGCTCCAAACTTTCAAGGGACTTCCACCATGCTTCACTGTTGCCTGAAGACAGTCGTTATTGTACCGCTCTGACTTATTAGGCTATCGTACCCTCTGCCATTTTCTGCCTTCCAGTTCCTATGTTTTCATGCATAGCTGAGTCACTTGGCCTTGTTTCCGTGTCCAAAGTGTGTGTGTATGCGTATATGTATAGACATTCATATATACAGTACAGACCAAAAGTTTGGACACACCTTCTCATTCAAAGATTTTTCTGTATTTTCATGACTATGAAAATTGTACTTTCACACTGAAGGCATCAAAACTATGAATTAACACATGTGGAATTATATACTTAACAAAAAGTGTGAAACAACTGAAAATATGTCTTATATTCTAGGTTCGTCAAAGTAGCCACCTTTTGCTTTGATGAGTAGTCACCGGAAATGGTTTTCACTTCACAGGTGTGGCCTGTCAGGTTTAATAAGTGTGATTTCTTGCCTTATAAATGGGGTTGGGACCATCAGTTGTGTTGTGCAGAAGTCTTGTGGATACACAGCTGATAGTCCTACTGAATAGACTGTTAGAATTTGTATTATGGCAAGAAAAAAGCAGCTAAGTAAATAAAAACGAGTGGCCATCATTACTTTAAGAAATGAAGGTCAGTCAGTCCGAAAAATTGGGAAAACTTTGAAAGTGTCCCCAAGTGCAGTTGCAAAAACCATCAAGCGCTACAAAGAAACTGGCTTACATAAGGACCCCCCCAGGAAAGGAAGACCAAGAGTCACCTCTGCTTCTGAGGATAAGTTTATCCGAGTCACCAGCCTCAGAAATCGCAGGTTAACAGCAGCTCAGACTAGAGACCAGGTCAATGCCACACAGAGTTCTAGCAGCAGACACTTCTCTACAACAACTGTTAAGAGGAGACTTTGTGCAGCTGGCCTTCATGGTAAAATAGCTGCTAGGAAACCACTGCTAAGGACAGGCAACAAGCAGAAGAGACTTGTTTGGGCTAAAGAACACAAGGAATGGACATTAGACAAGTGGAAATCTGTGCTTTGGTCTGATGAGTCCAAATTTGAAATCTTTGGTTCCAACCACCGTGTCATTGTGCGACGCAGAAAAGGTGAACGGATGGACTCTACATGCCTGGTTCCCACCGTGAAGCATGGAGGAGGAGTTGTGATGGTGTGGGGGTGCTTTGCTGGTGACACTGTTGGGGATTTATTCAAAACTGAAGGCATACTGAACCAGCATGTCTGCCACAGCATCTTGCAGCGGCATGCTATTCCTTGTGGTTTGCATTTAGTTGGACAATCATTTATTTTTCAACAGGACAATGACCCCAAACACACCTCCAGGCTGTGTAAGGGCTATTTGACCAAGAAGGAGAGTGATGGGGTGCTACGCCAGACCTGAACCCAATCGAGATGGTTTGGGGTGAGCTGGACCGCAGAGTGAAGGCAAAAGGGCCAACAAGTGCTAAGCATCTCTGGGAACTCCCTTCAAGATTGTTGGAAGACCATTTCCGGTGACTACCTCTTGACGCTAATCAAGAGAATGCCAATAGTGTGCAAAGCAGTCATCAAAGCAAAAGGTGGCTACTTTAAAGAACCTAGAATATAAGACTTATTTTCTTTTGTTTCACACTTTTTTATTAAGTATATAATTCCACATGTCACGTGTTAATTCATAGTTTTGATGCCTTCAGTGTGAATGTACAATTTTCATAGTCATGAAAATACAGAAAAATCTTTAAATGAGAAGGTGTGTCCAAACTTTTGGTCTGCACTGTATATTTTTTTTAAATGCCATTATTCTTTCATTAAGACCACTTTTGGCCACACTTCGCTGCTGAACAATGCATGGGTGTAGCTGTGTCCCACTGGTTGTTGACCTAATGGACATCATCTGCTGTATACGAGAATGTGAAGAAAAAGGAAACAAAACCAAATACAAGAGTTTGATATAAAAATAGTATTTTGTATTCAGTTTTGTTTCCTTTTTCTTCACATTTATAGTCTCACCGATGGGTCTTCATGTATCCTATACACACTTGTGGTGGTGATCTTTTTACTCTCACCCCTAAGTATTCCCATTGTTGGCCACTGCTTAGTTACTACGTGTTTACTTTTGAGATTCTTTAACGATTTCTAAGCATGATGTGTCAAGCATCTCAAGCATCTGCTGCACTAAGTTTTTTGGGTGACCACTGTGTCTAGGGTCGTCCATGTTGCCATTTCTTGATGTTCTTAATGGTGAGAAATATACGGTAGGCAGATACTTAGATACCAACAGAGAAATGTCAGATTAGATTCAAACTTATTCTGCAGCAGAACGATTCCAAACCTACAACAAATGTCATTTAAGACCTATTTTCAGCATAAACAAGGACCAGGAGTTCTGAAAGTGATTATATGGTGCACACAGAGGTAAAACTTTGGCCAGTACTGTTTAAACTAGGGGTACCCACCCAAAAAAATTACTTAGCTAAAAAATGTTTTTGAAGATAGCACCATGAATCCATTTATCCCCTTCAGCATACCGTCCATTAGATGATCTGCACTTGTCCCAACGGTCTTTCTGCTGTTTGAAACTTTTTTTTATATTCTTCTGAACTAATGCTGCTAAATGCCTCCAGCTATTTTTTCTTAACTGCTTCTACATTCTGAAAATACTTTCCCTGTAGGTTTTTCTTCATTCTTGGGAATAAGAAGTCACAGGGGCTGAGTAAGGGGGAAATCACTCTGATTTCTTTGCTAAAGTCATCATAGTGGATGAATCTTGGTGTTACGCCTATGATCCTGAAACTAAACCGTCCAGCCAGTGGAAACCAGCTTCATCGCCCAGACCAAAATAAGCACGGCAAGTGATAGCAAATTTGAAGCCCATGATGGTTTTTATTTTCAACATTCAGGGATTTGTTCACATTGAATTTGTTCCTCAGGGCACCAAAGTGAACCAACATTACTATCTGCAAGTGCTGAAGCGATTATTGTGGTGAGCGGGGGACTGGCTGCTTCATCATGACAACGTGCCTGTCCACACAGCGTTGAAAATCAACCAGTTCTTAGGAAATAAATGGCATGCAACATAGCTTGGAGGATATCCCAATGTTAAAACTTAGCTTTTAATCAGTTCAGATAAAACCTATAACAATCCAACTAAAACCTCACTCAAAATAACCAAAACAGTGCTTGTGTGAACCAGTGCACAAAAGATAAAAATTGGTTGGATCTCACAATGATGACGGACATGTAGTCTCGATAATGTGCCTCCCAGCAGTATCTTTAGCTGAGAGTCGGTGGTCCACGTGTAGGGATGGGGATTGGGGGTGGGGTATATACTATCCTTCCCTGTTTAACCACGTTTTAGACTCCTGTCCGAACTGTGGGCACCACCAGCAAAATGGACAGGTTCCAAAGTTCTCCCAACGCGTTTCATATCCAATAGCGGAGACTCATCAGGGGAGCAAGAGAATGCGCCAAAAAGGCATTAATCATAGTCCATAAGGAGTCTGTTCATGTTACTGGTCCCGCAGTGGCTGGGTACCAGAGAGTCCTAATCCTTGGAAAGGATTCATTTGGGACCGTACACAGAGACGGCACATTAGGACTCTCTGGTACCCAGCCACTGCGGGACCAGTAACATGAACGGACTCCTTATGGACTATGATTAATGCCTTTTTGGCGCATTCTCTTACTCCCCTGATGAGTCTCCGCTATTGGATATAAAACACGTTGGGAGAACTTTAGAACCTGTCCATTTTGCTGGTGGTGTCCACAGTTGGGGATCACTTGGGGCCTGTCCTTGTTAGGACAGGAGTCTAAAACGGGGTTAAACAGGGAAGGATAGTATATACCCTACCCCAATCCCCAACCCTACACGTGGACTGCCGACTCAGCTAAAGATACTGGGAGGCACATTATCGAGACTACATGTCCGTCATCATTGTGAGATCCAACCAATTTTTATCTTTTGTGCACTGGTTCACATGAGCACTGTTTTGGTTATTTTGAGTGAGGTTTTAGTTGGATTGTTATAGGTTTTATCTGAACTGATTAAAAGCTAAGTTTGAACATTGGCATATCCTCCAAGCTATGTTGTATTGCTAATCCTGAGGGTACTTGGAAAGTGCTGATTCTATCAAAGTCTAGCTGATTGGAAATAAATGACATGACAACGGTTTCTCATCCCCTTCACTCGCCCGACCTAGCCCCCTACGATGACTTCTTATTACCAAGAATGAAGAAAAATCTAAAGGGTAAAGCGTTTTCAGGATGTAGAAGAGGTTAAAAAAAAAATAGCTGGCCGTTCAGAAGAAAATAAAATGTTTTGAACATTGAAAAAAAACATTGGGACTAGTGCATATCATCTAATGGCAAGTATTTAAGGGGATTAATGTTTTCAGGGTGTTATTTTTTTTTTTTTTTAAATTCAAGATAAGAAATTGTTTTTTTGGGGGGGTACCCCTCTTATATGAGGATGAGCCAAAAATATCCACACTCTGACTGTAAGTTTGTTTTAATCAACTTTCTTAAAAAACAAATACATCATTTTTCGATATACACTTTTTCATATATCAATAAGCTTTTGCAGTCACAAATGAACTGATGAAACACATTCAAACCTGCCCAGCAGTGACTGGGGAGACGCTGACCTTGCACAGAAAGTGCTGATAAGATGTGCTGCAACAGAAGTTAAAGGCCACATGCAAATGTTGAGTAGTTGAGTTTTATTTATCTCACTATTTATAAGCCAAAACCAGGAGTAGGACAGTTAAAGGAAAAGTGTAATAGAGACACGTCTCCACTTCTGCATTTATCACCCACTCCTGGTTTTGGCTTACAAATACTGATGTAAAAACATAAAATACTCAACGTGCTCATGGCCTTAACCTATCAAGAGTGTGAAACATTTTTGACACCTTTGTATATCAATTTATAGTGCTCAGCATAAATGAGTACACCCTCTTTAGAAAGTAAGATTTTAATCAATATTTTACTGCACACAAGAACAATTGTCAAAGTTTTGACAAGACAGATTCATAGAAAAAATTTCTAACTCCTACCATGAAGTAAGGTTAGTAATAAAATTTTCATTAAGAAAATCTTTAGTTTTACTCAAGTTAGTTGTTACAAAAATGAATAAACCCCATATCAAAAACTACTACAGCTAATATTTTATGTGACCTTCGTGATTCTTAAGGATATCACCAAGTCTTCTAGGCCTGGAATGAACAAGTTGGCAACATATTGCAACTTACTTCTTTTTCCTTTCTTCAAGAACGACCTCTTTTAGAGCCAGAATGCTGGATGGAGAGTGATGCTCAACAAGTCTCTTCAGAATTCCCTACAGGTCTTCGATTGGGTTCAAATACTTGGTCACTGAATCATTTTCATCCTGTTCTTCAGAAATTCAAAAGTGTCCGAAGATGTGTGTTTTGGATCATCATATTGGAAAAGGGTCATCTACGAGGGGCACAGAGTGATGGTAGCATCGTCTCTTTAATACAGAGCAGTACAGCTGTGAATTCATGATACCATCAATGAAATGTAGCTTCCTGACACCAGCAGTATTCATGCAGCCCCACATAAGGACTCTGCCACCACCATGTTTCACTGCAGGCACCATGCATTTTTCTTTGCACTCCACACTTTTCAGATGCCATAGGGTTTTGAAGTCACTTTTTTTTTTCTAACTGATATCTTTGTCTTATCACTCCAGGGTATAAATTCCCAGTAGTGTTTATATATTTCAGCATGGGCCCTGGCAAATTGTTGGTGGCCTTTTTTTGTGCATGGGCTTTAGGAGAAAATTTCTTCACTAACCACACCCATGCATGTTATTCCTCTGCATTGTGTTGGGAGAAATACCCAAGTTTTACTTTCTACATGTTTAGCTAACTGCAGTTAACCTGAATGTTTAACCGTGACAACCAGGCCGACCACAGAAGTTAACACTAGGGATGAGTGAATAGATTCAGATAAGAGCTTATCCAAATAGCTATAGCGCTTACCAAATTGCTGCATTGCTAACCCGGATACCGGGAGCGCTCCCGATAATCAGCTGTTCGGTGTCGCAGCTGCATGTGCGTTGGGCTCTCCATGCATGTGTTGTGACTGTCACACAGCCGTAGATCTAGGGAAAAAAAGACCGGTCTCAGGAGCACAGGATGAAGGACACAGACACAAGTTTTTTAGGGTAACCTCTCTGTTACCCTAAAAAACTTGATAGGGATGTTTATCAGAGAGCAAAATCCTTGACACAGAATGATTGTATTGATAGAACATCATAAAGCAGGTGGAGTTTCATTACCACCTATAATCAGTCTCATGTAATGGTTAAAAAACTTATCAAAATACTGGTTCATTCTTAAAGGGGATCCAGTACTTTCAAGCCACTTGCACCCCCCATCCCATAACGATTTTTTGTTGGAATCAGACCCTAGGTAATAAGATTGCACCCAGCAACACGGCAATAGTTCCTATCCATCCGGGACCCTGTGTGTCTCCTAATTCTGGTTGTTTTTCATGTGGGAATACTAAGTGTCTTTGTTGCATCTCCATTGGGAAGGATGCACGTAATTTCAAATCGAATACGACAGGTACTATTTTTAAAATCAATTCTTCTGTTAATTGCCAATCTACTTACTTAGTATACTTGATCGAATGTGGCTGCGGTCTACAATATGTGGGCCGCACCATATAAACGATGCACGCTAGATTAAATCAACATCGACAGAATATAAAAAATGGCTTCCTGCTACATAGCCTGTCCAAACACTTTTTATTGGTGCACCAAAAAAATTGGAAATCAATGAAACTGATAATTATCGATAATATACCTGATAATGTGAAAGACCGCCTAAGCACTTAAATATCCAAAAGCTTTCTTTTTTTTATTAAAGTTGGGCACATTAGCCCCTGAAGGATTGAACCTTGTGATTGAGAAAGTGACTAGTTAGAAGTCGACATTTTTATTTTCTTATTTTTATGATTACTTTTACTATTTTTTTTATTTTTTATCTTGGGTTGTCTTTTATTATGTTTTTATTATGTTCCCTTTCTGGGAGGTCTTGGGTTTTAAAATGTTCTAATAAATGGCGCTTTCCCTTCCCCCTTTTTTTTTATTCATTGTAATCCTATATTTGCATATGTAATTACAACTGTTCTGTGATTTGTTGTCTCTGGTTTAAATACTGCTTCCCTGTTATCTACTATATAATTGTCTAAGGGTCACTTCCGTCTTTCCATCTGTCTTTCACGGAAATCCCAAGTCGCAAAACGGCCACGACCAATCAGCGACGACCACAGTCCGGCGGCAAAATGGCTGCTCCTTACTCCCCGCAGTCAGTGCTCACAAAGGGTTAATGGACCGCGTTATGCCGCGGTGTAACACACTCCGTTAATGCTGCTATTAACCCTATGTGACCAACTTTTTACTATTGATCCTGCCTATGCAGCATCAATAGTAAAAAAGATCTAATGTTAAAAATAATTATAAAAATAAAAAATCATTATATACTCACCCTCCGTTGGCCCCACGCATCCAGCCGAGGCCTTTTCCGCTCATCGCGACGCTGCGGTGACCGGTCCATGCATTGCAGTCTCGCGAAATGATGATGTAGCGGTCTCGCGAGACCGCTATGTCATCATCTCGCGAGACCGCAATGCACTTTTGGGACCAGAACGTCGCGAGGAGCATCGGTAAACGTCTCGGCTGGATCTGGGGGGCCGACGGAGGGTGAGTATATAACTATTTTTTATTTCAATTCTTTTTTACACAGGGATATGGTGCCCACATTGCTATATACTACGTGGGCTGTGTTAGATACTGCATGGGCTGTGGTATATACTACATCTCTGTGCTATATACTATGTGGGCTGTGCTATACACTACGTGGCTGTGGTATATATTACGTGGCTGGGCAATATACTACATCGCTGTGCTCTACTACGTGGCCTGTGTTATATACTGCATGGGCAGTGTTATATACTACGTGGCTGTGCAATATACTACGTGTCTGTGCTATATACTACATCGCTGTGCTATATACTACGTGGCCTGTGTTATATACTGCATGGGCTGTGTTATGTACTACGTGGCTGTGCTATATACTACGTGGCTGTGCTATATACTACGTGACTGTGCAATATATTACGTGGCTGGGCAATATACTACGTGTCTGTGCTATATACTACATGTCTGTGCTATATACTACATCACTGTGCTATATACTACGTGGCCTGTGTTATATACTGCATGGGCTGTGTTATATACTACGTCTCTGCTATATACTACGTGGCTGTGCAATATATTACATGGCTGTGGTATACATTACGTGGCTGGGCAATATACTACATTGCTGTGCTCTATACTACGTGGCCTGGGTTATATACTGCATGGGCAGCGTTATATACTACATCTCTGCTATATACTATGTGGCTGTGCTATATACTACGTGTCTGTGCTATATTATATACTATGTGTCTGTGCTATATACTACGTGGCTGTGCTATATACTACGTGGCTGTGCTATATACTGCATGGGCAGTGTTATATACTACGTCTCTGCTATATACTATGTGGCTGTGCTATATACTACGTGTCTGTGGTATATTATATACTATGTGTCTGTGCTATATACTACGTGGCTGTGCTATATACTGCATGGGCAGTGTTATATACTACATCTCTGTGCTATATACTATGTGGCTGTGCAATATATTACATGGCTGTGCAATATATTACATGGCTGTGCAATATATTACGTGGCTGGGCAATATATATTACGTGGCTGGGCAATATACTTACGTGTCTGTGCTATATTATATACTATGTGTCTGTGCTATATACTACATCGCTGTGCTATATACTACGTGGCCTGTGTTATATACTACGTCTCTGCTATATACTACGTGGCTGTGCAATATATTACGTGGCTGTGCTATATACTACGTGGCTGGGCAATATACTACATCGCTGTGCTATATACTACGTGACCTGTGTTATATACTGCATGGGATGTGTTATATACTACGTGACTGTGCTATATACTATGTGGCTGTGCTATATATTATGTGGCTGGGCAATATACTATAGGTCTGTGCTATATACTACGTGGCTGGGCAATATACTACGTGGCAATTTGAACCACGCTTCACTAATTGGTCGCGGCCGGCCGAATCCTGTGTGTAAATTGCATTATTCTGAAAACGTCATAAATAAACTACATACAGATTCTACAATACCCAATGCGTTAGAATTGGGCCACCATCTAGTAGTAAATAAACATCTGACAAAAAAGCTGAGAGAGCAGTAACATCAAGACAAGAGTGACCGGGAGCAGCAGTGGAGAACGGCCGCTGGGTAAGTGAAGTGCTGTGTGCTATTTTTCACCTATGGAAGATTATAGGGTAGGAATGCAAATGGTGGAAAATACCTTCAAGTGGAGATGAGATGCTAATCTATACATTTCATAGACAGGTAAATCATTCTTCTCCAAAATAAAGCAAAGTAACTACACCACGAGATAGGGAGTAACTTACTGCTAGAACCCCCACTAATCCTAAAAGGAGAGCACTAAAGTCCCCCTGTGCTGATGGCACAGTGATCAATAATGCGCACTGCCACTCCATTTAATCTGAATGGTTCTGCCGATAACTGAGCGTAGTGTTGGTCAAGGGACTGCCGATAACTGAGCGCAGCGTTGGTCAACGGGACTGCCGATAACTGAGCGCAGGGTTGGTCAACGGGACTGCCGATAACTGAGTGCAGGGTTGGTCAACGGGACTGCCGATAACTGAGCGCAGCGTTGGTCAACGGGACTGCCGATAACTGAGCGCAGCGTTGGTCAACGGGACTGCCGATAACTGAGCGCAGCGTTGGTCAACGGGACTGCCGATAACTGAGCGCAGCGTTGGTCAACGGGACTGCCGATAACTGAGCGCAGAGTTGGTTAACGGGACTGCCGATAACTGAGGGCAGCATTGGTCAACGGGACTGCCGATAACTGAGCGCAGCGTTGGTCAACGGGACTGCCGATAACTGATCGCAGCGTTGGTCAACGAGACTGTCGATAACTGAGCGCAGCGTTGGTCAGCGGGACTGCCGATAACTGAGCGCAGCGTTGGTCAACGGGACTGCCGATAACTGAGCGCAGCGTTGGTCAACGGGACTGCCGATAACTGATCGCAGCGTTGGTCAACGAGACTGTCGATAACTGAGCGCAGCGTTGGTCAGTGGGACTGCCGATAACTGAGCGCAGCGTTGGTCAACGAGACTGCCGATAACTGAGCGCAGCGTTGGTCAGTGGGACTGCCGATAACTGAGCGCAGCGTTTGTCAACGGGACTGCCGATAACTGAGCGCAGCGTTTGTCAACGGGACTGCCGATAACTGAGCGCAGCGTTTGTCAACGGGACTGCCGATAACTGAGCGCAGCGTTTGTCAACGGGACTGCCGATAACTGAGCGCAGCGTTTGTCAACGGGACTGCCGATAACTGAGCGCAGCGTTGGTCAACGGGACTGCCGATAACTGAGCGCAGCGTTGGTCAACGGGACTGCCGATAACTGAGCGCAGCGTTGGTCAACGGGACTGCCGATAACTGAGCGCAGCGTTGGTCAACGGGACTGCCGATAACTGAGCGCAGCGTTGGTCAACGGGACTACCGATAACTGAGCGCAGCGTTGGTCAGTGGGACTGCCGATAACTGAGCGCAGCGTTGGTCAACGAGACTGCCGATAACTGAGCGCAGCGTTGGTCAACGAGACTGCCGATAACTGAGCGCAGCGTTTGTCAACGGGACTGCCGATAACTGAGCGCAGCGTTTGTCAACGGGACTGCCGATAACTGATCGCAGCGTTTGTCAACGGGACTGCCGATAACTGAGCGCAGCGTTGGTCAACGGGACTGCCGATAACTGAGCGCAGCGTTGGTCACTGGGACTGCCGATAACTGAGCGCAGCGTTGGTCAACGAGACTGCCGATAACTGAGCGCAGCGTTTGTCAACGGGACTGCCGATAACTGAGCGCAGCGTTGGTCAACGGGACTGCCGATAACTGAGCGCAGCGTTGGTCAACGGGACTGCCGATAACTGATCGCAGCGTTTGTCAACGGGACTGCCGATAACTGAGCGCAGCGTTGGTCAACGGGACTGCCGATAACTGAGCGCAGCGTTGGTCAACGGGACTGCCGATAACTGAGCGCAGCGTTGGTCACTGGGACTGCCGATAACTGAGCGCAGCGTTTGTCAACGGGACTGCCGATAACTGAGCGCAGCGTTGGTCAACGGGACTGCCGATAACTGAGCGCAGCGTTGGTCAACGGGACTACCGATAACTGAGCGCAGCGTTGGTCAGTGGGACTGCCGATAACTGAGCGCAGCGTTGGTCAACGAGACTGCCGATAACTGAGCGCAGCGTTGGTCAACGAGACTGCCGATAACTGAGCGCAGCGTTTGTCAACGGGACTGCCGATAACTGAGCGCAGCGTTGGTCAACGGGACTGCCGATAACTGATCGCAGCGTTTGTCAACGGGACTGCCGATAACTGAGCGCAGCGTTGGTCAACGGGACTGCCGATAACTGAGCGCAGCGTTGGTCACTGGGACTGCCGATAACTGAGCGCAGCGTTGGTCAACGAGACTGCCGATAACTGAGCGCAGCGTTTGTCAACGGGACTGCCGATAACTGAGCGCAGCGTTGGTCAACGGGACTGCCGATAACTGAGCGCAGCGTTGGTCACTGGGACTGCCGATAACTGAGCGCAGCGTTTGTCAACGGGACTGCCGATAACTGATCGCAGCGTTTGTCAACGGGACTGCCGATAACTGATCGCAGCGTTTGTCAACGGGACTGCCGATAACTGATCGCAGCGTTGGTCAACGGGACTGCCGATAACTGAGCGCAGCGTTGGTCAACGGGACTGCCGATAACTGAGCGCAGCGTTGGTCAACGGGACTGCCGATAACTGATCACAGCGTTGGTCACTGGGACTGCCGATAACTGAGCGCAGCGTTTGTCAACGGGACTGCCGATAACTGAGCGCAGCGTTGGTCAACGGGACTGCCGATAACTGAGCGCAGTGTTTGGTCTTTGGCACGCTCATCACTAATTAATGGAGAAGCAGTGTGCATGATCGACCCCTGCTCTTTCAGAAAGCGCTCTGGTTCTCATGATCTGTGCAGTCCCAGTGGTCAGAATAAACCTCGGCGATCATGAAGTTATGTGCCCTCACAGGGGTTGGGAGAGCGATCCAAAACTTGGTGAGAACAAGATTAAACATTTGTCTGCCAGTGTGCCACTTCTAATGGTCCTCGGCATTTTTTCCCCCCTCACCCAAACTGAAGTAAATTATAAATTATAAAATGCCAGAAGAAAATGCGTATCTAAAATAAATAGTATTAAAAATCTGTGTGGTAACATTTTTAACAGCATTGAAAAAAAAAAAACTAAAATGAAGGAGCTTTTTCCCTTGTACAAGCTGCAGCAGTCTGTCCCCTCCTAGGGCATGTGAGAAGCCTACGATGCTGAAGTTGGTTTCTTATTCAGCAGTTTCTTATTCGGCTATTTTTTATTTTCTGTTTTTTTCAGGTTTTTGTATAAAAATAAACCATTCTGAGTATATAATAATATGCGGTCATGTGTCCTTTTGTGAATACACTTAAAAACAGATGCAAAATTTAGAAGGCTGGCACAAAAATGGGCATCAAAGTGGGCACTGAGGTATGGTATTAAAGGTGTTAAATGGCTTTGTGCCACTGATCTGACACCTGACTTGCATACCTTGTGATGCCACACATCAAGTTCCTGTCACTCCAGCCTGGCACAAATGGGTTCTGGGCATCAGAACTGGCATCAAAGTGGGCAGAGAACCAATTTTCACACATGCGAATAAGTAACAGCTATTTTAAAGGGGTTAAATGCCTTTGTGCCACTTATTAAACACCTGATTTACATACCTACTGATGCCCCACATGAAATGCATTTCAATACAGCCTGGCACAAATGGGTTCTGGACATCAAAACTGGCATCAAAGTGGGCAAATCGCCCATTTTCACAGATTTGAATAAGTAACAGCTATTTTTAAGGGGTTAAATGCCTTTGTGCCACTAATCTAACACCTGATTTACATACCTACTGATGCCCCACATGAAATCCATGTCACTCCAGCCTGGCACAAATGGGTTCTGGGCATCAGAACTGGCATCAAAATGGTCAAATCGCCCATTTTCACGTATTTGAATAAGTAACAGCTATTTTTAAGGGGTTAAATGCCTTTGTGCCACTAATCTAACACCTGATTTACATACCTACTGATGCCCCACATGAAATCCATGTCACTCCAGCCTGGCACAAATGGGTTCTGGGCATCAAAACTGGCATCAAAGTGGGCAAATTGCCCATTTTCACAGATTTGAATAAGTAACAGCTATTTTTAAGGGGTTAAATGCCTTTGTGCCACTAATCTAACACCTGATTTACATACCTAGTGATGCCCCACATCAAAGTCAAATCACTTCAGCCTGGCACAAATGGGTTCTGGGCATCAAAACTGGCATCAAAGGGGGCAAATCGCCCATTTTCACAGATTTGAATAAGTTACAGCTATTTTTAAGGGGTTAAATGCCTTTGTGCCACTGATCTAACACCTGATTTACATAACTACTGATGCCCCACATGAAATCCATGTCACTCCAGCCTGGCACAAATGGGTTCTGGGCATCAAAACTGGCATCAAAGTGGACAAATCGCCCATTTTCGCAGATTTGAATAAGTAACAGCTATTTTTAAGGGGTTAAATGCCTTTGTGCCACTGATCTAACACCTTATTAACATACCTAATGATGCCCTACATGAAATGCATGTCAATACAGCCTGGCACAAATGGGTTCTGGGCATCAAAACTGGCATCAAAGTGGACAAATCACCCATTTTCACAGATTTGAATAAGTAACAGCTATTTTTAAGGGGTTAAATGCCTTTGTGCCACTGATCTAACACCTGATTAACATACCTAATGATGCCCTACATGAAATCCATGTCACTCCAGCCTGGCACAAATGGGTTCTGGGCATCAGAACTGGCATCAAAGTGGACCAATCACCCATTTTCACGTATTTGAATAAGTAACAGCTATTTTTAAGGGGTTAAATGCCTTTGTGCCACTAATCTAACACCTGATTTACATACCTAGTGATGCCCCACATCAAAGTCAAATCAACTCAGCCTGGCACAAATGGGTTCTGGGCATCAAAACTGGCATCAAAGTGGACAAATCACCCATTTTCACAGATTTGAATAAGTAACAGCTATTTTTAAGGGGTTAAATGCCTTTGTGCCACTGATCTAACACCTGATTAACATACCTAATGACGCCCTACATGAAATGCATGTCAATACAGCCTGGCACAAATGGGTTCTGGGCATCAGAACTGGCATCAAAGGGGGCAAATTGCACATTTTCACAGATTTGAATAAGTAACAGCTATTTTTAAGGGGTTAAATGCCTTTGTGCCACTAATCTAACACCTGATTTACATACCTACTGATGCCCCACATGAAATCCATGTCACTCCAGCCTGGCACAAATGGGTTCTGGGCATCAGAACTGGCATCAAAATGGTCAAATCGCCCATTTTCACAGATTTGAATAAGTAACAGCTATTTTTGAGGGGTTAAATGCCTTTGTGCCACTGATCTAACACCTGATTTACATAACTACTGATGCCCCACATGAAATCCATGTCACTCCAGCCTGGCACAAATGGGTTCTGGGCATCAGAACTGGCATCAAAGTGGGCAAACAGCCCATTTTCACAGATTTGAATAAGTAACAGCTATTTTTAAGGGGTTAAATGCCTTTGTGCCACTAATCTAACACCTGATTTACATACCTACTGGTACCCCACATGAAATCCATGTCACTGCAGCCTGGCACAAATGGGTTCTGGGCATCAGAACTGGCATCAAATTGGGCAAATTGCACATTTTCACAGATTTGAATAAGTAACAGCTATTTTTAAGGGGTTAAATGCCTTTGTGCCACTAATCTAACACCTGATTTACATACCTACTGATGCCCCACATGAAATCCATGTCACTCCAGCCTGGCACAAATGGGTTCTGGGCATCAGAACTAGCATCAAAGTGGGCAAATCACCCATTTTCACAGATTTGAATAAGTAACAGCTATTTTTAAGGGGTTAAATGCCTTTGTGCCACTAATCTAACACCTGATTTACATACCTACTGATGCCCCACATGAAATCCATGTCACTCCAGCCTGGCACAAATGGGTTCTGGGCATCAAAACTGGCATCAAAGTGGGCAAATTGCACATTTTCACAGATTTGAATAAGTAACAGCTATTTTTAAGGGGTTAAATGCCTTTGTGCCACTGATTTAACACCTGATTTACATATTTACTGATGCCCCACATGAAATCCATGTCACTCCAGCCTGGCACAAATGGGTTCTGGGCATCAAAACTGGCATCAAAGTGGGCAAATCGCCCATTTTCACAGATTTGAATAAGTAACTGATGTTTTTAAGGGGTTAATTGCCTTTGTGCCACTAATCTAACACCTGATTTACATACCTACTGATGCCCCACATGAAATCCATGTCACTCCAGCCTGGCACAAATGGGTTCTGGGCATCAAAACTGGCATCAAAGTGGGCAAATTGCACATTTTCACAGATTTGAATAAGTAACAGCTATTTTTAAGGGGTTAAATGCCTTTGTGCCACTGATTTAACACCTGATTTACATATTTACTGATGCCCCACATGAAATTTATGTCACTCCAGCCTGGCACAAATGGGTTCTGGGCATCAAAACTGGCATCAAAGTGGGCAAATCGCCCATTTTCACAGATTTGAATAAGTAACTGATGTTTTTAAGGGGTTAATTGCCTTTGGGCCACTGATCTGACACTTAAAATACACAGAAAGTGATGCCCTGCATCAATCCCAGGTCCCTTCAGCCTGGCCCAAATGTTTTCTGGGCATCAGAACTGGCATCAATTTAGGCAAACAGCCCATTTTCGCAGATTTGAATAAGTAACTGATGTTTTTAAGGGGTTAAATGCCTTTGGGCCACTGATACCACAGTGCATACATATAAAACAGGGAGCCCCACATCAAAAACAGGTCTCTTCAGCCTGGCCCAAATGGGTTCTGGGCATCAGAACTGGCATCAAAGTGGGTAAACAGCCCATTTTCACGGATTTGAATAAGTAACTGATGTTTTTAAGGGGTTAAATGCCTTTGGGCCACTGATACAACACTTAAAATACACAGACAGTGATGCCCTGCATCAAACCAAGGTTCCTCCAGCCTGGCCCAAATGCGTTCTGGGCACCAGAATTGGCATCAAAGTGGGCAAACAGCCCATTCTCGCAGATTTGAATAAGTAACTGATGTTTTTAAGGGGTTAAATGCCTTTAGGCCCCTGATCTGACACTTAAGATACACAGAAAGTGATGCCCTGCATCAAACCCAGGTCCCTTCAGCATGGCCCAAATGGGTTTTGGGCACCAGAATTGGCATCAAAGTCGGCAAACAGCCCATTTTCACAGATTTGAATAAGCAACTGGTGTTTTCAAGGGGTTAAATGACTTTGGGCCACTGATCTGACGATTACAATTCACAGATAGTGATGCCCTGCATCAAACTCAGGTCCCTTTAGCCTGGCCCAAATGGGTACTGGGCATCAGAACTGGCATCAAAGTGGGCAAACAGCCCATTTTCACATATTTGAATAAGTAAGTGATTTTTTAAGAGGTTAAATGCCTTTGGGCCACTGATCTGACACCATTATGACATGCATTTTGATGCCCTGCATGAAATTCATGTCACTTTAGCTTTTCCCAAATGGGTTCTGGCCGTGAGAATTGGCATCAAAGTTGGCATTGATTTTAATGATTTGAATAAGTAACTGAATTTTAAGGGGTTAAATGACCTTGGCCACTGATCTCACACCACTATTACATACACAGGCTGGAGACACACGAGCGATTTACACACTAGGAAAGTCTGACGAGTGTAATGCAAGTGTCATGTGAGTGTCAGGCGGTTTTTTGTGCGAGCACAATCTGACTTTTCACACCTAACACCCGATCTACATCCGACTGCAGTGCGATTTTAACATGAGATTTTACATACAGAAATGTTCTAAATCATTTACACATAGTTTTAAAACGTAATATTCTTCAAAATGTATATATACACTCACCGGCCACTTTATTAGGTTTATGAAATCCGTCTAGTGGTTGTAGTTTAATCTTTGTTTTCAGTTCATGAGATTCTCGTGCTTTGGGGTGGACTTGTGAGCTGGGCTTATGTGTTACTTTGTTTAGGTATTCATACTGATGGCTTATGACAGGTCACTGATCCCTCAGTGACCTGCCCCCTATTTTACATACTGATTATTATATGTATTGAAAAAAAAATCACTCAGCAGACAGGCGCTGCTGCTGCATGATTGCATGTATAGGTGCTTCTCACAAAATTAAAATATCATCAAAAAGTTAATTTATTTCAGCTCTTCAATTCAAAAAGTGAAACTCATATACACTCACCGGC
Organism: Ranitomeya variabilis; assembly: GCF_051348905.1. Taxonomy (NCBI): domain Eukaryota; kingdom Metazoa; phylum Chordata; class Amphibia; order Anura; family Dendrobatidae; genus Ranitomeya; species Ranitomeya variabilis. The sequence goes on along the minus strand of NC_135236.1, from coordinate 410,174,068 downwards.
CACTTTATTAGGTACACCATGCTAGTAACGGGTTGGACCCCCTTTTGCCTTCAGAACTGCCTCAATTCTTCGTGGCATAGATTCAACAAGGTGCTGGAAGCATTCCTCAGAGATTTTGGTCCATATTGACATGATGGCATCACACAGTTGCCGCAGATTTGTCGGCTGCACATCCCAAAGATGCTCCATACAAGGCAGGATGGATCCATGCTTTCATGTTGTTTACGCCAAATTCTGACCCTACCATCCGAATGTCGCAGCAGAAATCGAGACTCATCAGACCAAGCAACGTTTTTCCAATCTTCTACTGTCCAATTTCGATGAGCTTGTACAAATTGTAGCCTCAGTTTCCTGTTCTTAGCTGAAAGGAGTGGTACCCGGTGTGGTCTTCTGCTGCTGTAGCCCATCTGCCTCAAAGTTCGATGCACTGTGCGTTCAGAGATGCTCTTAGGCCTACCTTGGTTGTAACGGGTGGCGATTTGAGTCAGTGTTGCCTTTCTATCAGCTCGAACCAGTCTGCCCATTCTCCTCTGACCTCTGGCATCAACAAGGCATTTCCGCCCACAGAACTGCCGCTCACTGGATTTTTTTTCTTTTTCGGACCATTCTCTGTAAACCCTAGAGATGGTTGTGCGTGAAAATCCCAGTAGATCAGCAGTTTCTGAAATACTCAGACCAGCCCTTCTGGCACCAACAACCATGCCACGTTCAAAGGCACTCAAATCACCTTTCTTCCCCATACTGATGCTCGGTTTGAACTGCAGGAGATTGTCTTGACCATGTGTACATGCCTAAATGCACTGAGTTGCCGCCATGTGATTGGCTGATTAGAAATTAAGTGTTAACAAGAAGTTGGACAGGTGTACCTAATAAAGTGGCCAGTGAGTGTATATTCTAGATAGATAGATAGATTAAAAGCCTGCAAATGATCAGCCACGTACATTTTAATCAGAGTGACAGGTTAGATTACGATAGAATAGAGATATACACATAGAATAAATGTGTGGTGTGTGTGTGTGTATACATATATACAGTATATATATACAGTATATATATATATATTATAACGCTGATAGCGTCACTCTGTCCAAAGCCTTTATAGACTGCGCAAGCGCGACGCGTCTGCACAGTCTGGATCCCACAGTGTGACACATCCGGGGAGGAGGATTGTGGCCCAGGAGATCGCGGTATGAGTAAGCACTGAACGCATACCGCTATCTCCAACGTAGAAGCAGAGACGCACCAGGAGGGTGAGTATGAAGGGGGAGGGTGAGCCATGCTATATTCACCTGTCCCCGTTCCACCGCCGGGTCTTCCGCATCCTCTGGCTGTGACGTTCAGGTCATAGGGCGCGATGACGTGGTCAGTGCGCGCCCCCTGCCTCAACAGTCACAGCCAGAGGACACGGATGACAGAGTGGCGCGCGGCGGTGGAACAGGGACAGGTGAATATCGCAAGTGCCGGGTGTGACGGGGCATGCGACAGAGCAGGAAGAGACACCACGCCAGTAATCAATCCAATAAAATTTATCGGAACAGGGAACTGGGACAACACAAATCAAAGTAATTCTGCAGCGTCCGTAATTAGTCTACAGTGAGTCCACACAAAGGGAGCAGATCCGGGGGCGCCACCTGGCAATCCGAAGCCAGGGAAAAGAAAAATAATCCTGGGATGGGTTTACTGGATCCAGCAGATGAGGGACACAACACCATTCCACGTGGCAGCTTTTAATCCTCCACACACGGGCACCAGGATCTCGCCTCAGCATACGATCCCAGCCCTTCGCAAGTCACCACACAATTGAATCAGCCAACACATGAGTCTATTGTTCTGTGTCCTGGGATCCATCCCTCCATGAGGGAAAGCTCCCCCTTCTGGTTGTTGACTCAAGCCTGATTACATAGCAGTCCAGGGACACAGGCCGGGGGAGGGACACGCTGTTACACCGGGGGCCTTAGCCAGCGGCGACTCCAGCACCTGACCCCCATAGTGCGCTGGTGTTCCCGCCTGCTTAGGCACTCGGCGCCCAGCGACGAGAGGTGAGTCTGTCATTTTTTTTTTTTTAAATCGCAGCATCAGCATACGGGGCATATTATGCTATGGAGCATCTTATGGGGGCCATCAACGATGGGAGCAGCACTTGACAGAATGGGGGCGCAGAATGGGTGCAGCACATTACAGAATGGGGCGCAGGTTGGGAGCAGCACATGACAGAATGGGGGCACAGGATGGGAGCAGCACATGAAAGAATGGGGGCGCAGAATGGTTGCAGCACATGACAGAATGGGGGCGCAGGATGGGAGCAGCACATTACAGAATGGGGGCGCAGAATGGGAGCAGCACATGACAGGATGGGGCGCAGGATGAAAGCAGCACATGACAGGATGGGGGCGCAGGATGGGAGCAGCACATGACAGGATGAGGGCACAGGAAAAGAGTAGCACATGACAAGATGGAGGCGCACAAAACAGGATGAGGGCGCAGGATGGGGCTGCACATGACAGGAAGGGGGCGCAGGATGGGAGCAGCGTATGACAGGATGGGGGTGCAAAATGGTAGCAGCACATGACAAGATTAGGGGGCAGGATGGAAGAGGCGCATACCAGGATGGAGACCATATACCAATATAAATGCTCGCCACCCGGGCGTAGAACAGGTTCAATAGCTAGTGGGTGTGTGTATATATATATATATATATATATATATATATATATATATATATCTAACGCCAAGAAGACCAAAAACGAACGGCACTGTCTGTGAAAAGAGGTTATCCAAAAATTTCGGGTTGACACCTCTCCATTACTAAGCCGGGCTTGATGTGACCTTACAATTCAAAGGTCACATCAACCACCCAACTATTACCCCATTGCCACCGCTACAGGGCAGTGGGAAGAGAGAGGCTAAGTGCCATAATTGCCATAAATCATGCAGCTGCGTCAACAAAAACTAAATCTCTGAGCAGTCACAAATACTCGGAGATTTCCCGAGCAACAAGTATATTCGCTCATCACTATTAACTACCTGCAAAAAACACTTGATGAACTTTCAATAGTAGTTTGCAAACCCCAAGAAGCGTTGCAAATAGTGATGAGCGAGTATACTCGTTGCTCGGGCTTTCCCGAGCACGCTCGGGTGGTCTCCCGAGTATTTGTGACTGCTCAGAGATTTAGTTTTTGTTGATGCAGCTGCATAATGTATGGCTGCTAGCCAGCCTGAGTACATGTGGGGGTTGCCTGTTTGCCAGGGAATCCCCACATGTAATCAAGCTGTCTAGTAGCTGTAAATCATGCAGCTGCGGCAAGGAAAACTAAATCTCTGATCAGACATAAATACTTGGAGACCACCCGAGTGTGCTCGGGAAAACCCAAGTAACGAGTATACTCACTCATCACTAGTTGCAAACCCTTCAAGTCACGGGGCTGAACCCAATCACTAATAGCCTGCACCTTCTTGGGATCCATGTGAAACCCCTCATTGGAAACAATCAAACCCAAAAATGATAACTCCTGTACAAAAAATTAACATTTCAAATTTTGAAAAAAGTAGTTTTTCCCTGAGTCTATGAAGGACAGTACGCGAATAGTGAAAATGGGTTTCACTGTCAGGGGAGTAAACCAAGATGTCGTCAAGGTAAATAATCGCAAAGTGACCGATCAGATCAGCAAACACAATATTAATAAAATTTTGAAAAATGGCCAGGGGTGTTTGTTAGCCCGAAGGACGTAAAAAGATTCTCAAAAAGAACTTCTCACGTGAGAAACGCCGTCTTCCACTCGTCTCCCTCTCAAACACTTATCCAATTATAGGCTCCCCACAAATCCAACTTTGAAAATCATTTGGCCCCAGACAACTGGTTACACAAGTCAGGAATGAGAGGAAGTGGGTAAGTGTTTCTCACAGGGATTTTGTTGAGTTCCCGAAAGTCGAGGCAAGGACTCAAACCACCATCTTTTTTCTTTACAAAGAAAAAGCCAGCTGCCATAGGAGAAACATAAGGGCGGATATGCCCCTTACGAAGACTCTCGGCAATATACTCCTTCATGGCCAGCCGCTCAGGACAAGACAGATTAAATTGATGGCACAATTAAAAGATGGATGTGGCGGTAGGACCTCAGCCTCGCTTTCAGAGAACACGTCTTCAAAGACCTTCAGATACTCCGGAATAGCTTCCAGACCGACAGACAACACAGATACACACTTCAAGGACTTAGATAAGGACCATTGAACAATTTCCTCAGTAACCCAGTTAATAACAGGGTTTTGATGCTGTAAACAAGGCATTCCCGACACCAACCCACTATATTTGCCCACTTTGATGCTAATTCTGGTGCCCAGAGCCCATTTGGGCTAGGCTGGAGGGACCTGGGTTTGATGCAGGGCATCGCTATTTGTGTATTTTAAGTGTCAGATCAGTGGCCCAAAGCCATTTAACCCCTTAAAAACAGCAGGTCCCTATTAAAATCTGTTAAAATTGGCTGTTTGCCCAGTTTGATGACAGTTCTGATGCCCAGAACTAATTAGGGCCAGGCTGAAGAGACCTGGTTTTATTGTGGGGCTCCCTGTTCTATATGTATGCACTCTGGTATCAGTGGCACAAAGGAATTTAACCCCTTAAAAACACCACTTACTTATTCAAATCTGTGAAAATGGGCTGTTTGCCCACTTTGATGCCAGTTCTGGTGCCCAGAACCCATTTGGGCCAGGCTGGAGAGACCTGGGTTTGATGCAGGGCATCACTGTATGTGTATTTTAAGTGTCGTATTAGTGGCCCAAAGGCATTTAACCCCTTAAAAACATCAGTTACTTATTCAAATCTGTGAAAATGGGCTGTTTGCCCACTTTGATGCCAGTTCTGGTGCCCAGAAGCCATTTGGGCCAGGCTGGAGAGACCTGGGTTTGATGCAGGGCATCACTGTCTGTGTATTTTAAGTGTCGAATTAGTGGCCCAAAGGCATTTAACCCCTTAAAAACATCAGTTACTTATTCAAATCTGTGAAAATGGGCTGTTTGCCCACTTTGATGCCAGTTCTGGTGCCCAGAACCCATTTGGGCCAGGCTGGAGAGACCTGGGTTTGATGCAGGGCATCACTGTCTGTGTATTTTAAGTGTCGTATTAGTGGCCCAAAGGCATTTAACCCCTTAAAAACATCAGTTACTTATTCAAATCTGTGAAAATGGGCTGTTTGCCCACTTTGATGCCAGTTCTGGTGCCCAGAACCCATTTGGGCCAGGCGGGAGAGACCTGGGTTTGATGCAGGGCATCACTGTCTGTGTATTTTAAGTGTCAGATCAGTGGCCCAAAGGCATTTAACCCCTTAAAAACATCAGTTACTTATTCAAATCTGTGAAAATGTGCAATTTGCCCAATTTGATGCCAGTTCTGATGCCCAGAACCCATTTGTGCCAGGCTGGAGTGACATGGATTTCATGTGCGGCATCAGTAGGTATGTAAATCAGGTGTTAGATTAGTGGCACAAAGGCATTTAACCACTTAAAAATAGCTGTTACTTTTTCAAATCTGTGAAAATGGGTGATTTGAGTACTTTGATGCCAGTTTTGATGCCCAGAACCCATTTGTGCCAGGCTGTATTGACATGCATTTCATGTGGGGCATCATTAAATATGTAAATAAGGTGTTAAATCAGTGGCACAAAGGCATTTAACCTCTTAAAAATAGCTGTTACTTATTCAAATCTGTGAAAATGGGTGATTTGTCCACTTTGATGCCAGTTTTGATGCCCAGAACCCATTTGTGCCAGGCTGGAGTGACATGGATTTCATGTGGGGTATCAGTAGGTATGTAAATCAGGTGTTAGATCAGTGGCACAAAGGCATCTAACCTCCTCAAAATAGCTGTTACTTATTCAAATCTGTGAAAATGTGCAATTTGCCCCCTTTGATGCCAGTTCTGATGCCCAGAACCCATTTGTGCCAGGCTGCAGTGACATGGATTTCATGTGGGGTACCAGTAGGTATGTAAATCAGGTGTTAGATTAGTGGCACAAAGGCATTTAACCCCTTAAAAATAGCTGTTACTTATTCAAATCTGTGAAAATGGGCGATTTGACCACTTTGATGCCAGTTTTGATGCCCAGAACCCATTTGTGCCAGGCTGGAGTGACATGGATTTCATGTGGGGCATCATTAAATATGTAACTCAGGTGTTAAATCAGTGGCACAAAGGCATTTAACCCCTTAAAAATAGCTGTTACTTATTCAAATCTGTGAAAATGTGCAATTTGCCCACTTTGATGCCAGTTCTGATGCCCAGAACCCATTTGTGCCAGGCTGCAGTGACATGGATTTCATGTGGGGCATCAGTAGGTATGTAAATCAGGTGTTAAATCAGTGGCACAAAGGCATTTAACCCCTTAAAAATAGCTGTTACTTATTCAAATCTGTGAAAATGGGCGATTTGACCATTTTGATGCCAGTTCTGATGCCCAGAACCCATTTGTGCCAGGCTGGAGTGACATGTATTTCATGTGGGGCATCAGTAGGTATGTAAATCAGGTGTTAGATCAGTGGCACAAAGCTATTTAACCCCTTAAAAATAGCTGTTACTTATTCAAATCTGTGAAAATGGGTGATTTGCCCACTTTGATGCCAGTTTTGATGCCCCGAACCGATTTGTGCCAGGCTGCAGTGACTTGGATTTCATGTGGGGCATCAGTAGTTATGTAAATCAGGTGTTAGATCAGTGGCACAAAGCTATTTAACCCCTTAAAAATAGCTGTTACTTATTCAAATCTGTGAAAATGGGCGATTTGCCCCCTTTGATGCCAGTTTTGATGCCCAGAACCCATTTGTGCCAGGCTGAAGTGATTTGACTTTGATGTGGGGCATCACTAGGTATGTAAATCAGGTGTTAGATTAGTGGCCCAAAGGCATTTAACCCCTTAAAAACATCAGTTACTTATTCAAATCTGTGAAAATGGGCTGTTTGCCCACTTTGATGCCAGTTCTGGTGCCCAGAACCCATTTGGGCCAGGCGGGAGAGACCTGGGTTTGATGCAGGGCATCACTGTCTGTGTATTTTAAGTGTCAGATCAGTGGCCCAAAGGCATTTAACCCCTTAAAAACATCAGTTACTTATTCAAATCTGTGAAAATGTGCAATTTGCCCAATTTGATGCCAGTTCTGATGCCCAGAACCCATTTGTGCCAGGCTGGAGTGACATGGATTTCATGTGCGGCATCAGTAGGTATGTAAATCAGGTGTTAGATTAGTGGCACAAAGGCATTTAACCACTTAAAAATAGCTGTTACTTTTTCAAATCTGTGAAAATGGGTGATTTGAGTACTTTGATGCCAGTTTTGATGCCCAGAACCCATTTGTGCCAGGCTGTATTGACATGCATTTCATGTGGGGCATCAATAAATATGTAAATCAGGTGTTAAATCAGTGGCACAAAGGCATTTAACCTCTTAAAAATAGCTGTTACTTATTCAAATCTGTGAAAATGGGTGATTTGTCCACTTTGATGCCAGTTTTGATGCCCAGAACCCATTTGTGCCAGGCTGGAGTGACATGGATTTCATGTGGGGCATCAGTAGGTATGTAAATCAGGTGTTAGATCAGTGGCACAAAGGCATCTAACCTCCTCAAAATAGCTGTTACTTATTCAAATCTGTGAAAATGTGCAATTTGCCCCCTTTGATGCCAGTTCTGATGCCCAGAACCCATTTGTGCCAGGCTGCAGTGACATGGATTTCATGTGGGGTACCAGTAGGTATGTAAATCAGGTGTTAGATTAGTGGCACAAAGGCATTTAACCCCTTAAAAATAGCTGTTACTTATTCAAATCTGTGAAAATGGGTGATTTGCCCACTTTGATGCCAGTTCTGATGCCCAGAGCCCATTTGTGCAAGGCTGGAGTGACATGGATTTCATGTGGGGCATCAGTAGGTATGTAAATCAGGTGTTAGATTAGTGGCACAAAGGCATTTAACCCCTTAAAAATAGCTGTTACTTATTCAAATCTGTGAAAATGTGCAATTTGCCCAATTTGATGCCAGTTCTGATGCCCAGAACCCATTTGTGCCAGGCTGGAGTGACATGGATTTCATGTGCGGCATCAGTAGGTATGTAAATCAGGTGTTAGATTAGTGGCACAAAGGCATTTAACCCCTTAAAAATAGCTGTTACTTTTTCAAATCTGTGAAAATGGGTGATTTGAGTACTTTGATGCCAGTTTTAATGCCCAGAACCCATTTGTGCCAGGCTGTATTGACATGCATTTCATGTGGGGCATCATTAGGTATGTTAATCAGGTGTTAAATCAGTGGCACAAAGGCATTTAACCTCTTAAAAATAGCTGTTACTTATTCAAATCTGTGAAAATGTGCAATTTGCCCAATTTGATGCCAGTTCTGATGCCCAGAACCCATTTGTGCCAGGCTGCAGTGACATGGATTTCATGTGGGGTACCAGTAGGTATGTAAATCAGGTGTTAGATTAGTGGCACAAAGGCATTTAACCCCTTAAAAATAGCTGTTACTTATTCAAATCTGTGAAAATGGGTGATTTGCCCACTTTGATGCCAGTTCTGATGCCCAGAACCCATTTGTGCCAGGCTGGAGTGACATGGATTTCATGTGGGGCATCAGTAATATGTAAATCAGGTGTTAAATCAGTGGCACAAAGGCATTTAACCCCTTAAAAATAGCTGTTACTTATTCAATTCTGTGAAAATGGGTGATTTGCCCACTTTGATGCCAGTTCTGATGCCCAGAACCCATTTGTGCCAGGCTGCATTGGCATGCATTTCATGTGGGGCATCATTAGGTATGTTAATCAGGTGTTAGATCAGTGGCACAAAGGCATTTAACCCCTTAAAAATAGCTGTTACTTATTCAAATCTGTGAAAATGTGCAATTTGCCCACTTTGATGCCAGTTCTGATGCCCAGAACCCATTTGTGCCAGGCTGGTGTGACATGGATTTCATGTGGAGCATCAGTAGGTATGTAAATCAGGTGTTAGATCAGTGGCACAAAGCTATTTAACCCCTTAAAAATAGCTGTTACTTATTCAAATCTGTGAAAATGGGTGATTTGCCCACTTTGATGCCAGTTTTGATGCCCAGAACCCATTTGTGCCAGGCTGTATTGACATGCATTTCATGTAGGGCATCATTAGGTATGTTAATCAGGTGTTAGATCAGTGGCACAAAGGCATTTAACCCCCTAAAAATAGCTGTTATTTATTCAAATCTGTGAAAATGTGCAATTTGCCCACTTTGATGCCAGTTCTGATGCCCAGAACCCATTTGTGCCAGGCTGGTGTGACATGGATTTCATGTGGGGCATCAGTAGGTATGTAAATCAGGTGTTAGATCAGTGGCACAAAGCTATTTAACCCCTTAAAAATAGCTGTTACTTATTCAAATCTGTGAAAATGGGTGATTTGCCCACTTTGATGCCAGTTTTGATGCCCAGAACCCATTTGTGCCAGGCTGTGTTGACATGCATTTCATGTAGGGCATCATTAGGTATGTTAATCAGGTGTTAGATCAGTGGCACAAAGGCATTTAACCCCTTAAAAATAGCTGTTACTTATTCAAATCTGTGAAAATGTGCAATTTGCCCACTTTGATGCCAGTTCCGATGCCCAGAACCCATTTGTGCCAGGCTGGATTGACATGCATTTCATGAGGGGCATCAGTATGTATGTAAATCAGGTGTTAGATCAGTGGCACAAAGGCATTTAACCCCTCAAAAATAGCTATTACTTATTCAAATCTGTGAAAATGGGCGATTTGACCATTTTGATGCCAGTTCTGATGCCCAGAACCCATTTGTGCCAGGCTGGAGTGACATGGATTTCATGTGGGGCATCAGTAGGTATGTAAATCAGGTGTTAGATTAGTGGCACAAAGGCATTTAACCCCTTAAAAATAGCTGTTACTTATTCAAATCTGTGAAAATGTGCAATTTGCCCCCTTTGATGCCAGTTCTGATGCCCAGAACCCATTTGTGCCAGGCTGTATTGACATGCATTTCATGTAGGGCATCATTAGGTATGTTAATCAGGTGTTAGATCAGTGGCACAAAGGCATTTAACCCCTTAAAAATAGCTGTTACTTATTCAAATCTGTGAAAATGGGTGATTTGTCCACTTTGATGCCAGTTTTGATGCCCAGAACCCATTTGTGCCAGGCTGGAGTGACATGGATTTCATGTGGGGCATCAGTAAATATGTAAATCAGGTGTTAAATCAGTGGCACAAAGGCATTTAACTCCTTAAAAATAGCTGTTACTTATTCAAATCTGTGAAAATGGGCGATTTGCCCACTTTGATGCCAGTTTTGATGCCCAGAACCCATTTGTGCCAGGCTGGAGTGACATGGATTTCATGTGGGGCATCAGTAAATATGTAAATCAGGTGTTAAATCAGTGGCACAAAGGCATTTAACCCCTTAAAAATAGCTGTTACTTATTCAAATCTGTGAAAATGGGCGATTTGCCCCCTTTGATGCCAGTTTTGATGCCCAGAACCCATTTGTGCCAGGCTGAAGTGATTTGACTTTGATGTGGGGCATCACTAGGTATGTAAATCAGGTGTTAGATTAGTGGCACAAAGGCATTTAACCCCTTAAAAATAGCTGTTACTTATTCAAATACGTGAAAATGTGCTATTTGCCCCCTTTGATGCCAGTTCTGATGCCCAGAACCCATTTGTGCCAGGCTGGAGTGACATGGATTTCATGTGGGGCATCAGTAGGTATGTAAATCAGGTGTTAGATCAGTGGCACAAAGGCATTTAACCCCTTAAAAATAGCTGTTACTTATTCAAATCTGTGAAAATGGGCGATTTGCCCCATTTGATGCCAGTTTTGATGCCCAGAACCCATTTGTGCCAGGCTGAAGTGACATGGATTTCATGTGGGGCATCAGTAGGTATGTTAATCAGGTGTTTAATAAGTGGCACAAAGGCATTTAACCCCTTTAAAATAGCTGTTACTTATTCGCATGTGTGAAAATTGGTTCTCTGCCCACTTTGATGCCAGTTCTGATGCCCAGAACCCATTTGTGCCAGGCTGGAGTGACAGGAACTTGATGTGTGGCATCACAAGGTATGCAAGTCAGGTGTCAGATCAGTGGCACAAAGCCATTTAACACCTTTAATACCATACCTCAGTGCCCACTTTGATGCCCATTTTTGTGCCAGCCTTCTAATATTTTTATCTATTTTTAAGTGTATTCACAAAAGGACACATGACCGCATATTATTATATACTCAGAATGGTTTATTTTTATACAAAAACCTGAAAAAAACAGAAAATAAAAAATAGCCGAATAAGAAACTGCTGAATAAGAAACCAACTTCAGCCCGAATAAGAAACTGAACGAATAAGAAACCAACTTCAGCATCGTGAGAAGCCTTCAGTGATGGAAGCCTGGGTTCTTATTATACACTGCTTTCCGTGTAGTGTCCCCAATGGGCCCAGCAGGCCTGGCCGCATCCCTGCTCGGTGGCTGGGCAAGGCTTCCATTAATGGAGAGCGCACAAGTAACAACAGCAGGCAGGTGCCAGCTTCTGCCCAGCGGAACTGTTTCCTCGTAGCGTCAGTTTCCGGCCGGAGCACTTTCTGAGGCGGACCGTGTTTGCACAGCCGGGAACAATATGGCCGAGTACATACAAGTAGTCCGGAGGGCACTGCAACAAGTCCGGGCGCACGGCGGCCTTATCGGGTCCTTCTGGCAAGTGCTCAGGTAGGATGTGCGGGTGCGTGTGGGCGCCGGCTGGTTACACGGGTGCAGCAGGCTTTGTGTCCCTTCCACCTTGGCTGTCACCTTGCAGGGGCCGACCTCTGTGCCTCCCTCCTGACAGGACTGACCCTATGGGAGGCGGCACATACAGTGCTGTATTCTGCTATCTGGGCATGTAACGGCGGGAATGCTGACTGTCATGGCTCCGGCTGTCCAGATAGAGCTGTGAGACTGCCATTGACTTGTTAGAGGGACATTAATGGCGTGATATTGCAGAATACCCTGGGGAGAACATGTATTTGGTGTTTGTGGCCGGAGCTGTGATGGAAGCTTTGATGTGGGTCACCGCTGAAGTTGGTTTCTTATTCAGTAATTCCTTTTTTCAGTTTTTTACAGCTTTAACAACAAAAGTAAAAAAAAAAAATCACAATAATAAGATATAACGCAGTCGTGATGTGAATATACTAAAAAAACAAACAAATTTATATAACTGGCACAAAAATGGGTATCAAAGTGGGCACCAAAGAAGCGTTATTGAAAGGGTTAAATGACTTTGGACCTCTGGTCTCACACTGCAGACACAAATCAGGGTGCCCACATCAAGTTCAGATGACTCCAGCGTGACCCAAATAGGTTCTTGGAATGTGAACTGGCATCAAAGTGGGCAAATAACCGATTTTCATAAATCTGAATAAGTATCTGGTGTTTTTGAAAGGGGTGTTAAAGGGAACCTGTCAACCCCCCCCAGGGGTTTTTAACTAAAAGAGCCACCTTGTGCAGCACTAATGCTGCATTCTGTCATGGTGGCTCTTTTAGTTGGGGTCTCTGCCAACGCTGAACTACTTGTTTTTATAATTTGCCCCTCATACCTGTAGTCTGTCTGGGGGATCATGGCTTTTTCCCCCGGACACAAACGCCTCCCAGCCATCCCTCAACCCCTCCATGCGCCGCCTCCTCTGCAGTCAGGGGTGACAGGTTCCCTTTAAATGACTTTGGGCCACTGATCAAACATCACCAATACACAGATAGTGATGCCCTGCATCAAATTCATGTGGGCGCAGCCAGAGGTGTATCTAGGGTTTCTGGCACGCAGGGCAAGAATTCAGGTTGGTGCCCCCCTACCCAAGGATATATGTGATTTGCACACTTAGTCATGTACCCACGAGCCTCTCTCCCTAATGCTCTCAATGTTCAGTGAAAAACTGAGAGAAGCAGAAGAGAAGCTCGTTGTCACAGGACCACAAGTATGAAAATCGCATGTGAGTGACGTGTCCATGTGAGGACTACTGGAACCTGCAGAGCTGAATCCTGACATCGCAGGCTTCTAAATTCTCACAGCTAATGCACTGCACACTTTTAGGATTCTCCCTTGCCGGTGGACAGTCATGCCAGCACAAGCATGTGATTTGTATACTTCTGGCCACATTCCGACTAGATGTGCCCGGCGTCGCTCAGTTTATTTTCATTAAGTGAGGCCACACATGTCTAGTCAGCACGTGACACATGTATGTAAATCGCAAGCACGGGAGAATCCTGACAGCGTGCAGTGCGCACTGTGAGAATTCAGAAGTCTGCAGTCACAAAGAATGACTGCAGACTCATTACAAACTTGGACATCCCCTAACATAAATAAAAACATGAGCATTAGTTAGTATCGCAAATAACATTTACATCCAGGTACTTTATAGATTACATCGTCTCTGGAGCCGTTCTCCTTCTTTTCTTCATCTTGTCCAGACCCCATGATGAGTTTTCTCATCCACTGCTCGTCTCTGCAGACTTCCATCTTCTCCGCTCTTTTGCAGAAAATCTCCACATGATGCTTTTAAAGATACAAGTGTCATTATAATGCTCCTGAATAAAAAATTGCCCCTCACTATATTACCCCCACACTGTCCCTCTTATGGTACATGCCCTTCACACTGACCTCTCCTTTCCATACTGGCCCCCTCTTCACATTGTCCTCTCGTACTGTGTCCCCCCTATAGGGCCCAGTATTTATACTGTACTCTCTCATCACACTCCCCCCTCTTTGGTATACTGTCCCCTCCTGGCTATGCCCTTATACTGTCCCCCCATGCTACCCCTCCACTACTCAGTTTCCGCCATACTGTTTCCTCACACTATTCCCCTCCCTCCGTCCTCATACTGTCTCCTCTCACATCCCTCCTGTTCACCATACTGTCTCCTCATATATTTACCCCCTCACTTTCTATACTGCCTGCTCACCTGACTCGCCATACTGTCTGCACACATCCCATCACCCTCATACATGTTTCCTCATACATGCCCCCCATTCCCCAGTAGTTTCCTCATACATGCCCTTGTTCCCCAGTACTGTTTCCTCATACATGCCAACCTATTCCCCCATACTGTTTCCTCATACATGCCAACCTATTCCCCCATACTGTTTCCTCATACATGCCAACCTATTCCCCCATACTGTTTCCTCATACATGCCCGCATTCCCCCTTACTGTTTCCTCATACATGCCCCCATTCCCCCGTACTGTTTCCTCATACATGCCCCCTATTCCCCCATACTGTTTCCTCATACATGCCCCCCATTCCTCTGTACTGTTTCCTCATACATGCGCCCCATTCCCCCGTACTGTTTCCTCGTACATGCCCCCATTCCCCCGTACTGTTTCCTCACATATGCCCCCCATCTCCCCCTTTGCTCTTCATTTTGTGTCTTTAAATCTCCCCCACCCATTAAATCCCCCCCCATCTCCACTCCAAATCTCCCCACACATTAAATCCCCCATCCCCACTCCAAATCTCCCCCACACACGTTAAATCCCCCATCCCCACTTGAATTCTCCCCACACACAATAAATTCCCCACACAGCCCCTCATCACCCTCCCATTCAGCACACAGGCCCTCATCATCCCCCACACAGCCCCTCTTCATCTCCCCCATTCCCCACACAGTCCCTCATCATCCCCCCCCCCCAGCCGGCGCGCTGAAGCTTCTCTGTGCCAGCTGTCAGCTTGACAGTCGGCACAGAGAACAGCTGACTCCCAGTCTGGGGCGGGGGGGGGGTGGCAGAATGCAGCCACTGGGGAAGATACTGTGGACCGTCGCATTAGGCGGCTCGACTGCGCCCACCTGCTGGCTGCCCCCGCAGCCTGGACAACCCATGGAACCCCTGGAGGTGTTTTTGTTTTCGTTCCCCTGCTTTCCAGAGCCATAACTTTTTTTTATTTTTCCGTCAATATGACCATGTGAGGGCTTGTTTTTTTGCGGGATGAGTTGTACTTTTGAACGATGCTATTGGTTTTGACATATCATGTACTGGAAAACGGCAAAAAAATTGCAAGTGCGTTGAAAGGTCACCGATGGGCGAATTTCCATCATTCTTTCTGGAAGGGCGTGTTAAATGCTGCTGTCAGAATTTGACAGCACCATTTAATGGGTTAACAGCTGCTGGAGGATCGCAATTCCACCCTTGGCTGTTAGAGGCAGCTGCTGGAGGATCGCAATTCCACCCTCGGCTGTTAGAGGCACATGTCAGCTGTTCAAAACAGCTGACATGTGCTGGAAAAGATGTGGGCTCAACGCCAGAGCCCACATGAAAGGGAGGGAGTCTGACATCGGCGTACTATTACTCCCGATGTTGGAAACTTCTGCAAATCAGTACAAAGTTGTAATTTTCCAACTTGTATGCCAGCTTTCTTGATCAGTAATCAAAGATAACTGATGTTGATGTAGATCTTCCTGTTTTGTGCTGGTGTTGTAAGATCAGTGGCGCAAGGTCATTTAGCACTCTAAAAAACACCAGTTACTTATTTAAATATCTGTAACAATTGGCTAACTGCCCACTTTGATGCCAGTTCTTATGCCCAGAACCTATTTGGGCCACGCTGGAGTGACCTGAATTTGATGCAGGCTATCACTATGTATGTATGTATGTAATGGCAGTGTTAGATCAGTGACCCCACGTCATTTAAAAAAAAAAAAAAAAAAAACATTTTCACTCTTTGGTGCTAGGGTTGGGTTTTTGTTTTTTTTCTAAATTAAAAAGAAAAATGACGATATGAGAACTAATGTTGAGCGCAAGTGCTTGCTACTCAAGTTTTGCATCGATGCTCAGGTATGCACAGAGTATCGCCAGCCATACACGGATAATCCCCACATGTCTAACAGGCGCAAAACACGCAGGGCAGGGACTCAAACAAGTTACTCGAGCACCCGCGATACTCAGTGAATACTCAAGCACCAGATGCAAATCCGAGTAGTGAGCACTTGTGCTCAACACTAATGATGACATATTCAACATGACGACCTTATATTATGTATTACCTGTGGGTTAAAAATCCTTACTATATACCTCTGGTTAAAATCCTTGAGGGGTGTAGCTTCCAAAATGGGATAACTTATGGGGGGGTTCCACTGTTTAGGCACATCAGGGGCTCCCCCTGATGCTTTCTCCCTATCGAGCCCTGCCGTGCGCCCAAATTTTAGTTGGCCCCATGGCCTACTCAAGAGAAATTGCACAGCAAACAATGAGGTTCATTTTCCCTGTTACCCTTGTGAATATCACTCTCCCCCCCCCCCTTCCTCTATTGGCAGTGGCGCTGATGTCACATTGACAGCGCAGTAGCCAATTAAAAAAGTACATTATGGCTCCTGTAATGCAAAGATGAAAAAAAAAAAAAAAAAAAAAAAATGTGTGTGCATTAATGCTTAATTTGGTCTGGTCGTTAAAGGGAACCTGTCACACCCCGCCCCCCCACCCCCAGGCGTTTTTAACTAAAAGAGCCACCTTGTGCAACTGTGACAAGGTGGCTCTTTTAGTTATTAGTGCTGTAACTGCAGAAATAATCTGTTTTGTAATTTGTCTCAAATACCTTTCTTCAGTCCTGGAGGCAGGCCTTTCCCCCCCTGCTGCAGACGCCACACAGCCGTCACTCAAATCTTCTTGGTGCCGGGCACCGCCTCCTCACCGCTGTTTTGAAATCAGCCGGTGCCTGCGCTCTTTTCTCCTGCCTTGGGCAGGCGCAGTGAGCGCTGCCCGTCTTCTGTCCTCATATGCAGTCTAGCTGACTGCGCCTGTGCGGCCGCCCTGCCTGGGAATCCCAGCCCCGCAGTGTGAATAAATCAGAAGACACTGCGGGGCTGGGATTCCCAGGCAGGGCGGCCGCACAGTCGCAGTCAGCTAGACTGCATATGAGGACAGATGGGCAGCGCTCACTGCACCTGCCCAAGGCAGGAGAAAAGAGCGCAGGCGCCGGCTGATTTCAAAACAGCGCTGAGGAGGCGGCGCCCGGCGCCAAGAAGACTTGAGTGATGGCTGCGTGGCGTCTGCAGCAGGGGGGGAAAGGCCTGCCTCCAGGACTGAAGAAAGGTATTTAAGACAAATTACAAAACGGATTATTTCTGCAGTTACAGCACCAATAACTAAAAGAGCCACCTTGTCAGAATGCAGCATTACTGCTGCACAAGGTGGCTCTTTTAGTTAAAAACGCCTGGGGGGGGGGAGTGGGGGTGACAGGTTCCCTTTAAATGGTTTTCTGGAATTGTGGAAGGTTATGTGGTCAGAATTCCTCTCTATTTCCAGCTCAATTAGGAGGTCACGTGACCGCAAGTATTACTGACTGATTCTCATCCACTCCCTTAAATACAGTTAGGTCCATATATATTTGGACAGAGACAACATTTTTCTCATTTTGGTTATAGACATTACCACAATTTAATTTTAAACAAAACAATTCAGATGCAGTTGAAGTTCAGACTTTTAGCTTTCATTTGAGGGTATCCATATTAAAATTGGATGAAGAGTTTAGGAGTTTCAGCTCCTTAACCTGTGCCACCCTGTTTTTTAAAGGGACCAAAAGTAATTGGACAATTGACTCCAAGGCTATTTCATGGACAGGTGTGGGCAATCCCTTCATTATGTCATTCTCAACTAAGCAGATAAAAGGCCTGGAGTTGATTTGAGGTGTGGTGCTTGCATTTGGAAGGTTTTCCTATGAAGTAAACATGCGGTCAAAGGAGCTCTCCATGCAGGTGAAACAAGCCATCCTTAAGCTGTGAAAACAGAGAAAAAACCCATCCGAGAAATTGCTACAATGTTAGGAGTGGCAAAATGTACAGTTTGGTACATCCTGAGAAAGAAAGAAAGCACTGGTGAACTCATCAATGCAAAAAGACCTGGGCGCCCACGGAAGACAACAGTGGTGGGTGATCGCAGAATAATCTCCATGGTGAAGAGAAACCCCTTCACAACAGCCAACCAAGTGACCAACACTCTCCCGGAGGTCGGCGTATCAATATCCAAATCTATCATAAAGAGAAGACTGCATGAAAGTAAATACAGAGGGTTCACTGCACGGTGCAAGCCACTCATAAGTGTCAAGAATAAAAAGGCTAGACTGGACTTTGCTAAAAAACATCTAAAAAAGCCAGCACAGTTCAGGAAGAACATTCTTTGGACAGATGAAACCAAGATCAACCTCTACCAGAATGATGGAAAGAGAAAAGTATGGCGAAGGTACAGCTCATGATCCAAAGCATACCACATCATCTGTAAAACACGGCGGAGGCAGTGTGATGGCTTGGGCATGCATGGCTGCCAGTGGCACTGGGTCACTAGTGTTTATTGATGATGTGACACAGGACAGAAGCAGCCAAATGAATTCTGAGGTATTCAGAGCCATACTGTGTGCTCAGATCCAGCCAAATGCAGCCAAACTGGTTGGTTGTCATTTCATACTACAGATGGACAATGACCCAAAACATGAAGCCAAAGCAACCCAGGAGTCTATTAAAGCAAAGAAGTGGAATATTCTTGAATGGCCAAGTCAGTCACCTGATCTCAACCCAATTGAGCATGCATTTCACTTGTTAAAGACTAAACTTCAGACAGAAAGGCCCACAAACAAACAGCAACTGAAAACCACCGCAGTGAAGGCCTGGCAGAGCATCAAAAAGGAGGAAACACAGCGTCTGGTGATGTACATGAGTGCAAGACTTCAGGCAGTCATTGCCAACAAAGGGTTTTCAACCAAGTACTAGAAATGAACATTTTATTTAAAATTATTGAATCTGTCCAATTACTTTTGGTCCCTTTAAAAACAGGGTGGCACATGTTAAGGAGCTGAAACTCCTAAACCCTTCATCCAATTTTAATGTGGATACCCTCAAATGAAAGCTGAAAGTCTGAACTTCAACTGCATCGGAATTGTTTTGTTTAAAATTCATTGTGGTAATGTCTATAACCAAAATGAGAAAAATGTTGTCTCTGTCCAAATATATATGGACCTAACTGTATAACATTGAAAGAAGCTAATGAAAATCTAGTCCGCACACTGTCACGATTCAGGAATTTGCAGTCACATATTATTTGCTGAAATATCATTTGAGCCCAGAAAACCCTTTGAGGTTACATTTTTCTACACCTTTCTTTTTTCTCTTCTCCCTTCTCTTCTTGTAGGTCTGGAGACCTGAAAACTGGCACGCTTATTGGAATTGATAAATATGGCAACAAATATTTTGAAGACAAGCGTTATTTCTTTGGTAAGACTGCTCGTTAGATGTGTTGTGGTAGGGTATGTGCACACATTGCGGATTTGCCTGTGGAATTTTCTGTGCGGATTCTGCATCTCTTGGCAGAAAACGCTTGTCAAAATCTGTCCGTTTTTTAATGCGCATTTTGTACGTTTTTGTTGCGGATTTCATGCGTTTTTACCCCTGTGGATCTCTATTATGGAAATGGGTGCAGAAACGCTGCAGATCCGCACAAAGAAGTGACATGCTCCTTTTTTTTTAATCCACTGCGTTTTCCGTGTGGAATTTTCCCCACCATTAGCACAGCATTTTTATTTTTCCATTGTTTTACATTGTGCTGTAAATCACTTGTGGATCTGCAGCGTTTCTGCTCGGGAAAAAAACGCTGCGAATCCGCAGGAAATCTACAACATGTGCACATAGCCGTAGAGTGGTTAGATCAGTTGTGGTACAACTGAATCACACTTTTCTTTGTCTGTTTTTGTCCATATAGTTTTGTATTAATAATAATAATAATAATAATAATAATAATAATAATAATATTTGGATTATTAGATGGTTGGATTATTATTTTGATTATTATTTAGATTGTGAGCCCCATTAGGGACAGCGATGATAATGTATGCAAAGCTATGCGGAATATGATAGCGCTATATAAGCAAAAAATAATATATAAAATATTAAGTTTTTAAAAGTGCTGCTACTAATAATGATATATTTGTGTATTTTTTAGCTTTAATACTCTCCCCATATTAGTTTCATTGGAGAATTGCAATTGAAAAAAAATATTGTATTGTATTTTTCCCTTCCCCCATGACGGCACACCTGAGAGAGGGGATCCGCCCAGTCAGGACAGGAAACCCTATTGAAAATAAAAGGGCGGTACCTCTGTCGCTTCAATTGGGTTTCCTGACCTGACAGGGACCCTCGTGCTGAACATGGCAGAAGTTTCCACTTACCCAGGACCCGTCCTGGCGTGGAAGAACAGGCAGCGCCTGTGCGTCGGTGTTCAGGTTTTGGATGCACCCGTCCGCAGGTCCACCGGGGCTATGCGGGCGTCTGTGCAGCATGGTCAGATGGCCGGGCTCCTTCCGTGGCTGCCACGCCACCCTCCTCTCTCTGCCGGCGTCCAGGTGCGGTGGCCACTTCCGGGTCTGACGTAATGCGCAAGGCATGCTGGAAATGGGCGTGCCCGTGTGACATCGGAGGCGGGCGCCGCATCCAAGATGGCAGCGCCCATGAAGAAAACGCCGGCAAGTGGAAAAGGACTCCGGCGGTGTGGCAGAGGAGGGGAGGGGCCACCATTGGGCACCGGAGGAGGCGGGAGTGCAGTGGATCCCTCATAAAAGGGGGGATGACCACAGAAGACGTGCTCATGCCCAGAAGCTTCATCATGGAAGTGGGCCAACAGGAGCAGCAGCAGCCGCCGTCACAGCAGCAGCAGCCGCATCAGGAGCTCTCGCCAGGTGCCTTGTCGAGCCACCAGCATACCAGGAGCAGCCGCTCAAGTGGTAGGAGCAGCAGTCGTCCTGTCCGGCAAGACTCTTCGATGTCCAGAAGGGACGCTACACGTGCATCCAGCCTCCGAAACCGGTACCCTTGACTGTCAGCGGTGGTGAGTGATCTACGTGAATGTCACCCTTATGGTAAAAGGGTCCATTTTTTTCTGTTTGATCACTAGTGGTCGAGGAAATCTAGCGGCAAAACAAAGAACCGAGAATGTGCCCTTTGTAAAGTTCCGCTTGCAGTTCAGTGGCAGAAGGATCTCTGCACTGACTGCATTAATAAAACTATACAGGATGAGACCCCTAATTTCGCCACTAGCCTTAAAGCCATTATACAGGCAGAGATAAGACTCCTTAAAATTGGCCCTTAAAAAAGCAAGGATCAAAAGCCGCAAGGTGTCTACGGATTCGGATGCCTCTCAGAAACAGGAGTCATGAATCACCCCGGTCTCTCCCTCTACCTCCTCCGCCTCTATCCAGTCCTCAGATTTCTCCTCAGACAGTGATACAGGGGGTCGACCATGTTTTCCAACTGAGGATGTAGAAAAACTAGTCAAAGCAGTCAGGTCTGCAATGGGTGTTAAAGAGGAAAAGACACCTAGGTCACTTGAGGATGTCATGTTTGGCAGATTAGAGGAAAAAAGGAAACGTACGTTTCCGGTCAATGCAAAAATCAAAGCATTGATCGAAAAAGAATGGAAAAAACCTGAGAAAATGGGTACCTTGCCTTCTTCATCAAAAAGGAGATATCCTTTTGAGGAAAACGACTCTGAATCCTGGGAAAAAATCCCTAAAATTGACGGTGCGGTGGCCAAATCTTTGAAAAAATCGTCCCTTCCATTAGAAGATTCAGGTGTCCTAAAAGACCCGCTTGACAAAAAAGCAGATAGGTTTTTTTTGAGACACATATGGGAAGCATTGGCTGGGGGCCTGAAACCAGCAATAGCTGGGACATGTACGGCTCTGTGCTCTCATGGTCTGGCTACAGCAGATAGAAGATCATCTAAGGGATAAAGTTCCTAGAAGTGATATCCTTTCGAATATATCCTTAGTGCAAGGAGCAGCAGCTTTTTTTGGCAGATTCTTCTGCGGATTCTGCAAGATTAACAGCTAGAGCAGCGGGCTTGTCCAATGCGGCAAGGAGAGCCCTACGGTTTAAAGGTTGTCCGGGAGATTTGCCGTCTAAACATAAACTATGCTCCATCCCGTGCGATGGTCAATTCCTCTTTGGGGAAAAAAGCTAGAAGAGATCTTGGAACATGCAGGAGATAAAAAGAAAGCCTTTCCAACTTTCTCTAGAGATCCCAAAAAACCTTTCATTCGGAGGAGAAGATTTAACAGCGGTCGACCTCCAGGAGATAGAAGAAATTGGGACTTTAAAGATAAAAGGGGATCGGGCTATATGTTCATAGGGCCCTCTACATCGGCAAAAAAATCCCCCCCAATGACATTTACATCAGGTTGGAGGAAGGCTCTCCCTCTTCTTTCCGGCCTGGATAAACATCTCCGCGAGCACCTGGGTTAGACGGCCTAAAATAAAATTCATCCGTCCACCCAGGCACAATTTTGTAATAACTCCCTGGAGGAAGTCCCAGCAGGAGTAATCTGTTCTGGAAAAAAAAAAAAGTCCTCAGACTTGTTCACAAAAATGTCTTGCAAGATGTCCCTGCTTGGAAGGTAGGGAGGGGGTTTTACTCCCCCCCCTCTTTCGGATACAAAAACCAGGTGGCTCCTGGAGAACCATAGTCAATCTAAGGAAGCTCAATCAATCAGTAGAGAACTACTCCTTCAAGATGGAGTCCATCAACACAACCACAAAACTTCTGTTCCCTCCCTGCTTCATGGCAGTAATAGACTTAAAAGATGCATATTATCATATCCCAATACATCAGGAATATCGGAAATACTTGAGTAGCGCTCTACATACAAAACCAAGTGAAGCATTACCAATATACAGCCCTTCCATTCGGCCTGTCTACAGCTCCCAGGGTCTTCACCAAGGTGATGGTAGAGGTAATGTCATACCTCCGATCCCGGAATGTAGTGATTGTCCCATACCTGGACGACTTCCTTGTGGTAGGGAGGACAGAGACCCATTGTTCCCATCAAGTAACAGTGGTAACATCAACTCTAATAGAGCTGGAATGGATAATAAATATCCCCAAATCAAAGTTAGTTCCAGTAAAAGTGCAGTCCTTCCAAGTATTAATACTGGACTCCGAGTGTCGGCTCTGCTTCCTTCCGGAGAACAAAGTAGCCAAAATAATCAACTTGACCAGTGCAGCAATACATCAGCCAGTGATGACCCTAAGAAAAGCAATGTCCCTACTAGGCTCATTAAAGTCTTGCATTCCTGCTGTAGGATGGGCACAATTTCACCTGAGACAACTGCAGTGGGAAGTTGTCAGCTCAGAAACTGTTAAGAGGGCATTTGGAAGGAAATCTGTCTTTCTCAGGGTGTAAGAGATTCCCTAATTTGGTGGACTGTGAAGGAGCATCTCACAATGGGGGTCCAGTGGCAGAAACCGGTCGAAGACCTCATCACGACCGACGCAAGCGGTATAGGTTGGGCGGCTCCTCTGAGGTCTCATTCAGTACAAGGAGCCTGGTCCTTCCCAGAAAGGAATCATGGCTCAAACGAAAAGAACTATGGGCAGTGGAAAAGGCCTTGAAACAATTTCTCCCCTTCCTCCAGGGCCGCCATACTTGAATCATGACGGACAATCGAGCAGTGGTGGCTTATATCAATCACCAAGGGGAGACGAGGTCCCTGGGCCTCATGGAGGTGTCAAGTTTACTTTTCCAGTTGGCAGAACAACACCTGTCGTCCCTCACAGCACTACACATAAGGGGTGTAGGAAACACACAGGCACACTTCCTGAGTCGCAGAGGTCTGAGACAGGGGGAATGGTCCTTGAATCCCGAGGTGTTCCAAAAAATAATACAAGCCTGGGGTACACCAGAAATAGACTTATTTGCCACCTCACACAACAAAAGTCAAAACATTTTGCTCCCTAAACCCAAGAGAACATCCTTTTGCAGTAGATGCCCTGCTAATACCATGGAGGTTCTCTCTGGCCTACGCATTCCCCCCGATAATGATGATTCCAATAGTAGTCCGGAAGATCAGAGAAGACCGAGCAAAAATAATACTCATAGCTCTATTCTGGCTAAGAAGGCCATGGTTCTCCCTTCTAAGGCAGATGTCATTAACAGACCCATGGATTCTGCCAGAAGTTCCGGACCTGTTAACCCAGGGACCAGTGACCCACTCTCAGGTGAAGGGCTTCCATCTGGCAGCCTGGAACTTGAGAGGGCGTTACTGAGTCGCCAAGGATTCTCACCAGGATTAGTCTCCACCCTTTTAAAAAGCAGAAAGCCTATAACATCTAGAAGCTACGGTAGGACATGGAAGAAGTTTCTTGACATCCTGGGTGAACCTTTGGGGGATGTAGCTCCAGTGGGACCCATCCTAGAGTTCTTGCAGGCAGGGTTGCAACTAGGATTAGCAACTAGCACCTTTAAGGTTCAAGTTTCAGCCTTGGGGGCCCTATACAACTGCAACCTAGCATCGAATAGGTGGGTTTCACGATTCATAACATCCTGTGGTAGGTCTAGGCCGGTTATTATCCCAAAAATCCCTCCTTGGGATCTAAATTTAGTCTTAGAAGCCTTAACTAAAGACCCTTTTGAGCCTTTGCAGG
This sequence comes from Ranitomeya variabilis, assembly GCF_051348905.1. Lineage (NCBI taxonomy): Eukaryota > Metazoa > Chordata > Amphibia > Anura > Dendrobatidae > Ranitomeya > Ranitomeya variabilis. The sequence continues at coordinate 410,149,632 of NC_135236.1, read as the reverse complement.
AGTTGTCACCTAAATTACTCACCTTGAAAACAGTCCTACTAGTAGCCCTAACATCGGCCCGTAGGGTAGGTGATTTACAAGCTCTGTCGATATGCCCTCCTTATACTCAGATTTTTGACTACAGGATAATTCTAAGATCAGACCCGACGTATCTCCCCAAGGTGGTCCTAAAATTCCATAGGAGTAGGAGTCAGGAGATTACTTTACCATCGTTTTGTAATAATCCTAAAAAATCCTGGGGAACAAAAGTTCCATATGTTAGATGTAAGAAGATCTATGTTACAATATATGACTGACTAGTCAGTGGAGAAAAGACCAAACTCTACTTGTAGCCTTTCAGGGTAGTTAAAAAGGGTGTGGGGTAGCTAAAAGTACCATTGCTAGATGGATCAGGGAGGCCATTAGTCTGTCCTATTCTGCGAGTGGCACTCCGGTTCCTGATGGCATCAAGGCTCACTCCACCAGAGCCGTGGCTTCCTCCTGGGCAGAGAAGGTATCGATTGACCAAATTTGCAAGGCCGCTACCTGGTCCTCACCCTCAACTTTTTTCAAACACTACCGGCTAGACCTTTCCTCCTCTGCTGACCTAACCTTTGGTAGAAGGGTACTTCAAGCGGTGGTCCTTCCCTAAGGTTTCATTCTACAAAAGTCTCTCAGGTGTGCCGTCATGGGGGAAGGGAAAACACCAAGGTTACTTACCGGTAGCCGGTTTTTCCGGAACCTATGACAGCACCTGTATATTTCCCCCCCCCCCCCCTTGTCACCCCTTCGGTGTGCACTATAGTTTTGGGTGTTTTTAGTTCATATGATGTGGTGATGGATTTGCCATGTGTGCTAACCAGGGGGGCCTCTCATGCTCTGAAAACCAACTGAAGCGACAGAGGTACTGCCCTTTTATTTTCAGTAGGGTTTCCTGTCCTGACTGGGTGGATCCCCTCTCTCAGGTGTGCCGTCATGGGTTCCGGGAAAAATGGCTACCGGTAAGTAACCTTGGTGTTTTGAGATTATAAAACCCACTTTTTTTTTCCTCCAGATTTGGGAGGAAAATGGGGATGCGTGTTTCTGAAGTGGGCTTACCAGGGGAGTGGCTGTGGTGGAGCAGGGTCACAGGATACAGGGTCACTGCATGAGGAGGCCGACAGCAGCAGGAACTGGCGATGCTGTGGTCTCTGGGCTCTCAGAAGATGTTGGCGCCAGTGAGCGGTGTCCCCTTTCCCGTAGATTTCCCTACGGCGGACTTTGGGAAAATGGCCACTGGATGCGGCACATGTTCAGATTGAGAACTCAGGAAAGGCCTCCACCAGCCTCCTGAGACAGCGACCTGGCCTCCTGTGATCCTGCCCCTCCGCTGCCACGCCTCCCAAGCAAGCTACCTTTAAAACAGATTATAAGACTTGTCAATGTTTTATTAACATTTTTTTTTCCTATTTTCCACCTCCAAAATTGCGTTTTTGACTCTGCTTGGCATGTCTTCTTATTTTTTGCAGGACGTCACCGGTGGGTAGAATATACAATTGAGATGAATGGGAAATATACCTACTGGAATGTGGATGGGAGTATGGTGCCCCCTGAATGGTGAGTGAAATGTCTTTACAAATGCTGCATTCATTAATGTTTTTAGATGTATACATGGACTATAGCATATGACAGGAGACTATAAGTTTGTCAATGCTTGTCTGAAAGCACAGGCTTTTTTTTTTTTTTTTTTTTTTTTTTTTTTTTTAAATAGGCCACAAAAGCAAGTAAGAGGAATATAAATTAACCCCCTTAAAGAGAATCTGTCAGTAGGATCAACCCTCTTAGGCCATCTATATAGGCATGTAGGTCATAGGAATCTGAACAAACTGATACCTTGATATTTGTGATCCGATGTCTTATTCCTGAGCAATTCACATTTTTTCTTACATGTAATCGAGCAGTTAAAGGGAACCTGTCAGCAGGATTGTGCACAGTAACCTACAGACAGTGTCCGGTCGGCGCCGTTATACTGAATGATACCTTGGTTGATGAAATCCATCTTACGGTTGTTTCTTAATCTTTTTCAGTTTTGTGTTAATGAGATTTTTGTGCCCTAAGGTGGGGCTGGTGCTTGTGGTGCTCTGATTAGCTATTCATAATGCAGACTGCTGACAGGTCACTGATCCCTCACTGACCTTCCCCCTAGTTTACATACTGAATATACTAGTGTGTATTTGAAAAAAAACATGTCACTTCATCAAAATGGCGGCGCCTGCGCACTTTCTCTTATTGGTTAGTGGCTATTATATTGCAGTGCTGAAAAGAAAAAAAAAAATCGCCATCAAAATGGCGCCATTGTCTGCACCTGCGCATTAGCATCTATCTCGTTCAGATAGATGCTACTGCGCAAGCGCCTCCGCTCGCCCCGTGTTGCTGCAGACAAAATTTACCCTACATCAATATGGCACCGTCGGCTGCGCCTGTGCATTAACATCTGTCGCGTACCGATAGATGCTACTGTGCATGCGCCACCTTTTTTCGCCATTTTGTTGTAGTGTAAGTGTTTTTGGCTGCAGCAACAAGGGGCGAGCAGAGGCCACTGATGGGTTGGCATGACAACCAGAGGTCTCCTACAGACCTCTGTGGTTTTCAATGCTGGATTGCTCTGCGCGCCATTTTGATACTTTTTCGCTGTGCCATTTCTCATTATTACACATAACTTATGGACATCTATGGTTTGATTTCTTTACCTGTGTGGATTGGATGGGTTGTTACTGACATCTGATAAGAATTTTGTGTCAATAGCACCTTTAAAAATGCTTACTTAGAAAATTGGTGACTTGTTCAATACTAATTCCACCTGCTGTACGTCCAGGTACCTTATCGGAGACATCTTTTCTGATTGAAGTTGATCCTCTCCCTTTTGTCTCCATGTACTACAGACGCCATGATGAATTTGGCCATCCATAGCTTGTCTCTGCAGACCTCCTCCTTCTTTTCCTGACTAAGTACTCTAAAAATAGCGATGTGATTGAAATTCTCCTGAATAAAAATATCTGCCCTGAATAAATAATTTACAGACACACACTGCCCCTCTCCATAATGTCCCCCCCACACACTGCTCCTGCTCTCACAATTTCCCCCCCCCACTTACACATAATGTGTCCAAACAATAACACCCCCCCATCTATAATAATAATAATCTGGTCAATGAAGCTGCGGCTCCTTCATGGAGCACTTATCATTGCCTGCTATGTCTGCAGTGTCCTCGCAGCCTCTGTAGTGGCAAAATCACTGAGCAATTGAATGTAAACAGTGTATATTATTGCATATTGATTTACTGATGATAGACTAATAAGATATCTATAATAGTATGCATTAAAAATGTAAACACACAAAATCGTGTACAAACAAGAAGTGATGATAATAGGATTATCAAGTAGTAAAGGGCAGAGGGGAATCGCACTATTTTATCTACTGCTCATGTTCCTACCTGTCAGCGGAGGTTGGCTCCCTCTTGAAACGCAATTGGCGCCCTCCGCTTCTTGTCAACTTGTCCTGGTAGTCCCTATTCAACCTAAGCAGATGGAGAAAATAGACCATCAAGTTGTAGTTTCCTCTGCTTTACTAGAGCCCACATAAATATGGACACCGTCCTAGGCATAACTTTTTAACCACCTGTGACGTGAGCTGTGGGGGCGAACAGTCAATAAGAGACTCTCTTGTCCAAAAAAAATGCTGTACCCCTTTAATGATGAAGCTGTTTGTTTTTTCTGTTTTTGTTTTTTTAAATGTCTCTTTTCCATGGAAAAAAAAACCCGGTGGAGATGGTTTTTGCAGTGCCAAGTGTGTTTTGTGACTAATGTCACACAATCTTGGCTTGTTATCCTTTCTTTAGAACAATAGCAAGTCACTGAGTACAAGGCTGAGCAATTCTTGTTGCTTTTCCACACAGGAATGCAAATTGCCTCTTCTGAGAAAAAGAGGACTTGACTCTATAGCGCCACCTGTTGGAAGTAGCGATCCTACAAGTCACAATCAACCCTCTAACGAGTCGTGCAATATGACTTAGGATAAAAGCCAAATCAGTATCTCAATTCGCAGACACGGTGTTTCGGGCTGTTGGCCCTCGTCAGTGCGAAGCATGAGAACTGATTTGGCTAGGTGAGAGGCTCTGGACTAGGGTCTAAGGGGTAACGTTTCTCCTTATGGAGAGTGACATACCATCTGGCTTGTCAAGGTAAGGAGGCTTATTTGCCGTACAATGCTCCTCTGGGAAATTAAATATGCAAATTGCCTCTTCTGAGAAAAAGAGGACTTGACTCTATAGCGCCACCTGTTGGAAGTAGCGATCCTACAAGTCACAATCAACCCTCTAACGAGTCGTGCAATATGACTTAGGATAAAAGCCAAATCAGTATCTCAATTCGCAGACACGGTGTTTCGGGCTGTTGGCCCTCGTCAGTGCGAAGCATGAGAACTGATTTGGCTAGAGGAGCATTGTACGGCGAATAAGCCTCCTTACCTTGACAAGCCAGCTGGTATGTCACTCTCCATAAGGAGAAACGTGACCCCAGTCCAGAGCCTCTCACCTAGCCAAATCAGTTCTCATGCTTCGCACTGACGAGGGCCAAAAGCCCGAAACACCGTGTCTGCGAATTGAGATACTGATTTGGCTTTTATCCTAAGTCATATTGCACGACTCGTTAGAGGGTTGATTGTGACTTGTAGGATCGCTACTTCCAACAGGTGGCGCTATAGAGTCAAGTCCTCTTTTTCTCAGAAGAGGCAATTTGCATATTTAATTTCCCAGAGGAGCATTGCACGGCGAATAAGCCTCCTTACCTTGACAAGCCAGATGGTATGTCACTCTCCATAAGGAGAAACGTTACCCATATTCTAGCAAACATTAATGAACAAAAGGTTTGCCATTTCCTATAAATTATTCTGTGGTACTAACTGGCATGTTAAAGCAGTGAGAAAAAAATCTATCTGTTGCTCGTTCATTCATCCTGCATCATGACTTTTGATTGTAAATGAGTAAAATTATAAAAAAAAAAAAAAAAAGAGCTAAACTTGCCTTGAATATTCCTGTGCCACTTTTTTACAACATACCACTAGGATATAAAGGGCGTTTTTAATACATTTGTACCATTCGATGCCAAGATCTACAGTTATGCAGAGGATAAGGGTTAAATATAAGTTTTTAAATTTCTTATTTTTTTCCCCCATGAAGGGTAAGTCCACATAGGCCAGAATTGCTGTGGATTTTAACTGCACAAATCTGCAGCTAAAATCCATCACTATTAATAGGGTAGCAGGCAAGCAGATGCTGCAGTAATTATCCATGTCCTTTTCTGTTGCAGATTTCACCCCTTGCAATGGAATGATATAAGTAGATTGTACAAACATCTTAATTTGCAAATGACTCATCTAGTGACGCATCTGATTTAGAGACTTTTCCCATCACTAACAGTTATAGCATAACTCGTAGGGTATTCAGAAATATTTGGTAGAGGTCTGACCATTACGAGACCAACCGTCCTATACTTCCTATTGGGACCCGGACTGGTGAACATAGGACCCTTGTGTGGACACTCTTCATTCCTGCCTTCATGTGCTCCTTCGCACGTCAATTATTTCTCTCCTTTGTAAAAATTGTAGTGTCAACTTTTATTACCAAAGTTTAATTTTAATCAGTTTTTTTCTTGGATGGAAAAGACAAAACGAAAACTCATGGAAGTTTCTCCAATCGCTTTGGGAAAAATGAATTGCACACAGATGGCACACAAGTGCTGTCCAATTTTTTCCACAAATCCATAGAATTGCATTGTTGATTTTGAGCAGACACTCTGGTCAATATCGGACAAGTTGTCTTGATTTTATGCTACTTCCGCTCTAAAAACTGACACTTGACAGATCCCAGACAGATGCCATAACAATCAGTGCACCCCCTCTGCTTCTGTTTGCATAATTTATTCAACGGATTAATCCAGCTTGTCCTTTCCTAATAATAAAACAAACAAAGTTAAAAGAGAGACTGAACCTACTCTCCCAGGTGAGGATTCTTTTTGTTAATTGTTATAAACATGGATTTTTTTTTTTTATCGGTTTTATAATTTTTTTGATATTTTTGTTTTGCCAATGATGTCTACATAAGACTGCTTTTGCTCAGATCATCGGTTTGGAAAGGCAGGACACTGACCTTAACAGTATCTATGATTCAGTCATGCTCTGATTATTATCACTTTAGACTGTATAGTGCCTGCAAATCTCAATATAATCCTGTTGGTGTCCTCATAGTCCTCGGAATTTCTAATATGCAAACATACTAGTTTTCATTGACAAGCCTTTTACTGTTGTCCATTTGTATAGGCTTCGAAAGGCTTTGTTTTCTGACAGGTTTAAAGGAAAGCAACAAAGAGCTTTTCTAGAACTCCATGCTGTTTCATTTCCACAGCAATTAAACTGCTATAAAAGCCATAACCATTTGAGACATGATGATGAGATCCAAACTTCTCCTTACATGTATAAAATGTATTTATTCTTCTTGAAGTATTTTTATGCCTTATGTCGAGAATTATGCACTTAAGCGCACATGGTCTAACACCAGATACTAGAAAAGTCCACTGTTGACTGACATTATATTACTTTGTGCTTAATCACTGTCATTATAGTCAGACAATTTGCCATGAAAGGAAATCTGTCACCATAAAGATGCAGTCTGGTCTGCAGAATTGATGTTGTAGAGCAGAAGCTGCTGAGCAGGTTGATACATCGTTTTGTAGGATTAGATTCGGTATATCTAATAATATATACGGTATATTAATTGAAATCTGTGCTGATTTTTGAGCTCTAGAGTCCAATGAGAGCTCCTATTGTTGACAAATGCTATGTAGGCATATATACAGAAATGAAGATGGCAGTCAATCACTGATAGGACCATCTACTTGACCTCTAAGCCAATAATGAGCAGAGATTACATTTTTTTCCCAAAAATACTACATATCACTCTGCTCCAGCAGTCTTATAACATGATGCTGGCACATCAGACTGCTTGTTCAAGAGGAGAGGTTCCCATTAAGCCCATATATAAATTTGCATTGCTTTGTGAAGTCTGATTGCCAGTGTAAGTTTGCTGTCAACGCAAAGGGTTTTTTAGTTAACCAGTAGTGATGAGCGAGTATACTCGTTACTCGAGATTTCCTGAGCACGCTCAGGTGTCCTCCGAGTATTTGTAAGTACTCGGAGATTGTTTTCATCGCCGCAGCTGAATGATTTACATCTGTTATCCAGCTTGATTACATGTGAGGATTCCCTAGCAACCAGGCAACCCCCACATGTACTCAGGCTGGCTAACAGATGTAAATCATTCAGCTGCGGCGATGAAAACGAAATCTCCGAGCACTAAAAAATACTCGGAGGACACCCGAGCGAGCTCAGGAAATCTCGAGTAACGAGTATACTCGCTCATCACTATTAAACAGCATTGCCAGTTAGCTCCTATAAATGTCTTACTAGCTCTTGATTTGCGTAACTCTGTCTTAAGAGATTGTTAACTTCCCTATATATTGCAATACTTTAGTGTAATACTATGTATAGTAAGTGATTTTATAGATTCAATTATCTTCACATATTATTTTTTTTTTGTTTTTAAACTCCCACTAGGCATCGCTGGCTGCATTGCATGACAGAGGAACCTCCAACAACTCATCCACCTACCGTTCAAAAATATGCCTGGGAGAATCACAAATTCAATCTGAGTGCCACTCCCGGACAGTATGTACCATATTCTACCACTCGCAAGAAGATTGAGGAATGGGTTCCTCCTGTGCCGTCCAAGAATTAACAATGCACTGTAACATACATTATTTAATAAAAAGTCACTTTCAACATGGAAGTAATTCTTTTCAGTTATGAGAATGTGTTTGTATCAGATGGTCTATAATACCTCTGTATCTTGCCTTCTAATTAGATTGGACTGTTACATTATCAATGCTTAATTTTGACCTAAACAGCAAGATCACATAGAACTAATAACAAAAAAACTGCACTTTCATAGACATATTGCATGATCAACATCCTGATCAGTGGTTGTTCTTTTGCTGAGACCCACACAAATTACAAAAACAGTAGGCAGAAGCACTCAGACAAGCACTGGTGTCCTCAGAAACTGAGGGTATGTGCTCACGCTGCGGCTTTTGCTGCGGATTCGCAGCGGTTTCCCATGAGTTTACAGTACAATGTAAACCTATGGGAAACCAAATCTGCAATGCACATGCTGCGAAAAAAAACGCGCGGAAACGCAGCGGTTTATTTTCCGCAGCATGTCAATTCTTTGTGCGTATTCCGCTGCAGGTTTGTACCTGCTCCAATAGAAATCTGCAGGTGAAAACCCGCAGAGGAAACCGCGATAAATCCGCAGTAAAAACCGCAGGGGTTTTTCACTGCGGATTTATCAAAAACGCTGCGGAAAATTCCGCAATGGAATCCGCAGTGTGTGCACATGGCCTGAAATTAAGTCATAGACTTTATTGAGCCCATCTTTCATTTTGGAAGAATGCAGCATTCGACTGAGCGCTTATAGGGGTATTCCCATCTCCAAGATCCTATCCCAATATGTAGTAGGTAAAATTTTATTAGCAAAAACCTCCAATTAGAAATGTAGTATAATTTTTTTATTTGCGATGTCTTTCCTCTTGTGCAGGCACTGCAGGACCTTGGGTATTCATGGGGAAGCCTTATATATAGTCTCTAGCTCAGAAACAGGGAGGCCACACCCCGGCTTGCACAGAATGCAACAATACAGAGAAAAAAACACAAATTGTAGGTTTTAATGTTTTGTGGCCAATGTGAACATATGTTTAACCTCTGCATGTGTACCAACTCAAGTTAAGCTCAATTTTTGTGATTTTTTTTTTCTCTGTATTGTTGCATTCTGTGCAAGCCGGGGTGTGGCCTCCCTGTTTCTGAGCTAGAGACTATATATAAGGCTTCCCCAGTCTGGTGTTTCACTGGTTGGGCCCAGTCCTTTTGTCTGCCCTTATTCACACTGAGGTCAACATTGACTCATGGTAAGGTTTTAATATTAGACAGTGTAGGACTGTCCCTATCAGAGTTACCTTGATGCGGTGGGATGGCTTTTGTGCTATTTTTTTAATCAAAAAAAAGTATCAGTAAAAACCCTGCTATTTAAATGCACTTTTGCTTTTTTACTTAGTTACATCAGTTTTTGCTTAATTTTTTTCTCTTGTAGGTTTTAACCCCTTTCTGACATATGACGTACTATCCCGTCGAGGTGGGGTGGGCCCGTATGACCTCCGACGGGATAGTACGTCATATGCGATCGGCCGCGCTCACGCGGGGAGCGCAGCCGGGTGTCAGCTATCGCAGCTGACATCCGGCACTATGTGCCAGGAGCGGTCACGGACCGCCCCCGGCACATTACCCAAGGCACACTGCAATCAAACATGATCGCAGTGTTCCTGCGGTATAGGGAAGCATCGCGCAGGGAGGGGGCTCCCTGTGTGTTTCCCTGAGACCCCTGGAGCAACGCGATGTGATCATGTTGCTCCGAGGGTCTCCTACCTCCTCCTTCCTGCAGGTACCGGATCTAAAATGGCCGCGGGGCTGCATCCGGGTCCTGCAGGGAAGTGGCTTACCAGCGCCTGCTCAGAGCAGGCGCCGGGAAGCCTGGAGCTGTGCACGTCAGATCGCTGATCTGACACAGTGCACAGCAAAGTGTCAGATCAGCGATCTTGCACTATAACATGATGCCCCCCCTGGGGCAGTGTTAAAGTGTAAAAAAAAATATATATATTCACATGTGTAAAAAAAAAAAAAAAAAATCCTAAAAAAATATATATATTGTTCCCATAAATACATTCCTTTAGCTAAATGAAAAAAACAATAAAAGTACACATATTTAGTATTGCCGCGTCCGTAACGACCCGACCTATAAAACTCTCCCACTAATTAACCCCTTCAGTGAACACCATAAAAAAAGGCAAAAAACAACGCTTTATTATCATACCGCCAAACAAAAAGTGGAATAACACGCGATCAAAAAGATGGATATAAATAACCATTGCACCGCTGAAAACGTCATCTTGTCCCGTAAAAAAACGAGCCATCACACAGCATCATCAGCGAAAAAATAAAAAAGTTAGTCCTCAGAATAAAGCGATGGAAAAATAATTATTTTTTCTATAAAAGTTTTTATCGTATAAAAGCGCCAAAACAAAAAATGATATAAATGAGGTATCGCTGTAATCGTACTGACCCGAAGAATAAAATTGCTTTATCCATTTTACCAAACGCAGAACGGTATAAACGCCCCCTCCCCCAAAAGAAATTCATGAATAGCTGGTTTTTGGTAATTCTGCCTCACAAAAATCCGAATAAAAAGCGATCACAAAATGTCATGTGCCCACAAATGTTACCAATAAAAACGTCAACTCGTCCCGCAAAAAACAAGACCTGGCATGACTCTGTGGACCAAAATGTGGAAAAAGTATAGCTCTCAAAATATGGTAACGCAAAAAATATTTGTTGCAATAAAAAGCGTCTTTCAGTGTGTGACGGCTGCCAATCATAAAAATCCCCTAAAAAACCTGCTATAAAAGTAAATCAAACCCCCTTCATCACCCCCTTAGGGGAAAATTAAAAAATTAAAAAAATGTATTTATTTCCATTTTCCCATTAGGGCTAGGGTTGGGGCTAGGGTTAGGCTACAGTTAGGGTTGGGGCTAAAGTTAGGGTTTGGATTACATTTACGGTTGGGAATAGGGTTGTGATTAGGGTTAAGGGTGTACAAGGCAATCAACCAGCAGCACTCTGATCAAGGTTCCAGATTGAATGTGATCTATATGCATTTTTCAGAAGACTACGGTTAACTTCATACTTCTGAGACACATCATAATTTTGATGAACTCACAAGGGAGGATATGGGTGGGTTTACCCTGAAAGGGGCGGGTTTTTTCAACAGAGGCTCCTTTCAACCCCCTGTTAAAAATCATTTTGTTGAGTCTTATATCGAACTAGTGGAGAGGGATATTATATTGAAGGATGGATTCCGTAGTGCTGGATATAATAATCTGTCCAGTGTCGAGAGACAGGCCCTTGATCGGTTATCGGGCAACACCGAAATTACAATAAAGCCGGCCGATAAAGGCGGTGCGGTGGTGATCATGGACACAGTTAAATTAAGGCGGAGATTCTGGAACAACTGGCAGATACTGCAGTTTATAAGAAATTGAAATGTGATCCTACTCCTTGCTTTCAAAGGGATTTACAGCTTCTGATCGAGGACTCCCTTAATAATGGACTCATCGATCAGAAGCTGTCTGAGTTTCTATTTGTTGATGCGCCAATTACCCTGGTCCTATATACCCTCCCTAAAATACATAGATCTATTTAATCCCCTCGGGCGCCCTATTGTGTCAGGGAGGGGTCTATGTGCAATAAGGTGGCAATTTTTCTTGATAAAATCTTACGTTGTTTTGCTACCTCCGCTCGATCCTATATCAGAGATACAAATGATTTTTTGGGTAAACTTGGTGATATTCGAGTAAGTACCTCTACTATTCTGGTATCCTTTGATGTTGTGTCATTGTATACGTCTATCGAGCACGAAAGGGGTTTGCATGCCGTCGGTGTGGCGCTGTCGGGCTTGGACGTGGCTCCAGATTGTGCACAGTTGGTCCTCACACTGCTGGAGTTCATCCTCAGGAGGAATTTTTTCCTCTTTGGGGATGATTACTACCAGCAGTTACGGGGTACCGCCATGGGATCCAATGTGGCCCCCACTTATGCTAACATCTATATGGCGGTACTCGAGGACCAACATGTGTACAGTTCCAACTTCTGGCACCATGTCCGGGCCTGGTGGCGCTATATCGACGACATCTTTTGTATATGGGAAGGGACCAGTGAGGAGCTCTCTGACTTTTTGATTGAATTGAATAATGTACATCCAGAGCTGAAATTTTACTATGACGTATTCGGTGGATAATTTACAATTCTTGGATACCGTGGTTTACAAACAGGGTGATAGTTTATGTACTGACTTGTTCACGAAAGTGACTGACAGAAATAGTCTCCTATGCTATGACAGTTATCATCCGAGAAGGATGATCGATTCACTCCCTTGGAATCAGCTAGTTCGTGTACGAAGGATTGTTTCTGATAATGAAGTATGTGATAAAAGATTGGAGGAAATGTGCAATAAATTTGTCCATAGAGGCTACCCTAAGAGGAAAGTGATTGGCCATATGGACAAGGTAACCAATCTATCTGAAGTCGATTTATATAGAGGTAAGGTTAAACAGAAACGTGTACCTTTTGTTTCAACATACTGTCCAGCTAGCAACGGTATTGCAAATATTTTGAATAGACACTGGGGGATACTGAACAAAGGTATGCCTCATGTTCAGGATTTTTGCTCACGCCCTATCCTTTCATATAGACGGGGACGGAATTTAAAGGACAGATTGGTGAAATCTGATGTGGGTACAGGCAAAGTTGCCCTCCAAAGGACTCTGTGTCCACCTAGGATGGGCAACTTTCCCTGTCTTATGTTGTGGCAATATGCTAAAGGGCGATAGCGTCAACCATCCTCGGACTGGAAAAAAATTTATGATTAAAGAACGCTACACGTGCTCCTCCAAATTTGTGATCTATTTGATATTGTGTCCGTGTGGACTCATGTATGTGGGTGAGACCACTATGGAGGTTAGAGCACGCATTAGCAAACACAAGAGTACTATAAGAACTAAATTACTTGACTTACCGATTCCGAAACGTTTCAGTGAGTGTAGGCACTCCAACCAATTGAGGTTTAGGGTTATCGATGGGGTCCCTGTATTGAGGAGAGGGGGTGATAGGATACAGAGATTAAAACAAAAGGCATTAAGGTGGATCTCCATGTTGGAGACTCTACAGCCAAAGGGGTTAAATATTGAGTATAATCTTCACATATGCATGTCCTGATTCCCTTTGCCTCTATAGGCTGTCTATATCTGTGTATTTTTATATATGTGCTAATATAATTTTTCTTTTTCTTTTTTTACAGCATATTTGGGATTTGACATCCAGGGACATCTGGAGGCCATGGAGGATTTTTTCCTCTTTTTTTTCTCTTTCTTATAGTGTTTCGTTTTTATTCCCTCCTGTGTATCCTTGTTTGCCAAATTGCCACATAGGGATCGGTCCTATATCTGTGCATGGTTTGGTTGCCATGGTATTGGCTGGGTCCGCGTCCTCCCCGTGAGCACAGGTCCAGCGCGTCATGTGGGTTGTCATGGGGTGTGGGCGTTTACTCGCTCCAACGCCTCCTTGCTGCTCACGTGGTCGCCCTGTGTACTTGATGGCTCTGGCGATGACGTTTGGCTTGGTGCTACTAGCGCGTGCGCTGGAGGTTGCATCTGTGCTGCGATCACATGACCGCTAGCACTAGGTGTGCGCGTGCGCTGGCGTCTCCTGGCCGACAGACACCATGAATCAGGTATATGAATGTGGTTTTGAGCACCTTGAGGGGTGCAGTTTTTAGAATGGTGTCACACTTGGTTATTTTCTATCATATAGACCCCTCAAAATGACTTCAAATGAGATGTGGTCCCTAAAAAAAAAAAAAAAAAAATGGTGTTGTAAAAATGAGAAATTGCTGGCCAACTTTTAACCCTTATAACTCCCTAACAAAAAACATTTTGGTTCCAAAATTGTGCTGATGTAAAGTAGACATGTGGGAAATGTTACTTATTAAGTATTTTGTGTGACATGTGGGGATTCCCTAGCAACCAGGCAACCCCCACATGTACTTATTCTGGCTAACAGATGTAAATCACTCAGCTGCGGCAAGAAAAACTAAATCTCCGAGCACTAAAAAATACTCTGAGGACCCCCGAGCGTGCTCGAGAAATCTCGAGTAACGAGTATATTCGCTCATCACTAACGTTTAACCTCTGCATGTGTACAAACTCAAGTTAAGCTCAATTTTTGTGTTGTTTTTTTTCTCTGTATTGTTGCATTCTGTGCAAGCCGAGGTGTGGCCTCCCTGTTTCTGAGCTAGAGACTATTTATAAGGCTTCCCCAGTCTGGTGTTTCACTGGTTGGGCCCAGTCCTTTTGTCTGCTCTTATTCACACTGAGGTCAACATTGACACATGGTAAGGTTTTAATATTAGACCGTGTAGGACTGTCCCTATCAGAGTTACCTTACCTTTCTGCAGCTGCGGGTCCGCAGCAGTTTCCCATGCATTTACAGTACAATGTAGACCTATGGGAAACACAATCCGCAGTGCACATGCTGCGGAAAAAAACACGCGGAAACGCAGCATGTCAATTCTTTGTGCGGAATCCGCAGCGGTTTTACAGCTGCTCCATAATAGAAAACCGCAGGTGTAAAACCGCAGTGGAATCCGCACAAAAATCTGCAGGAAAAACGCGCAGTTTTTGCCCTGCGGATTTATCAAATCCGCTGCGGAAAAATCCGCAGAGGATCATTCTACGTGTGCACATACCCTTAAACTTTCCCTTCACTGAAATTAAGGCCCATAGGCCAACCCCTGAAAGTCAACCCCACCACATGTTCCCTCCTGTGCCAAACCTTACAGTTGGCAAAATGTAGTCTGTTAATGTTTTCTTGGTATTTACCAAATCCAGATTATTCAATCAGAGTACCGCGATTCGTCACTCCACAGAATGTTTCCACTTCTTCAGAGTCCAATGGAAGCATGCTTTATACCACTCAATCCTACACTTGGCTTTGTGCTTATAGCTTGCATGCATTTTCTCTGCCATGAAAACCCAAACCATGAAGCTCCCCACCATAGTTTTGTGCTGATATTAATGATCGAGGAGTTTTGGAATTCTGCCGTTATTGAGTCAGCGGGGGATTTATGCAGTATGTCCAAGTTTACTTGGTGGTTTCTAAACACTTTCACTTTTCTATGATGCTACAGTTGATTGTCAAATATCTTCCTTTCCAAATATTCCACAAAGTGGATTGTTTAAATGGTGGTGACATATTGTAGTGCAAAGCTTGAATTTAGTTAATCATTTAAACAAGCTCATTTATCACAAATGTTTGTAAAACCAAACATGGCTTGGGACTGGATTTTCTACACTTACATCAATGGGGCTGAAACAAAAACCTGAATTCAATTAAGGATGGGGTCTGACAAGTCATGAAACGGAAAACTTTTGTGCAGCTTGTCTGTGACTTGCTGTTGTGAAACTACAGGGTGGGCCATTTATATGGATACACCTAAATAAAATTGGAATGGTTGGTGATATCAACTTCCTGTTTGTGGCACATTAGTATATGGGAGGGGGGGGGAAATTTTCAAGATGGGTGGTGACCATGGTGGCCATTTTGAAGTCGGCCATTTTGGATCCAACTTTTTTTTCAATGGAAAGAGGGTCATGTGACACATCAAACTTATTGAGAATTTCCCAAGAAAAACGTGTGCTTGGTTTTAAGGTAACTTTATTCTTTCATGAGTTATTTACAAGTTTATCACCACATATAAAATGTGTTCAAAGTGCTGCCCATTGTGTTGGATTGTCAAAGCAACCCTCTTCTCCCACTCTTGACACACTGATAGCAACACCGCAGAAGAAATGCTAGCACAGGC
This sequence comes from Ranitomeya variabilis, assembly GCF_051348905.1. Taxonomy (NCBI): domain Eukaryota; kingdom Metazoa; phylum Chordata; class Amphibia; order Anura; family Dendrobatidae; genus Ranitomeya; species Ranitomeya variabilis. The sequence goes on along the minus strand of NC_135236.1, from coordinate 410,134,040 downwards.
TTCCAGTGTCTGTTATTTCAGATGCTGCACATCTCGTATCTTCACAGCAAACACAATTGTTTTCAGATGACCCCAAAAATAAGTCTAAGGGGGTCAGATCTGGAGACCTTGGTGGCCATTCAACTGGCCCACGATGACCAATCCACTTTCTAGGAAACTGTTCAGTTATGCACTGAAGATGGCACGTTCCCTGAGTTTTTCCAGCAAGATGGTGCTCCGCCACATTATGGGTGTTGGGTCCGAGCATTCCTACATGAAGAGGGTTGGATTGACAATCCAAGACAATGGGCAGCACTTTGAACACATTTTATAAGTGGTCATAAACTTGTAAATAACTCATAAAAGAATAAAGGCACCTTAAAACCAAGCACACCATTGTTATTCTTGTTAAATTCTCAATAAGCTTGATGTCACATGACCCTCTTCCCATTGAAAAAAATAAAGTTGTATCCAAAATGGCTGAGTTCAAAATCGCCGCCATGGTCACCACTAGGGTTGAGCGACTTCCATTTTTTTAAGATCGAGTAGGGTTTTGGGAAACCCGATTTTGTCCAGAGTCGAGTCGAGTGCAGTCGGCCGATTATCGCTAAAAGTCGGGGATCGACCGAAACACGAAACCCAATGCAAGTCAATGGGGAAGCATAGTCGGCAGTGAGTGGAGGCCAGGAAAACACCTACAGTGCCCATTTTAATGCCAAAAACATCCATTCTTGTTTCTGAAGCTTGCCAATCTTAATTAACTGTATAATAATAGTTGGGCATAGGGAATTGGGGGAAAGTTGTGGGGGGAGTAGGGCTGGCTCAAGTTTTTCGTGGGCCCAGGAAATGCGGACTACGTCACGGCGGTGTTGCAGGGAAAGGTAAGTATTTAAACGTTGCAAGTGCTGTGATCCTGAGCAAGCAGGGGGGGGCCCACTCGTTCGCATTGCCACTGGCACAGGGCCCCTCAAAGTACGGCGGTGTGTTTGCATGGCGGGGGCGCCTCCCACCAGCAGCGACACTTTTGCGTACTCTGAGGGGCCCTGTGCCAGTGACGTCGCCAACGAGTATGCCCCCCCACCTGATGAAGGAACCTGCACTTTCATCTGCACCTTCCTCTTTGTCCCTGTGTAAGGTGGTATAACATGCGGGAAGGGGAACCTTACTTTCAGCAGGGTCAGATTCTGGCTGTGTAGAGTACAAGGGGAATGTAGTGGTCTAGGTCAATGTACCGGCAGACTCATTTAGCAGTGGCTGGGCAATGGGCAGGATGAGGAGGAAACAGATATAGGGCCAAAGAATAAAGTAGGCTAAATGCAGTTCAAAATTGGTAACAGGACTAAACAGGCGGCATTGCTTTGTTCAGTGGAGTAGCAAACCCAAGAGCAGCAGACACTGTTTCAAGGGCCTAACCACACTAGTAGGCCAAATGCAGTTTAATATCTGATAGTATAGGGCGAAAGCCAGAATGTGGAAGCTCAGCTTTGTTCAGTTGAGGACAACACCAGGGAGGGGCAGACACCTTTAGTAGGCCGGAAAAGCCTATTGCATTTTTTAAAATGGTAATTTGGAGCAGAAGGTTGAAGCTCAGCTTTATTTAGTTGAGGACAACACCAGGCAGGGGCACACAGACAGACACCTTTAGTAGGCCGGAAAAGCCTATTGCATTTTTTAAAATGGTAATTTGGAGCAGAAGGTTGAAGCTCAGCTTTATTTAGTTGAGGGCAACACCAGGGAGGGGCAGAAGCCGTTAGTAGGCCCTAACCACCATTTTTTTTTTTTAAACCACTTAATGAGAGCCGGAAGGTTGAAGCTCAGCTTTATTTAGTTGAGGACAACACCAGGCAGGGGCACACAGACAGACACCTTTAGTAGGCCGGAAAAGCCTATTGCATTTTTTAAAATGGTAATTTGGAGCAGAAGGTTGAAGCTCAGCTTTATTTAGTTGAGGACAACACCAGGCAGGGGCACACAGACAGACACCTTTAGTAGGCCGGAAAAGCCTATTGCATTTTTTAAAATGGTAATTTGGAGCAGAAGGTTGAAGCTCAGCTTTATTTAGTTGAGGACAACACCAGGCAGGGGCACACAGACAGACACCTTTAGTAGGCCGGAAAAGCCTATTGCATTTTTTAAAATGGTAATTTGGAGCAGAAGGTTGAAGCTCAGCTTTATTTAGTTGAGGGCAACACCAGGGAGGGGCAGAAGCCATTAGTAGGCCCTAACCACCATTTTTTTTTTTTTAAAACCACTTAATGAGAGCCGGAAGGTTGAAGCTCAGCTTTATTTAGTTGAGGACAACACCAGGCAGGGGCACACAGACAGACACCTTTAGTAGGCTGGAAAAGCCTATTGCATTTTTTAAAATGGTAATTTGGAGCAGAAGGTTGAAGCTCAGCTTTATTTAGTTGAGGACAACACCAGGCAGGGGCACACAGACAGACACCTTTAGTAGGCCGGAAAAGCCTATTGCATTTTTTAAAATGGTAATTTGGAGCAGAAGGTTGAAGCTCAGCTTTATTTAGTTGAGGGCAACACCAGGGAGGGGCAGAAGCCGTTAGTAGGCCCTAACCACCATTTTTTTTTTTTAAAACCACTTAATGAGAGCCGGAAGGTTGAAGCTCAGCTTTATTTAGTTGAGGACAACACCAGGCAGGGGCACACAGACAGACACCTTTAGTAGGCCGGAAAAGCCTATTGCATTTTTTAAAATGGTAATTTGGAGCAGAAGGTTGAAGCTCAGCTTTATTTAGTTGAGGACAACACCAGGCAGGGGCACACAGACAGACACCTTTAGTAGGCCGGAAAAGCCTATTGCATTTTTTAAAATGGTAATTTGGAGCAGAAGGTTGAAGCTCAGCTTTATTTAGTTGAGGACAACACCAGGCAGGGGCACACAGACAGACACCTTTAGTAGGCCGGAAAAGCCTATTGCATTTTTTAAAATGGTAATTTGGAGCAGAAGGTTGAAGCTCAGCTTTATTTAGTTGAGGGCAACACCAGGGAGGGGCAGAAGCCGTTAGTAGGCCCTAACCACCATTTTTTTTTTTTAAAAACCACTTAATGAGAGCCGGAAGGTTGAAGCTCAGCTTTATTTAGTTGAGGACAACACCAGGCAGGGGCACACAGACAGACACCTTTAGTAGGCCGGAAAAGCCTATTGCATTTTTTAAAATGGTAATTTGGAGCAGAAGGTTGAAGCTCAGCTTTATTTAGTTGAGGACAACACCAGGCAGGGGCACACAGACAGACACCTTTAGTAGGCCGGAAAAGCCTATTGCATTTTTTAAAATGGTAATTTGGAGCAGAAGGTTGAAGCTCAGCTTTATTTAGTTGAGGACAACACCAGGCAGGGGCACACAGACAGACACCTTTAGTAGGCCGGAAAAGCCTATTGCATTTTTTAAAATGGTAATTTGGAGCAGAAGGTTGAAGCTCAGCTTTATTTAGTTGAGGGCAACACCAGGGAGGGGCAGAAGCCGTTAGTAGGCCCTAACCACCATTTTTTTTTTTAAAAACCACTTAATGAGAGCCGGAAGGTTGAAGCTCAGCTTTATTTAGTTGAGGACAACACCAGGCAGGGGCACACAGACAGACACCTTTAGTAGGCCGGAAAAGCCTATTGCATTTTTTAAAATGGTAATTTGGAGCAGAAGGTTGAAGCTCAGCTTTATTTAGTTGAGGACAACACCAGGCAGGGGCACACAGACAGACACCTTTAGTAGGCCGGAAAAGCCTATTGCATTTTTTAAAATGGTAATTTGGAGCAGAAGGTTGAAGCTCAGCTTTATTTAGTTGAGGACAACACCAGGCAGGGGCACACAGACAGACACCTTTAGTAGGCCGGAAAAGCCTATTGCATTTTTTAAAATGGTAATTTGGAGCAGAAGGTTGAAGCTCAGCTTTATTTAGTTGAGGACAACACCAGGCAGGGGCACACAGACAGACACCTTTAGTAGGCCGGAAAAGCCTATTGCATTTTTTAAAATGGTAATTTGGAGCAGAAGGTTGAAGCTCAGCTTTATTTAGTTGAGGGCAACACCAGGGAGGGGCAGAAGCCGTTAGTAGGCCCTAACCACCATTTTTTTTTTTTTTAAAACCACTTAATGAGAGCCGGAAGGTTGAAGCTCAGCTTTATTTAGTTGAGGACAACACCAGGCAGGGGCACACAGACAGACACCTTTAGTAGGCCGGAAAAGCCTATTGCATTTTTTAAAATGGTAATTTGGAGCAGAAGGTTGAAGCTCAGCTTTATTTAGTTGAGGACAACACCAGGCAGGGGCACACAGACAGACACCTTTAGTAGGCCGGAAAAGCCTATTGCATTTTTTAAAATGGTAATTTGGAGCAGAAGGTTGAAGCTCAGCTTTATTTAGTTGAGGGCAACACCAGGGAGGGGCAGAAGCCGTTAGTAGGCCCTAACCACCATTTTTTTTTTTTAAAACCACTTAATGAGAGCCGGAAGGTTGAAGCTCAGCTTTATTTAGTTGAGGACAACACCAGGCAGGGGCACACAGACAGACACCTTTAGTAGGCCGGAAAAGCCTATTGCATTTTTTAAAATGGTAATTTGGAGCAGAAGGTTGAAGCTCAGCTTTATTTAGTTGAGGACAACACCAGGCAGGGGCACACAGACAGACAGACACCTTTAGTAGGCCGGAAAAGCCTATTGCATTTTTTAAAATGGTAATTTGGAGCAGAAGGTTGAAGCTCAGCTTTATTTAGTTGAGGGCAACACCAGGGAGGGGCAGAAGCCGTTAGTAGGCCCTAACCACCATTTTTTTTTTTTAAAACCACTTAATGAGAGCCGGAAGGTTGAAGCTCAGCTTTATTTAGTTGAGGACAACACCAGGCAGGGGCACACAGACAGACACCTTTAGTAGGCCGGAAAAGCCTATTGCATTTTTTAAAATGGTAATTTGGAGCAGAAGGTTGAAGCTCAGCTTTATTTAGTTGAGGACAACACCAGGCAGGGGCACACAGACAGACACCTTTAGTAGGCCGGAAAAGCCTATTGCATTTTTTAAAATGGTAATTTGGAGCAGAAGGTTGAAGCTCAGCTTTATTTAGTTGAGGACAACACCAGGCAGGGGCACACAGACAGACACCTTTAGTAGGCCGGAAAAGCCTATTGCATTTTTTAAAATGGTAATTTGGAGCAGAAGGTTGAAGCTCAGCTTTATTTAGTTGAGGGCAACACCAGGCAGGGGCACACAGACAGACACCTTTAGTAGGCCGGAAAAGCCTATTGCATTTTTTAAAATGGTAATTTGGAGCAGAAGGTTGAAGCTCAGCTTTATTTAGTTGAGGGCAACACCAGGGAGGGGCAGAAGCCGTTAGTAGGCCCTAACCAAAGTTGAAGGCCAAATGCAGTTTAATTTCTGATACTATAGGCCGAAAGCCAGAAGGTGGAAGCTCCGATTAGACAGTGGAGGACAATTTGAATTAGGGACTGCAGACAGACTTAGTAGGCTGTCCCCTGTGGACCATGCATCCACCACATTAACCCATTGCGCCGTAATGGACACGTAATCTTCCGTGGCCATGCCTACAGGTCCATGCGTCTGTTGTCAGGTGCACCTTTGTACTCACAGATTGCCAGAGTGCATGGACAATGCGGTCTTCTACATGCTGGTGGAGGGTTGGGATGGCTTTTCTCGCAAAAGAAGTGTCGACTGGTTAGCTTGTAGCGTGGTACAGCGTAGTCCATCATGGCCTTATTAATAGTAAATAAAATATATAACTAGGCTCTATGAACTTTTAAATAGGTTCCAGGGGTACACGGGCAGCATTGGTGTGGTCAGTGGAGGAGTATTGCAAGTAGGGGCTGCAGACAGGCTATCAAAGGCCTAAAATAACAAACAGTAGGCAGTCATGGCAGTTTTACATCGGTTACATGGATACACAGGCAGGCACTCCAGGCAGCATTGTGGTCAGTGGAGGAGTATTGCAAGTAGGGGCCGCAGACAGGCTATCAAAGGCCTAAAATAACAAACAATAGGCTCATTGCAGTTTTACAGCGGTTACATGGATAGACGGGCAGGCAGCTTGGTGGTGAGTGGAGGAGTATTTAAAGTAGGGACCGCAGACAGGCTATCAAAGGCCTAACATAACAAACAATAGGCTCATGGCAGTTTTACAGCGGTTACATGGATACACGGGCAGGCAGCTTGGTGGTCAGTGGAGGAGTATTTAAAGTAGGGACCGCAGACAGGCTTCAAAGGCCTAACATAAGAAAATGGGCTGGCTGTAGGCACTTTATAATTGGTTCCAGGGGTACACGGGCAGCAGTGGTCTGGCCAGTGGAGGACTAGTGGAAGGAGGGACCGCAGACAGGCTTCAAAGGCCTAACATAAAAAAATGGGCTGGCTGTAGGCACTTTATAATTGGTTCCAGGGGTACACGGGCAGCAGTGGTCTGGCCAGTGGAGGACTAGTGGAAGGAGGGACCGCAGACAGGCTTCAAAGGCCTAACATAAAAAAATGGGCTGGCTGTAGGCACTTTATAATTGGTTCTAGGGGTACACGGGCAGCAGTGGTCTGGTCAGTGGAGGACTAGTGGAAGGAGGGACCGCAGACAGGCTTCAAAGGCCTAACATAAAAAAATGGGCTGGCTGTAGGCACTTTATAATTGGTTCCAGGGGTACACGGGCAGCAGTGGTCTGGCCAGTGGAGGACTAGTGGAAGGAGGGACCGCAGACAGGCTTCAAAGGCCTAACATAAAAAAATGGGCTGGCTGTAGGCACTTTATAATTGGTTCCAGGGGTACACGGGCAGCAGTGGTCTGGTCAGTGGAGGACTAGTGGAAGGAGGGACCGCAGACAGGCTTCAAAGGCCTAACATAAAAAAATGGGCTGGCTGTAGGCACTTTATAATTGGTTCCAGGGGTACACGGGCAGCAGTGGTCTGGTCAGTGGAGGACTAGTGAAAGGAGGGACCGCAGACAGGCTTCAAAGGCCTAACATAAAAAAATGGGCTGGCTGTAGGCACTTTATAATTGGTTCCAGGGGTACACGGGCAGCAGTGGTCTGGTCAGTGGAGGACTAGTGGAAGGAGGGACCGCAGGCAGGCTTCAAAGGCCTAACATAAAAAAATGGGCTGGCTGTAGGCACTTTATAATTGGTTCCAGGGGTACACGGGCAGCAGTGGTCTGGCCAGTGGAGGACTAGTGGAAGGAGGGACCGCAGGCAGGCTTCAAAGGCCTAACATAAAAAAATGGGCTGGCTGTAGGCACTTTATAATTGGTTCCAGGGGTACACGGGCAGCAGTGGTCTGGCCAGTGGAGGACTAGTGGAAGGAGGGACCGCAGACAGGCTTCAAAGGCCTAACATAAAAAAATGGGCTGGCTGTAGGCACTTTATAATTGGTTCCAGGGGTACACGGGCAGCAGTGGTCTGGTCAGTGGAGGACTAGTGGAATGAGGGACCGCAGACAGGCTTCAAAGGCCTAACATAAAAAAATGGGCTGGCTGTAGGCACTTTATAATTGGTTCCAGGGGTACACGGGCAGCAGTGGTCTGGTCAGTGGAGGACTAGTGGAAGGAGGGACCGCAGACAGGCTTCAAAGGCCTAACATAAAAAAATGGGCTGGCTGTAGGCACTTTATAATTGGTTCCAGGGGTACACGGGCAGCAGTGGTCTGGCCAGTGGAGGACTAGTGGAAGGAGGGACCGCAGACAGGCTTCAAAGGCCTAACATAAAAAAATGGGCTGGCTGTAGGCACTTTATAATTGGTTCCAGGGGTACACGGGCAGCAGTGGTCTGGCCAGTGGAGGACTAGTGGAAGGAGGGACCGCAGACAGGCTTCAAAGGCCTAACATAAAAAAATGGGCTGGCTGCAGGCACTTTATAATTGGTTCCAGGGGTACACGGGCAGCAGTGGTCTGGTCAGTGGAGGACTAGTGGAAGGAGGGACCGCAGACAGGCTTCAAAGGCCTAACATAAAAAAATGGGCTGGCTGTAGGCACTTTATAATTGGTTCCAGGGGTACACGGGCAGCAGTGGTCTGGCCAGTGGAGGACTAGTGGAAGGAGGGACCGCAGACAGGCTTCAAAGGCCTAACATAAAAAAATGGGCTGGCTGTAGGCACTTTATAATTGGTTCCAGGGGTACACGGGCAGCAGTGGTCTGGCCAGTGGAGGACTAGTGGAAGGAGGGACCGCAGACAGGCTTCAAAGGCCTAACATAAAAAAATGGGCTGGCTGTAGGCACTTTATAATTGGTTCCAGGGGTACACGGGCAGCAGTGGTCTGGTCAGTGGAGGACTAGTGGAAGGAGGGACCGCAGACAGGCTTCAAAGGCCTAACATAAAAAAATGGGCTGGCTGTAGGCACTTTATAATTGGTTCCAGGGGTACACGGGCAGCAGTGGTCTGGCCAGTGGAGGACTAGTGGAAGGAGGGACCGCAGACAGGCTTCAAAGGCCTAACATAAAAAAATGGGCTGGCTGTAGGCACTTTATAATTGGTTCCAGGGGTACACGGGCAGCAGTGGTCTGGTCAGTGGAGGACTAGTGGAAGGAGGGACCGCAGACAGGCTTCAAAGGCCTAACATAAAAAAATGGGCTGGCTGTAGGCACTTTATAATTGGTTCCAGGGGTACACGGGCAGCAGTGGTCTGGTCAGTGGAGGACTAGTGGAAGGAGGGACCGCAGACAGGCTTCAAAGGCCTAACATAAAAAAATGGGCTGGCTGTAGGCACTTTATAATTGGTTCCAGGGGTACACGGGCAGCAGTGGTCTGGCCAGTGGAGGACTAGTGGAAGGAGGGACCGCAGACAGGCTTCAAAGGCCTAACATAAAAAAATGGGCTGGCTGTAGGCACTTTATAATTGGTTCCAGGGGTACACGGGCAGCAGTGGTCTGGCCAGTGGAGGACTAGTGGAAGGAGGGACCGCAGACAGGCTTCAAAGGCCTAACATAAAAAAATGGGCTGGCTGTAGGCACTTTATAATTGGTTCCAGGGGTACACGGGCAGCAGTGGTCTGGTCAGTGGAGGACTAGTGGAAGGAGGGACCGCAGACAGGCTTCAAAGGCCTAACATAAAAAAATGGGCTGGCTGTAGGCACTTTATAATTGGTTCCAGGGGTACACGGGCAGCAGTGGTCTGGCCAGTGGAGGACTAGTGGAAGGAGGGACCGCAGACAGGCTTCAAAGGCCTAACATAAAAAAATGGGCTGGCTGTAGGCACTTTATAATTGGTTCCAGGGGTACACGGGCAGCAGTGGTCTGGCCAGTGGAGGACTAGTGGAAGGAGGGACCGCAGACAGGCTTCAAAGGCCTAACATAAAAAAATGGGCTGGCTGTAGGCACTTTATAATTGGTTCCAGGGGTACACGGGCAGCAGTGGTCTGGTCAGTGGAGGACTAGTGGAAGGAGGGACCGCAGACAGGCTTCAAAGGCCTAACATAAAAAAATGGGCTGGCTGTAGGCACTTTATAATTGGTTCCAGGGGTACACGGGCAGCAGTGGTCTGGCCAGTGGAGGACTAGTGGAAGGAGGGACCGCAGACAGGCTTCAAAGGCCTAACATAAAAAAATGGGCTGGCTGTAGGCACTTTATAATTGGTTCCAGGGGTACACGGGCAGCAGTGGTCTGGTCAGTGGAGGACTAGTGGAAGGAGGGACCGCAGACAGGCTTCAAAGGCCTAACATAAAAAAATGGGCTGGCTGTAGGCACTTTATAATTGGTTCCAGGGGTACACGGGCAGCAGTGGTCTGGTCAGTGGAGGACTAGTGGAAGGAGGGACCGCAGACAGGCTTCAAAGGCCTAAAATAACAAACAATAGGCTCATGGCAGTTTTACAGCGGTTACATGGATACACGGGCAGCTTGGTGGTGAGTGGAGGAGTAGTGCAAGGAGTGTCTGTCCCAGTACTCCCAAAATATAAATAGATGTTAATGTCTCGCAAAACAACCAAAACAAAAAAAAAGGTGGCATACTTAGGTACAGGGGTGGGCTCATCTGCTGAGTTTCTGACATAGTAATTTGGCAGTAACTATTTAATGGTGCCAATATAGGACACAGACACAGACTACTTTAAGTTGCATCATAGATGTCTACAAATTTGTATTGTCAGTGCCAGACATTGAATGATGTCAGCGAATAGACTAAAGATTGGTGGAGCTGTGCGACATAATTTTGCATGTGGTAGTGCACATTTTGAGCTGGGGTAGGGGGGAACTCTCTAGAGGCCGGCGGGACCGCCCCAGGGCCCCTCATGTTACAACGGTGTGTCTGACGTTGGGTGCGCACCACCACCGCCAGAGACACTACATTGTACTATGAGGGACCCAGTAGCAATGCCGTCAACCAAAAGCGAGCACACCCACCTCTTCAGACAAACAGCAGTCTCACGGGTGCTTGCGCCAAGTCGCGATACCACGGCCCCGTGTGGGGAGTTTGGCCATTTAGGGAGGTGTAAACATGTCGTATGCTGTACAATCAGCTGCAGCAAATTAGACATTAGAAAAGTAATTCACAGGCAAGAGCCTTTCATAGGAAAGCTAGGTGTCGGCCGGGCAAGGTGGGGCAAAAGATTTCGAAATCCAGTTGTGGTTCATTTTAATGAATGTTAGATCGTCAACATTTTTGGTAGCCAGACGAGTCCTTTTTTCGGTTAATATTGAACCTGCAGCACTGAATACTCTTTCTGATAGGACACTTGCTGCCGGGCAAGCAAGCTCCTGCAATGCATATTCTGCCAATTCTGGCCAGGTGTCTAATTTGGAGGCCCAGTAATCAAATGGGAATGACGGTTGAGGGAGAACATCGATAAGGGATGAAAAATAGTTAGTAACCATACTGGACAAATGTTGTCTCCTGTCACTTTCAATTGATGCAGCAGTACCTGTCCTGTCTGCGGTCATAGCAAAATCACTCCACAACCTGGTCAGAAAACCCCTCTGTCCAACGCCACTTCTGATGTGTGCACCCCTAACACTCCTAGTCTGCTGCCCCCTGGAGCTCGTGTGAGAACGATCACGTGCGCTGTGTGCTGGGAATGCCTGAAGCAAACGGTCAACAAGAGTTGATTGTTTGGTTGCTAATATTAGTTCCAAGTTCTCATGTGGCATAATATTTTGCAATTTGCCTTTATAGCGTGGATCAAGGAGGCAGGCCAACCAGTAATCGTCATCGTTCATCATTTTCGTAATGCGTGTGTCCCTTTTTAGGATACGTAAGGCATAATCCGCCATGTGGGCCAAAGTTCCAGTTGTCAAATCTCCGGTTGTGATTGGTTGAGGGGCAGTTGCAGGCAAATCTACGTCACTTGTGTCCCTCAAAAAACCAGAACCCGGCCGTGACACGCAACCAATTTCCTGTGCCCCCGGGAAAGGTTCGGCATTAAAAATATACTCATCCCCATCATCCTCCTCGTCCTCCACCTCCTCTTCGCCCGCTACCTCGTCCTGTACACTGCCCTGACCAGACAATGGCTGACTGTCATCAAGGCTTTCCTCTTCCTCTGGTGCAGACGCCTGCTCCTTTATGTGCGTCAAACTTTGCATCAGCAGACGCATTAGGGGGATGCTCATGCTTATTACGGCGTTGTCTGCACTAACCAGCCGTGTGCATTCCTCAAAACACTGAAGGACTTGACACATGTCTTGTATCTTAGACCACTGCACACCTGACAACTCCATGTCTGCCATCCTACTGCCTGCCCGTGTATCCTCCCACAAATAAATAACAGCACGCCTCTGTTCGCACAGTCTCTGAAGCATGTGCAGTGTTGAGTTCCACCTTGTTGCAACGTCTATGATTAGGCGATGCTGGGGAAGGTTCAAAGACCGCTGATAGGTCTGCATACGGCTGGCGTGTACAGGCGAACGTCGGATATGTGAGCAAAGTGCACGCACTTTGAGGAGCAGGTCGGAGAACCCAGGATAAGTTTTCAATAAGCACTGCACCACCAGGTTTAAGGTGTGAGCCAGGCAAGGAATGTGTTTCAGTTGGGAAAGGGAGATGGCAGCCATGAAATTCCTTCCGTTATCACTCACTACCTTGCCTGCCTCAAGATCTACTGTGCCCAGCCACGACTGCGTTTCTTGTTGCAAGAACTCGGACAGAACTTCCGCGGTGTGTCTGTTGTCGCCCAAGCACTTCATAGCCAATACAGCCTGCTGACGCTTGGCAGTAGCTGGCCCATAATGGGACAACTGGTGTGCAACAGTGTCATCTGCCGATGGAGTGGTTGGCAGACTGCGTTCTGTGGAAGAGCTGTAGCTTCTGCAGGAGGACGAGGAGGAGGAGGAGGGGGTGCGAACGCCTACAGCCAACTGTTTCCTAGACCGTGGGCTAGGCACAACTGTCCCTAAATTGATGTCGCCTGTGGACCCTGCATCCACCACATTCACCCAGTGTGCCGTGATGGACACATAACGTCCCTGGCCATGCCTACTGGTCCATGCATCTGTAGTCAGGTGCACCTTTGTACTCACAGATTGCCTGAGTGTATGGACGATGTGCTGTTTAACATGCTGGTGCAGGGCTGGGATGGCTTTTCTGGAAAAAAAGTGTCGACTGGGTAGCTCGTATCGTGGTTCAGCGTACTCCATCAGGGCTTTGAAAGCTTCGCTTTCAACTAACCGGTAGGGCATCATCTCTAACGAGATTAGTCTAGCTATGTGGGCGTTAAAACACTGTGTACGCGGATGCGAGGATAAGTACTTCCTTTTTCTAACCAGAGTCTCATGTAGGGTGAGCTGGACTGGAGAGCTGGAGATCGTGGAACTTTCGGGTGTGCCGGTGTACATGGCAGACTGAGAGACGGTTGGAGACGGTATTGTTTCCGCCGGTGCCCTAGATGCAATATTTCCTCCTACAAAACTGGTGATTCCCTGACCCTGACTGCTTTTGGCTGGCAAAGAAACCTGCACAGATACTGCCGGTGGTGCGGAAAATGGTGGCCTTACAGTGACGGAAGGGATGTTGCGTTGCTGACTAGCTTCATTGGCCGAGGGTGCTACAACCTTGAGGGACGTTTGGTAGTTAGTCCAGGCTTGAAAATGCATGGTGGTTAAGTGTCTATGCATGCAACTAGTATTTAGACTTTTCAGATTCTGACCTCTGCTTAAGCTAGTTGAACATTTTTGACAGATGACTTTGCGCTGATCAGTTGGATGTTGTTTAAAAAAATGCCAGACTGCACTCTTCCTAGACTCGGATCCCTTTTCAGGGATTGCAGACTGAGCTTTAACCGGATGGCAACGCTGTGCTCCAACAGGTTTTGGCTTTGACACGCGTTTTGGGCCAGATACGGGCCCGGCAGATGGAACCTGTTGCGATGTTGATGCCTGCTGCGGCCCCTCCTCCACCTCCGCTTCTGAACTACTGCCGCCTGCACCCTGTTCCCCCAATGGCTGCCAATCGGGGTCAATAACTGGGTCATCTATTACCTCCTCTTCGAGCTCGTGTGCAACTTCGTCTGTGTCACTGTGTCGGTCGGTGGTATAGCGTTCGTGGCGGGGCAACATAGTCTCATCAGGGTCTGATTGTGGATCTGTACCCTGAGAGGGCAATGTGGTGGTCTGAGTCAAAGGAGCAGCATAGTACTCTGGCTGTGGCTGTGCATCAGTGCACTCCATGTCAGAATATACTTGTAATGGGCATGGCCTGTTAAATGTTTCACTTTCTAAGCCAGGGACGGTATGTGTAAAGAGCTCCATGGAGTGACCCGTTGTGTCGCCTGCTGCATCCTTCTCTCTTGTTGTAGTTTTTGCTGAGGAGGACAAGGAAGCGACTTGTCCCTGACCGTGAACATCCACAAGCGACACGCTGCTTTTACATTTACCAGTTTCGGAAGAGGAGGCAAAAGAGCTAGAGGCTGAGTCTGCAATGTAAGCCAAAACTTGCTGTTGCTGCTCCGCCTTTAAAAGCGGTTTTCCTACTCCCAGAAAAGAGAGCGTTCGAGGCCTTGTGTAGCCTGACGACGAAACTGGCTCCACAGCTCCAGACTTAGGTGGAATATTTTTATCCCCACGACCACCTGATGCTCCACTACCACTACCATCATTACCAGCTGACAATGAACGCCCACGACGACCTCTTGCACCAGACTTCCTCATTGTTTTAAAATCTTAACCAAAGTAACTTTATTTGTTGCTGTCAAACAACTTACACGGTGAGCTATAACTTCAGTATGATTTCAATATCCCTTAACAGGTTGGTGAGACCACAAGGAAAATCAGGCACAATGTTACACACTCTGTTTTCTGTGGCACAAAATCACAGAGATGACACACACGCAGGACTGTCACTCAAGCACTAATGTCAATATTAATCTCCCACCTAATTTATTTATTTTTTTTTCTCAGGGAGACTTTAGAAACCAAATAATATTAAAAAAAAAAAAAAAAGAAAAAGGCTTTCTATGGCCCACAATTAGAGAGAGAGAGGTGGCACACCCAGGAGTCAAGACTGGCGCACAAGCTGAAAGGGCAATATTACTCTCCCACTGTTTTTTTAAGTTTTTTTTTTATTTCAGGGAGACTTTAGAAACCAAATAATATAAAAAAAAAAAAAAAAAAAATAGGCTTTCTATAGCCCACTGAATGAGAGAGAGAGGTGGCACACCCAGGAGTCAAGACTGGCACACAAGCTGAAAGGGCAATATTACTCTCCCACTGTTTTTTTATGTTTTTTTTTTTTTTTTCAGGGAGACTTTAGAAACCAAATAATAAGAAAAAAAAATAAATAAATAAATAGGCTTTCTATAGCCCACTGAATGAGAGATAGCACACACAGCAGTGGCACACAAGCCCTGACTGAGGCCAATATTTTTCTCCCACTGATTGATGTAGTGTTTTTGTGTTGAGGTAGATTTTAGAACACAAATCAAGGAAAAAAAAAAAATGCTTTCTATGGCCCACTGAATGAGAGAGAGGTGGCACACCCAGGAGTCAAGACTGGCACACAAGCTGAAAGGGCAATATTACTCTCCCACTGTTTTTTTATGTATTTTTTGTTTTTTAAGGGAGACTTTAGAAACCCAATAATATTTAAAAAAAAAAATAAATAGGCTTTCTATGGCCCACTGAATGAAAGGGAGAGAGGTGGCACACCCAGGAGTCAAGACTGGCACACAAGCTGAAAGGGCAATATTACTCTCCCACTGTTTTTTTATGTTTTTTTTTTTTTTTTCAGGGAGACTTTAGAAACCAAATAATATTAAAAAAACCAAAAAAAAAATAGCCTTTCTATGGCCCACTGAATGAGAGAGAGAGGTGGCACACCCAGGAGTCAAGACTGGCACACAAGCTGAAAGGGCAATATTACTCTCCCACTGTTTTTTTATGTATTTTTTGTTTTTTAAGGGAGACTTTAGAAACCCAATAATATTTTAAAAAAAAAATAAATAGGCTTTCTATGGCCCACTGAATGAGAGGGAGAGAGGTGGCACACCCAGGAGTCAAGACTGGCACACAAGCTGAAAGGGCAATATTACTCTCCCACTGTTTTTTTATGTTTTTTTTTTTTTTTCAGGGAGACTTTAGAAACCAAATAAAAAGAAAAAAAATAAATAAATAAATAGGCTTTCTATAGCCCACTGAATGAGAGATAGCACACACAGCAGTGGCACACAAGCCCTGACTGAGGCCAATATTTTTCTCCCACTGATTGATGTAGTGTTTTTGTGTTGAGGTAGATTTTAGAACACAAATCAAGGAAAAAAAAAAAATGCTTTCTATGGCCCACTGAATGAGAGAGAGGTGGCACACCCAGGAGTCAAGACTGGCACACAAGCTGAAAGGGCAATATTACTCTCCCACTGTTTTTTTATGTATTTTTTGTTTTTTAAGGGAGACTTTAGAAACCCAATAATATTTAAAAAAAAAATAAATAGGCTTTCTATGGCCCACTGAATGAGAGGGAGAGAGGTGGCACACCCAGGAGTCAAGACTGGCACACAAGCTGAAAGGGCAATATTACTCTCCCACTGTTTTTTTATGTTTTTTTTTTTTTTTCAGGGAGACTTTAGAAACCAAATAATATTAAAAAAACCAAGCCCACTGAATGAGAGATAGCACACACAGCAGTGGCACACAAGCCCTGACTGAGGCCAATATTTTTCTCCCACTGATTGATGTAGTGTTTTTGTGTTGAGGTAGAATTTAGAACACAAATCACGGAAAAAATAAATAGGCTTTCTATGGCCCACTCAGTGAGAGATGGCACACACAAGGATGGCACTGTAGCAGAAATGCCAATCTTAATCTCCCACAAAAAAAACAAAAAAAAAACAGGGACTGTCCTACAATTACTATCTCCCTGCAGTAATCTAAGCCAGGTATGGCAGGCAGCAATAGGAGTGGACTGATGCACAAATTAAATAAAAAGTGTGGACAAACAAAAAAGATAGCTGTGCAGAAAGGAAGGAACAAGAGGATATGTGCTTTGAAAAAAGCAGTTGGTTTCCACAGTGGCGTACACACAGCAATACAGCTATCACGGAGCCTTCTAGGGCAGCCCAATGAGCTACAGCGCTGAGGGGAAAAAAAAAAAAAAATAGCTTCCACAGTCCCTGCACACCGAAGGTGGTGTTGGACAGTGGAAATCGCTGCAGCACAAGCGGTTTGGTGGTTAGTGGACCCTGCCTAACGCTCTCCCTGCTTCTGACAAAGCGGCAGCAACCTCTCCCTAAGCTCAGATCAGCAGCAGTGAGATGGCGGTCGGCGGGAACGCCCCTTTATAGCCCCTGTGACGCCGCAGACAGCAAGCCAATCACTGCAATGCCCTTCTCTAAGATGGTGGGGACCAGGATCTATGTCATCACGCTGCCCACACTCTGCATTCACCTTCATTGGCTGAGAAATGGCGCTTTTCGCGTCATTGAAACGCGACTTTGGCGCGAAAGTCGCGTACCGCATGGCCGACAAGCACAGGGGTCGGATCGGGTTTCATGAGACGCCGACTTAGCCAAAAGTCGGCGACTTTTGAAAATGATCGACCCGTTTCGCTCAACCCTAGTCACCACCCATATTGAAAAGTTTTCTCCTTCCCATATACTAATGTGCCACAAACAGGAAGTTGATATCACCACCTATTCCCATTTTATTTAGATGTATCTATATAAATGGCCTACCCTGTAGTGTATAGATCTAGGGCAGCAGACAGCAAAAAAGTGGAATGTAGGCCTGAAAAGCAACTATTTGTAGAGCACAGATACACCAGGCGTCTGACGGAGATACCAGATTGTTCAATACGTGGCCTGGAGTTTTTTTATTTTTTTCCCCAAAATAGTGTATACACCTAGGGTAGCAGACAGCAAAAAAAGTAGAATGTAGGCCTGAAAAGCAAATATTTGTAGAGCACAGATACAACAGGCATCTGACGGAGATAACAGACTGTTAAATATGTGGCCTGGATTTAAACATTTTTTTTAACCCCAAATACTGTATAGACCCTAGGGTAATAGACAGCCAAAACAGTGGAATATAGGCCAGAAATGTTACAATTTTGTAGACCACAGATAGATCTGGCATTGGACGGAGATAGAACAGTGTTAAAAATGTGGCCTGGATTATTTTTTGGCCCACCAAAATTGTGTCAATAAGTAGGCTATGACACAAAAAAAATTGTTGGAGTACTAAAATTGTAAAATATTTAGTGCAATGATATGCGTTGCGTGTGGCATACATAACACAGTGATAAATAGAACTGTAGCTAAATATTTTTTGGTCAGCAAAATGGTTCAAAAATGTTGTAAGACACTCCAAAAAATACTACAGTACCAAAAAAAGGCCAGAATTTTCTGCGCACTCAGATCTGATGCCTGGGACAAAAAAAAAGTTTTAAATTGCTAGATTTTCACGCTGTTGTATTAAAATGAGCTGGCTGTAGTCTGCAGTGTGACCAAGCAAATAAATGTAGAAAAAAAGGGGGCTCTGGATTGCTTTGTAATAAAATTAACAGGATTCAGGTGCCAAAAAAATTAACCCTAGCCACAGATACCTGCAGCTTGGTATATATAAAATGTGCAGCAGCAGACAGTAATGGACCCTTTTGATGTATGCAGTGAGATCTATATACTCACATACAGTGCCTGCATGCCTTGCACTGATGTGGATATGCGCACACAGACTCCCCTGCCTACCTAGCACTGCAATCTATATACCCCGAATTAGCCCTAAAAAGGACTGTTGGTTTAGCTGGATTTGTGGATTGAACAATGGTAAACGCACACTAACTAATAAAAGAACAAATCTGACCCTATCTCAGCAGCAGCTTTCCCTACACTATCTGAGTCCGGAGCTGAATGCGCCAAGCAGGGCGGCATCGGGTCTCTTATAGACCTGATGACGCTGTGCGGCCAGCCATTCACTGTAATACCACAACAAAAATGGCTGCAGCAATACAGTGCATGGCAGACAATCCCTGCATGTTCATTGGTGCTCTAAGGAGCGCTAAAATTGCAGGGCGGAGGGCTGAGCTACCACCGAATAATCCCGGAAATGCTCGGTGCTCGCCGAGTACACAGAGTACAGTGATACTCGGGCGAGTAATGAGTATTGGCGAGCACGTTCGCTCATCACTAATGTCTAAGCATTAAAGCAGGCCTGGGCAAACTGCTGCCCTCGGACCACATTTGATGCTTTGGCTGTTCCTGTCCAACTCATGGACCGAGACAGTCTAAAGCCTGGAATTAGCGGCATTCCATATTTTGCAGCCACTCCTTCCAACTTATGTCTTGGTTTCAACTGAATCTGCATCTTCAGGATGCAGATACCTATGAATACAATAGAGAAACAGTCATCAGCTTTCTATTTCATCATTCAGTTTGTGCTGCCTGTACAGCAGGTGCAAATGTGGCACCCTAGAAGTCCGGTTGACACAGTGGCATTGCCTCCCCTCACAGGGGGTGATATCATGCCTAGAAGCAAGGAGTGGTCCCCGTACCAGGTAACACCAGCATCCAACATTTTTCTGACTCCAGACCAGAAGGGGGAGCTCTAACACCTGGTTTTAGGGGAGCTTCCCTATAAGTTCTGGCCTGGAGGTGGGGTTAGTCAGTCTGAAGGAGAGCGTGAAGGAAGAGGAGAGAAGTCGAGGAGAACCTGGGGAGTGGAGCTGTAACCAAGCTCACCCCAGAGCTGAGCGCTAGAAACCAGACACCGGAGTCCATGGTTGCAGGGGTACAGAGGTCCCAGCAGCTAAATGCAGAGGGCAGGAGACTGCAGGGCTCCGGGCCCCATCTAATACCCAGCGGCACAGCAGCATAACAGAGCCGCGACAAAGGAGCGACACCTGTAATTGGCTCAAGCGGCCTGCCATGCGGGTAACATTTTGTACTAACTGTCAGACAGTGAGAGGAACTTGAGCAGAGCTTAAAACGGCAAGGACCTAAGAGAACAGGGCAGAAGGAAGGCCTCCGAACCCACCTGGCTACGTGGATCTTAAGTTGTTTCCAGGCTGCCCGGATCCCCATTATCACCTGTTTCCCGTGCCCAGACTGCACCTTCAACTATCAAGTAAAGGTAAAGAAAACTACAGTCCTTGTGTCCTCCAGTCATTTCCCACACCCTCAGTCCTGCACCCCAACATCCACGATCCCTTACAAACTATACCGGCTAGCCCTGGGGCCCCACTCCACCTGTGGGGAGCAGAACCATCCCTGATGCTTCACCATCGGCCCTAGCGGTCTCTTAAGCAGCGTAGGCCACTTATTGCCAAACACCACAGGTGGCGTCACATTAAATCCCCTACAAACTGTCGCTCATCATTTTTATTGCACGCCCAGGGCCATGGACTGGGTCACTGCTGCCATGACAACTCCCTGAAGAACCACCTGACCCGGTTCCTGGTATCCCACTGCCCTAGCGGGCGTCGCATTCTGGCATCACAAACAGGATTTTGTATCCCAGTACCACCGGGTCCTGTGTGCCATAAATTTTATTGAACTGATAACCGGCGTGCAGGAAGCACAAGGGGTGTGTTGTTGTGGGCAGAGCCCAAGAAAGGGTGCAAAGAGGAGCCCTGCCCCACACCCGGACGTCAGCCGGCGGGGAGCAGGAGTCCCCAACTTGGACACCCTTAGGAGCTCAATCCATCCCGCCTGTGGAATAGCCGCTTACTATGGTAAGGAAACACAGAACCTGGCTAGGGTTCAGTAGGGGGGTGGAAAATGTCCAACCCACGTGGAGGTCCAGCGGCAGCCATAGCCCCCATAGTGCCATTATCAATGCCGTACATACTGGGAGAGGCCTGGTTACTGCAATACTCAAGGAGTCGCACGCCCTGAGTGATTTCGAGGAGAGACTATGTAGTTTGAAGTGTACCCCCTGTCTGAGAATCAAAAAGTCAGCTTCCTTACTGGCCAGTTAACTGATGCAGCCTAGAGGGAGGTAAAGTCCTGGCCGGACACCGATAAAAGAACAGTCAAGCAAATCTTGGCCAGGCTGAAGGACAACTTTGACACCTGCACTGCAGCGGAGATAAAAATTAGATTGTTTGGGTGCAGACAAAGGGTTCAGGACAGTATACGGGACTATGCTCTTAATCTTCAGGAGGCGCTGCGGGCCATAAAGCTGGTTGATCCCAACAGCGTGCAAGATGAGGATAGATTGCTAAAAGAGCAGTTTATTGAGGGACTCCTGTCCAACACCCACAGGACATAGCTGCGCATCATAGCCCTACAAAACCCTGACCTGGACTTTGCGCAATTTAAAGATAGGGCCATCCGGGTGCTGCGTGAACCATATTCCAACGGCACAGTGCCCCCAAGGCGCCCAGCAATTACATACCAACAGGAGGCGGTATCCTTTTCCCAGATCCCTGTTGAGGCCGATGCGCAGACCCTAGATAATAACTCCTCTGCAGACCTTCGTCTCCAGGTCCAAAAGCTGACCAAAAGTGTGGCTGCACTAACCAAAACCGTGCGGTCCATGTGAGTGTCTCCAAAGGAGAAGATCCAGCTGGCCTCCAGTGCAGATGACGTCCCATAGCGATCGCAGAAGAGAATCCCACTGACCAGAGGGAGAGACAGCGATCACTATGACCAGGATGGACAGCCCATCTGTTGCCGCTGCAACAAGGCAGGGCACATCGCAAGATTCTGCAATTTAAATGAGCAACCCCTGGGGCAGAAGGCCAACTCCCAGGAGTAAAACGACCAGGCCCACAAAGCTGTCGAGACAAGTACGTTGGAGGACGACCGGTCCTGCTCGTCGTGATTGATGGCATCCCGATGAACGCTTTATTGGACACCGGCTCCCAGGTGACGACTATGCTATATATTCTTTACAAACGGTATTGGGCTGACTCTGATATTACCCGCGGCCCAGATAATGATCTGACTATAGTCGCCAGCAATGGTCAGCCTTTGCCACAAGTGGGGTATAAGGAGGTGACCATTAAGGTGGGGCGAGTAGAGTTGAAAGCCCAAGGTCTGATAATTGAGAATGTCATTATGATTTTAAAAGAGAAAATACAGTAGATTGACAATAAATGGCTTCACTCAACCACTAACCATGAGTGGAGAAAACACCAAAACTTTATCATTCATATTCTCTGAAAAAAAGGCCAAGAAAGCGAAAATTCTGCAGGGTTATGTAAACTTTTGAGCACAACTGTGAACTTCTGTGACATGTCTAGATAAGTTCCCTAAGGTGTCTAGGTTCCAACCTCATTCACATTCCTTTCTCTCAGTTGAATGGCTGATTGCAGAACCCGCTATTTGGCACAGAGAATGCCAAACGCACACTCAACCAGGCGTCGAGTGCGGGATAGGTGGAAATTAAATATTCTGCACTGGTGGTCCAGGGTACTACGTGGATAGGGCCTCACGACGTTCCTGGTTAATTGAAATGCCTCATCCGCAACCATCACATAAGGCACCACTTCCAGAGTAGACACTGGTAGCTGACGTGGTGGTGGGAGGTCCAACTCATTATTGCGCGTCTCCTGTTCTTTCATAGGCCCCAATATCTACAATGATAAACCTGTAGGTGCTGTCAACCAGGGCCAACAGCACTACAGAAAAATATTCTTTGTAATTATAATATTGGGAGCCTGAGTTCGGCGGCTTACATACATGGATAAATAAATCTTTATTTTTATATAGCGCTAACATATTCCGCAGCGCTTTACAAGTTGCACACATTATCATCTCTGTCCCCGATGGGGCTCACAATCTAAATTCCCTATCAGTATGTCTTTGGAATGTGGGAGGAAACCCCCGCAAACACAGAGAGAACATACAAGCTCTTTGCAGATGTTGTCCTTGGTGGGGTTTGAACCCAGGACGCCAGCGCTGCAAGGCTGCTGTGCTATCCACTGCGCCACCGTGCTGCCCATCCAGGGATCCAATGCAGTTTGGAAACTGGCACGTCTCCTCAAAGCCACAGGCTATCCACAGCCAGTCTTGTTTTTTTGGGCTCAGGCATTACTGATTGATGCAGTCGGGACCAAATTTATGAGCATGTAGAACGGACAATGCCTGAGATGGTGGATTTGCCGATTAAGAACTCAAGATGCAGTGCCGCAAAGGACAGCCCAGTGGATAGGAATCTAGAAGAAACAAAAAAATTACAAAAATTAGAATCGGACATATTCATGCATCATCGTACAAGTTTAGGACACCATAAAATTTATGGAGAATGCAAACTAAGCCCAGGCTCAACAAGTGACATCAGTATACAATGCCTAGGGAACATATTTCAAATACAAACAGCAGGGAATGTGAAAGGCCACATTTAAAAAAAAAAATCAAACAAAAGGGACCAAAATATTCACTGAAAAGGAAGGGAACAGTGTATTTAGCAAATAACCACATAAAATAAAGACGCAACATAGAGCTATTTTACATACCGTAAAGTAAGTAAAAGCCGTCCTCGGCAGAAATCAATTTGAACATCACAGTGTCCTTTTTAGTGAGCCAAGGGCACACAGTCTCCAGAAGAAGGTCAAATGTGGGTAAGGCTCCCCAAAACGCTGGGACAAAACCCAGTGGAAAAGAACCCTCTCAGTTGTGTTGAAGTTAAGGCAATATGACATGTTGCACACAAAGCAGCAATAGCAAAACACTAAGGCTGGGTTCACATTGCGTCCTGGCAGTCCGTCTAACGGACTACGTTACACCGCAGCATAAACGTGGTGTAATGTAGTCCGTTACAGCCGCCATTGACTGCAATGTCAGATGCATCGCTAGCGCACGCCCACAATGGGCGTGCGCTAGGGATGTGCCGTCATTGAGTGACGGACCCTGAGACGCGGGCTGCAGCGTTTCCAGGTCCATCACTGCTAGCGCAGATAGAGCTAGCAGATGCTCTATCTGCGCTAGCGGGATGTAAACGTCGGCACTTGCGTTACAGCAGCCCGTTAGCGTATGTGCTGAACAGGCTGCTGCTAACGCAGTGTGAACCTAGCCTAACAAAGACTGTAATGCAAAGCTAGGAGGAGGGGGCTGGTTTTGGAGCCAATAAATAGGGTTCCTGATTATTTTCTAATGAATTTCAGGCCATGGATCCATAATTTTCTCATTTTGCAAGTGTGCGAGAAAATCCCGGCATACGGATGTCACACTTAGATGTGAGGTAATTTCATTGTCGCATCGAAAACGGATTACATACGGATGACCATACCGAGAACATTTGTGCGATTCTCGACCATCAAAATCGGACCGATTTTTTAAACGTTGAGTGTGATTCCAGCCTAATGTAGATATAGAGAACCCTATTTCCACAATGTATATCTTACTGGGCTGCTTGTTTTGCTAAAATCACTGTTTAAAAACAAGATTATCACAGGAGGACTAGTATACCTGCTGCGGGATAGTCAAGCATACTGATGATCTCTGTATAACCTTGCCTTCACTACTGATTGGCAGCTTTCTGCTGATGTACAGAATACACAGAAAGCTGCTAATCAGTGATGTGGGAGGGCTTTTACAGAGCTCAGCATTCAGAGAACTGCTAGATCTGCAGCAGATAACAGTGATTTTTTTTATCAAAATAACAGCAAGCCGCTGAGTAAGTGTCATCACTGGAATCGGGGTCCTTGCCTCTACATTATGCTGCTCTCATATGAGATAGCAAAAACCTGGTGACAGATTCCATGGTCCGTGTAAATGAATCCTTACATTACTGATTAATCTCCTCAACTGGAACTCGTCAATCACATTTCTAATTTTGTCCTCATTTAATTTCAGTTACTCCATTTCAGTAACTGTGGATGCAACCCATGAGTCCCTGCAGGTCTCTATATGAGGGCTCATTCAGGTGTCAGTATTTTCCACGTATGAGAAAAACAGATTGATTGATTAATCAGACTGTAGTCAGAATGTGGTTCGAGTGTCATCAGTTTTTTGTACGTGGAGAGAAAAAAAAGTTCCACCTTGTTGTCTTTTCCGACATTGAGTTAAAATCAGATAATTCTTGGATGTCAACTGTGTGCGGTTCCATATTTTCATGGACCCATAGATTTGCATGTCAGTTTTGATCTGACCCGATCAAAATTGGGCATGTCTCTGATATTTTCCGTGAACCAATCAGTCCAAGGAAAAAGATCCCCATAAAATTTCATAGGTACAAGTGCTATCCATCAAAACCACAGATAGCACTCGCGCAAGAAAATTGGACATGAGAAGAAGCCCTAATGGTGAGCAGCAGAGAGTCCATGAGAAGCAGAGTGGCTCGCACAACGTCTATCCATGAGCGACATTGGAGTAGACTAATTCTAAACAGATTGCATAGCGACATTTTGCTGAGGGATTGTGGAAGAAACGAGCCCAGGAAAGTCACTCTGATCACATAGACATTTAGTTGCACATGCCTATCTAAGCCGGAGCAGACAGGGCACTGCTGGGAAACAGCATCATGGACATGGACTTAATGCAAGTTAACATGGAATTTTAACCAATAGCTTCTTAAAATTGTTTTAGAGCTCATTTAAAGATTTAACAGGCTTGTCCTCATTCAAAGATTATTGCTCTTAAGACTCAGGGAAGTAAAAAAACAAATGGATGCAGTAGCAGGATAATATGGGTGAGTAAAAGTTTGCTTTTGGCGCGTTGAGCTATTTGGAGCAATGGTCTTTGAAAGATGACAATCCCTTCAAGCTTATAGTACTACTCATAACATTGTCATATCAATCATTTACATATGAGAAAGTCTACATTGAATTCTTATATAATTTGATATAATGTGGTGTCTACCGTTACACATAGAAAACCAACTGGATCATTATGTTGAACGCCCAAATCTCAATAGCTCACATCTGGTCGCTATGTGGGACACAAGTTTATTTTCGCAAGGGTATATTCAAGATCTTTGCTGTAGGTTATACAGAAAAATTGAACCCTTTCTTTCTTAGTTTACTACAAGGAGATAAATGTCACATTTTTTGATGTATATCAACTATAATATGCCAAGCAAGGCTTTTCATATAGGGGTTATGCTTACCAGATCCAGAGTACAATTGTGCTCCGTACAACAGCATGAATCACGACGACCCACCATATGATAGGAAGCTAATTACCCCTTTGAGCACAGAAAAGAATTGAACCACATACAGTTTTCGTTTATTCAACAAAACAAACAGTACGAATGCTTTTGTGTTCAACTCTGCCTATAATGGAAAGTGCCAAAGTATTCAATTACTGGTATATTTTATGAATCATGCCTGCTGATATATAATCTTCATTGTGGAGGGAGTGAAGAACAAGGTGTTTCAAGAATGCAATACTTGTTAATGTACGTTCTGGATTTACTTCTGCAATATTTAATTGCTGATAAGTAAATGCTAATTTAATACAATTTAAATTGATAGGTTTGATTCATGTTAATCAGGGTGTTAAGTTTTCTCCCTTCCTCACCAGGCACATTTTCAGACATGGGCTTTTAATGCCTCAACATTTTTTTTCGTTCAGATTTGGGTCATATACACTGCTCAAAAAAAATAAAGGGAACACTTAAACAACAGAATATAACTCCAAGTAAATCAAACTTCTATGAAATCAAACTCTCCACTTAGGAAGCAACACTGTTTGACAATCAATTTCACATGCTGTTGTGCAAATGGAATAGACAACAGATGGAAATTATTGGCAAAAATCAAGACACACTCAATAAAGGAGTGGTTCTGCAGGTGGGGACCACAGACCACATCTCCGTACCAATGATTTCTGATGTTTTGGTCACTTTTGAATGTTGGTTGTGCTTTCACACTCGTGGTAGTATGAGACAGACTCTACAACCCACACAAGTGGCTCAGGTGGTGCAGCTCATCCAGGATGGCACATGAATGCGAGCTGTGGCAAGAAGGTTTGCTGTGTCTGTCAGCGTAGTGTCCAGAGGCTGGAGGCTCTACCAGGAGACAGGCCAGTACACCAGGAGACAAGGAGAGGGCCGTAGGAGGGCAACAACCCAGCAGCAGGACCGCTACCTCAGCCTTTGTGCAAGGAGGAACAGGAGGAGCACTGCCAGAGCCCTGCAGAATGATTTCCAGTAGACCACAAATGTGCATGTGTCTCCACAAACGGTTAGAAACACCGTGCAGGACGCTTGGCATTTGCCACAGAACACCAGGATTGGCAAATTCGCCACTGGCACCCTGTGCTCTTCACAGATGAAAGCAGGTTCACACTGAGCATATGAAAGAGACATGACAGAGTCTGGAGACGCCGTGGAGAGCGATCTGCTGCCTGCAACATCCTTCAGCATGACTGGTTTGCAGTGGGTCAGTAATGGTGTGGGAGGCATTTCTTTGGAGGGCTGCACAGTCCTCCATGTGCTCGCCAGAGGTAGCCTGACTGCCATTAGGTACCGAGATGAGTTCCTCAGACCCCTTGTGAGACCATATGCTGGTGCAGTTGGCCTTGGGTTCCTCCTAATGCAGGACAATGGTAGACCTCATGTTGGCTGGAGTGTGTCAGCAGTTCTTGCAAGATGAAGGCATTGAAACTATGGACTGGCCCGCCCGTTCTCCAGACCTGAATCTGATTGAACACATCTTGGACATCATGTCTCGAACCATCCACCAAAGTCATGTTGCACCACAGACTGTCCAGGAGTTGGCGGATGCAGTAGTCCAGGTCTGGGAGGAGATCTCTCAGGAGACCATCTGCCGCCTCATCAGGAGCATGCCCAGGCGTTGTAGGGAGATCATACAGGCATGTGGGGGCCACACACACTACTGAGCATCATTTCCTTGTCTTGAGACATTTCCACTTAAGTTGGATCAGCCTGTAACTTCATTTTCCACTTTGATTTTGCGCATCATTCCAACTCCAGACCTCCGTGGGATATTAGTTGTGATTTACGTTGATCATTTTTAGGTTTTATTGTTCTCAACACATTCCACTATGTAATGAATAAAGATTTACAACTGGAATATTTCATTCAGTGATATCTAGGATGTGAGATTTTAGTTTTCCCTTTTTTTTTGAGCAGTGTATATATATATATATATATATATATATATATATATATATATATATACATATATATATATATATATATATATATAAAAATATATATATATATATATATATATATAATTTTTTTATTTTTTTTCAGATCAGAAGTAGCATAAAGAAAATAAAAGTAAATATATGTACTGCTTTTCCATTTTATTTTTTTATGACCACATGGGGTTAGAGACAGTGATTCAAATAGTCAGTGTCTTGTTTCATTTTCTTTTCTTGTTTGCATTATTTCATACACTGTGCCCTCATAAGGTCTTAGAAGATCTTTGGGGGGCATTTTAACATATCAATACATTGTTTTTATTGCCAATTTCTCTTGCCCCTTAAACTGCATATTGGCCCCAGTTACATGGAAAATCCAGCATAGCAGAGCTGACTGGCTCTCCCTACACCCTGCAGTCATATGATCACTGGGTCCAGTAAGCGTTCATAGCACTTGCTATGCTATATACACAAGTGCTGGATCAGTGCTGTACATAGCATCTTTGCTTTCTTTATTACTGTAGCAAATAATTTCTTCCTTCTTTATGGGAAGTTGTGTCAGTCAGCCAGCTCTGCCGCCATTAGGGCATTACTGCTATTACTGTCATATGGCACCCGGTGAGCAGAGGGTGCCCAGATCAGGTCCCCTTTGCTCACCAGGCCCCAGGGGCAGAAGGATCCTGCTGGTTCATTAACTAAATGTATGTTGTTTCACGTACATTCAGTTAAAATCTATTGCTGTGGGACCTGCACGGCAATAGTTAAATGCCGCCAGCCAATCACAGGCTGCCAGCTGACGTTGGCACGCATGTAGCATGATATCACTCATGCCCCGGCGAGTCCGTGCCTCAAATGGATGGAGGAGACTACACCGCTGGACCACAACCAGGAAAGGAGAAAGTTTTATTTATTTACTTTTTACTGAAAGCTGCAAGCCGCAATATGTAGAAAGATTGGGCAGGATCATGGGACAGATTGGGAAGGGTCATGGGGCACAAGGCGCAGGATGGAGATGTCAGATGGAGCAGGATGGGAAAACATATGGGAGCAGGATGGGAGAACATATGGCTGGAGCCCAATTGAGACACAAGCGGCTAGGAATGAGACAAGGGGGCCAGGATGAGGGGATATTATTACTGTAGAGCCCAATTAAATGATATTATTACTGCAGTGGTGTATTAGGTGTAGTATTTTTAGGATACGGTTTTCAATGGGTGGTCCAGTTACTGTGCAGGGTGGCACTATGTTGCCTTTTTTTCATTATCTGGAGTAGTGTAAAAGTTTAGAAAAAATTAAGTAATGTGCTCTGCAAGCGGTGCTCTAGATAACTTATTTTCTCCAGAGATGAGTGCTTGTTGGAAGAAGTGATGGTGGTCAGAGCTGGATGAAGTAAGTATATGGCTGTAACCTACTAGTTGTATCTCAGTACTTGACTGTCTATGTCAATTTGACTGTTTTTACTACATAACTTATTATACTTTATGCACGCCTCTCAGATTTTCTATTTAAGTAATTTTTTTCCCTTGTGGAAACACATGTATATCCAAATGTGGACCTGTTTTAGTTCCCCTTGGATCTTGAGTTATTCCCTAGCTGTTGGGTCACCAGTACCTGTTACAGATTTATATTCTGGGTGGAGGTACCTTTTTACATATTTTTAATATTTTCACATGTTCAATAAAGTGTGAATGGGTCACTGGAAAAATACTGGAGGGGAGATAAGTTTCACTGAGGTTGCTAGCTTCAGTGATATGAACCCAGAATCATGCTCTGGCATGCTTTGTGCTGAGAGGGGTTAATCGGCCATGACAGGGCTGGGATTTTGTGAACAGCTAAGGCCTCTTTCACACTTCAGTTGTTTGGCGTCAGTCTAAAACCGCCATTTTCATCAAATAACGGATCCGTCATTTTTTTCGACGGATCCGTTATTTTCCCAAAAGACTTGCATTAGCGACGGATTGTGACGGATGGTCATCCGTTCCATCCGCCATGCGACAGATCTGTCGAAATTTGGCGGACGTTGTCTAGACATTGACGGACTTTGTAACGTTTTTTGTCGCCGCCTAATTGGCGGTCCGCGACGGATCCGTCGCGTCCGTCATTTTATAGAATGGGCGCCTATGGGTGACGGATCCGTCGCGATCCGTCATTTGGCGGATCCGTCGCCCCAATCCGTTTTTTTTAACTGAGCATGCTCCAAAAAGTTGATACTTTTCCCAGACAACCCCAAAACTATATAAACAGGACAGGTGGGCCTCATTTCTCAATGTGCCATCAAGAGAGAACACAGAGCCTGCCAGCAAGAGAGATCCTGCCAGCGAGAGAGATCCTGCCAGCGAGAGAGATCCTGCCAGCGAGAGAGATCCTGCCAGCGAGAGATCCTGCCAGCGAGAGATCCTGCCAGTGATACATACCCTGCCAGCGAGACATACCTGCTAGCAAGAGAGACCCTGCCAGAGACTGCTATGTGAGTACTGCCATCCAGCGTGTGTGTGTATGCCTGCCTTGCATGTTTTTTATTTTTCATACTGTGCTGGTATTTTTAATGGCTGTGCTGTGACATGTGTGTGTGTGTGTGTGTGTGTGTGTGTATGCCGTGTGATGTGTGCCAGACCGCCTGCCTGCCTTGTTTTTTATTTTTCATACTGTGCTGGTATTTTTAATGGCTGTGATGTGACGTGTGTGTGTGTGTGTGTGTGTGTGTGTGTGTGTGTGTGTGTGTGTGTGTGTGTGTGTTTCTAAATGCTGTGTGATGTGTTCTGCATTTTTTGGTGATTTTTCATACATTAACATACTGTACTGGTATTTCAAATAAAGAGCAGTGTAGCTCCTACTTTCCAACCAAAAAAAAAGAAAAAAAAAAAATTCGAATAAAAATTACACAAAACTGTCCGTAGTATGATTTCAAGACAAATTTAAAACTGGTCTACATTCAATAAAGGTGTTTGAGGTTTTATATATAAATGCAGAATGCAAACCTTTGGTATGCAAAATGTTATCTGGTTATAACTAGGGTAACCATAATTATAATTTTTGGGTATTGGTATTTTAACTTTGAATGAGGGAATTTTTTTTATAAGGTTGAAACTGTCTCTGGACGAGGGGGTGGGTAGGTTTACCAACATGCGCATGGGGCATATCAAGATTGAAGTAGTTTTGGTGTTGCTTTCATGGAATTTGGGGGGGAAACAGGAGGTGGAGGGTTTTGCAGCTTGTACATCAAGCATATCAAGTTAACTTTTTTTTTTTTTTTTTTTTTTTTTTAGGTGTGGTTAAAAAGTTTTTTAGGGGGGGTGGAATGTAATTTGGCATACCAATACATAGTATAGTAGCTTAGAACTGTCTTTATACTTGCAGATTCTAGGGACCAAGGAACTAGGAACCAAGACGACGCAGGCAGACCCCCCAAAGTTTTGAAAACATGTAAGTATAAAGTCCCGAAAAGCTGCGTCTATCCTTTTGTATAGTAGCTTACAACTCTCTTTATACTTGCAGATTCTAGGGACCAAGACAGACGCAGGCAGAATAACAATGTCTTCATCTGAGAGCCCCCCCTCACATCGTCAGCTACCTGAGGTTTTTTTTTTTTTCTTCATAAATTTTTTTGGGGTACATCTCTTGTAATATTTTTGAACCCTATATGTATTTATTCTTTTTTCACAGGAAGATGAAGCAGAGGAGCTTCATGAAGGAGACGGGCAGGGTGGAGAAATGAGAGGAGCGGGAGCGCATAGTTAAGTTTTGCAGAGACAGATCCTCACATAAAACACACTACACTCAACACAAACATTCAGCACAGCACACACACAGTACATATGCCTCCATCCAAGCACATAATTTATTTATTATTTATTTATTTTTTTTTATTAGTCTTCACAATCCGGGTCTCGACGTAGAGTTCCTCAAAGCACCTCCCATAGTCGTCGGAATGCTAATCGCGGCAGTCACCGAAGAGTAAGTTCCTTTTTTGGTTTGGTGTTTAGCAAACTGTAAAATTCATGTGTTATAATCTTTCCCTTTTTATTTTTTTTATTTTTTTGTTAAAAGGCTTCACAGCGTGCTCCCGAACAGGATGAGGAAGAGGAGGAGGGCATAGATGTGGACACCCTCATCCAAGCGGTCCAAAGTCGGGAGCCGCTATGGAAGATGTCGGACCGCCGCCATGCTGACCAGTACATCACCCGACGGCTATGGGAGGAAGTGTGCAATGCTGTTATTGATAACTGGGAGGAACTCGATGCTGGGGCCCAGGATCTAGCACGTAAGTATTCACAGTTCATTAACGTGTGTTAGCATGATTTAATGTGTTGTATAGTAACCAATTTTTGCTTTCTCTTTCCAGGTAACAGGGTTATCGTGCGGTGGCGGTCACTGAGGGATCGCTTCAAGAGGGAGTTCAACAAGGAGATGCAGGCCCCGAGTGGATCTAGAGGACGCAGGAGCAGGTATAAACATTCCAGAGCCCTGTCGTTCCTCCGGTCGACGCTGCTGAGCAGAAGGTAAATATTCAACACCACAAGTTTTCAGTCAAACTGTTAAAATGTGTAACCTTCTATTTTTTTTTGGCAGCAAGGGCAATTGTAATATCAAGATACTAATTTTTTTTTTTTGTTTCTTCTTTAACAGTACTGTCTGCAGCACTCGAGAGCCTGCATCAGAGTTGCACCCCTCTGGAGCGATCCCTCAGGGGTCTGCCACCGGGGACCACGTCGACCCTTCTGTGTCTGTA
Organism: Ranitomeya variabilis; assembly: GCF_051348905.1. Classification (NCBI taxonomy): domain Eukaryota; kingdom Metazoa; phylum Chordata; class Amphibia; order Anura; family Dendrobatidae; genus Ranitomeya; species Ranitomeya variabilis. The sequence continues at coordinate 410,101,931 of NC_135236.1, read as the reverse complement.
CCTTCCCTTTTGTGTGATCCCTCTGCCCAATCCACCAGCGCTGGAGCAGCAGGGTGGACTTCGTCACTTGAAGCTGCAGGTGATGAGTTAGAGTTCCCTTTACCCCACCCCTCTGACACTGCCGCAACATCTAGACCACCTTTCGGGTCAGGACGGCAGTGCCAGAGAGGTCAGGAAAGGAGCTATGCGCCTGCATTTTTGCATCTGAATGCAGCCTTCCAGAATGCCATCAAGCTTTTGGGTGAGCAAACGTCTGCTGGGTACAATATGCTTCACAAAAGCATATTGGAACTCAGCAGTCGTCTGGATAGGATGCAGTCAGATGCAAACCAGTCACCAAGACACTGCTTTTTTCAGTCAGTCCTCAGGCACATGGAGAATCTAACTCCTGACCTGCAGATGCATGTGATGCAAGGCTGCCACACTCCTCTAGTGCAGGCAATGTCCCAAGCCCCTCCACCCACCCTTCATGTTTCAACACCTTTCCCCTCTCAAGTCGCCGTCTATCCTCCCGTCCGTCCTCCTCCCGTCCATCCTCCTCCCGTCCATCCTCCTTCTACTCCTTCGCCATACCTTTCTTCCCCCCTCAGTATTTCCCAGTTCCTACCTTCCCCTTTCCATTCTTCCCCTTTAACTTCACCGTTCCCAATCCCAACAACACCTTCACCATACCTCCCACAAACCACATCTGTACCTCAACTCCCTGCCCAACCTCATGTTTTCACCACCCATTCCACTTCTGTTCCTCCCCGTGATGTCCTGTCCCCCCCTATCGACGTGGCCCGCCCTGTCAGCCCCTCCGCTACTATCTCCACTCCAAATTATGAGAACCTTTAAAAACTTTACGTAAATAAATAAAACTTTTTGTGGTTTAAAAACAATTTTATTGTCTCTCTTTTTAAAAAAAAAAAAAACTGTATTAAAACCACCAAGGTTATGGTAATAGTAAACATTACAAAATGTTTAAAGGGTACCGGTACAAAACATACAAAAAACTGCAAGGTTAACCAAACAAAAAAATGGTATTTTTACAAGTTTGAAAAAAAATTTTTTTACACCATTTCATACTGCCAGTCAACTGATCCTGCAGGAGACATGAAGTAGTCTGCAAACTTGTCCCGCATTCTGGAGACTGCTACTGGACTGCGAAAAGTTGTGTTGTCGTAATCCCGCAAGTTGTTTTCTGACACATTATCCTCCAGGGAAACATGTTCTTTTGATAAAACAAAATTGTGAAGTACCACGCAAGCCTTCACCACATCATCAACTGTTTCAGTCTGCAGTTTAATTGCAGTTAGTAGTATTCTCCATTTAGCAGTTAGGATGCCAAAAGCACATTCCACTACTCTTCGTGCTCTGGTTAAGCGGTAATTAAAAATTTTCTTCCTCTGGGTCAGTCCACTACTTCCAAAGGGTTTAAGCAAATGTGGGGAAAGCTGGAAGGCATCATCTCCAACGCACACAAATGGTAACGGTGGACCGGTGGGTCCAGGGAGAGGTCTAGGGGGCGGAAAGTCAAATGTCTCTCCATACAACCGACGCCCCATTGGTGAAGTTTTAAAAATCTGGGAGTCATTTGCGCGTCCATACGCACCGATATCCACAGCGATGAACTTGCAGTGTGCGTCGGCTATGGCCATCAATACAATTGAAAAGTACTTCTTATAGTTGTAAAATTCTGACCCAGAGCCAGAAGGTTTGACGATCCTTATATGTTTCCCATCGACTGCTCCGACACAATTTGGGAACTGGCATATCTGTTCAAAATTTTGTGCAATCTCCAGCCACCTCTCCTGTGATGGCTCTGGAATATATTCTGCTTGTAAGCACTCCCACAATGCCCGGCAGGTATCTCTGATGATCGCTGAGATGGTGGATATCCCAAGCCTAAACTGAAAATGTAGGTATGAGAACGACTCTCCAGTTGCAAGGAATCTGTTAACAAAAGGAAAAGACAATAATTAATAAAAACTTCAAAAAACAACATTACAGTTAAAAGTCTGATGAATGAGAATCGTTTAAAAAAAAAAAACAACTTACCGAATAGTCACCATGAGACGCTCTGCTGGTGATATGGAGAAGCGCATCTGGGTGTCTCGTCTCCGTATAGAATCTTCCACATGGCCCAATAAAATTTCAACATTTTCGGCTTTCATCCTCACATAGTTAAAGAACTTCTGAGGGTTTTCCCTCAGTTCAATGTAAAGTGTGGAATAAACACCACGGGTCATGCGTTGGGCTGTGATGGGATGGATCCACAGCCTTCCCTTCTGCCGCTGCATCAGGATGCGCAGTGTTTCCTCCTCCTTGTCCCGAACGATGACTGCCAACCGATTTGCCTCAAAAGTAAAGTCTGCACATATCTTCGCTATGTTTGCCAGCACCCCTTCCATCTTTGCCACTTTCTGTACAACCTTTCAAAGATGTGATGTAAATACACAGTATATATAGTTTTCCAGTAGTTTCCAGTAGCCAATCACATTGAGATCCTCCCTTTTTAAAAAACGGATCCGTCAAAAAAACGGATCCAACGGATGCAAAAACGGACGCAACGGTTCCGACGGATCCGTTTTTGTGACGGATCAGTATAACTGATCCGTCAAAAAAACGGATCCGTCGGAACCGTTTTTTCAACAATTGTGACGGATCCGTCGATCCGTCACGATGTCGGAGGTGACTGACGCCAAACAACTGAAGTGTGAAAGAGGCCTTATTTATAAACCAGTTGAAGAATTAAATGAAAAGCACTCCTCTGACTACCTCATTAAGCAGCCGAGTGAGGCGATCTACCACAACAGATTTATATTAAAATTATTCCATTGTATAACTCAATTCATTCTTAACTTGGGTTCATTTTTCCTGGGTTTATATATTTTGATATTTTAAACAGATACTTTGTTTTGATACATCCTGGTATTTAGCTTTGATAAAACTTTATTGATACAGTCATGTGCAGACTACATGCTTTTTTATGCGTTTATGCACTTCCATTAATATACAGCTCTGGCAAAAATTAAGAGACCACTGCAAAATGTTCAGTTTGTCAGATTTTTCTCTTTATAGGTATGTTTTTGAGTAAAATGTAAATTGTTCTTTTATTCTATAAACTACTGACAACATGTCTCTGAAGTTCCAAGCAATACATTTTATATTTATTTTCTGAAAATGAGAAATGGTCAAAATAACAAAAAAATGCATTGCTTGCAGACCTCAAATAATGCAAAAAAAACAAGTTCATAATCATTTAGAAACAATAATACTAATGTTTTACCTCAGGAAGAGTTCAGAAATCAATATTTTGTGGAATAACCATGCTTTTTAATCACAGCTTTCATGCATCTTAGCATGCTTTCCACCAGTCTTTCACACTGCTTTTGGGTGACCTTATGCCACTTCAGGTACATCCCCAGATCATCATCGATCCTCCACCAAATTTCACAGTGGGTGTAAGACACTGTGGCTTGTACGCCTCTCCAGGTCTCCGTCTAATCATTAGTAGTGTTGAGCATTCCGATGCTGCAAGTATCGGGTATCGGCCGATACTTGCTGTATCGGAATTCCGATACCGGGATTCCGATACTCTTGTGGTATCGGGTATCGGGTATCGGAACAACATTAATGTTAAAATGTGTAAAATAGAGAATTAAAATAAAAAATATCGCTATACTCACCTGTCCGACGCAGCCGGGACCTCAGCGCAGGAACCGGCAGCGTTGTTTGTTTAAAATTCCCGCTTTTACATGGTTACGCGAAGTCCCGGCTTGTGATTGGTCAGGGCGGCCATGTTGCCGGGCCGCTGACCAATCACAGCAAGCCGTGACGAAAATACGTCACGGCTTGCTGTGATTGGTCCGCGTCCCGGCAACATGGCCGCCATTAACCAATCACAAGCCGTGACATCACGGGAGGCTGGAAACGCGCTCATTTTAAAAAGGGCGCGTGTCCAGCCTCCCGTGACGTCACGGCTTGTGATTGGTTGCGTCGCGGTCAACCAATCACAAGCCGGGAGGCTGGACACGCGCCCATTTCAAAATGAGCGCGTCCAGCCTCCCGGCTTGTGATTGGTTGATCGCGGCGCAACCAATCACAAGCCGTGACGTCACGGGAGGCTGGACACGCGCCCATTTCAAAATGAGCGCGTCCAGCCTCCCGGCTTGTGATTGGTTGATCGCGGCGCAACCAATCACAAGCCGTGACGTCACGGGAGGCTGGACACGCGCCCATTTTAAAATGAGCGCGTGTCCAGCCTCCCGTGACGTCCCGGCTTGTGATTGGTCAGGGCGGCCATATTGCCGGGACGCGGACCAATCACAGCAAGCCGTGACGTAATTTCGTCACGGCTTGCTGTGATTGGTCCGCGTCCCGGCAACATGGCCGACCTGACCAATCACAAGCCGGGAATTCACGTAACCAAGTAATAGCGCGATTTTTAAACAAACAACGCTGCCGGTTCCCTCGCTGAAGTCCCGGCTGCGTCGGACAGGTGAGTATAGCAATATTTTTTATTTTAATTCTTTCTTTTACACATTTATATGGTTCCCAGGGCCTGAAGGAGAGTTTCCTCTCCTTCAGACCCTGGGAACCATCAGGGATACCGTCCGATACATGAGTCCCATTGACTTGTATTGGTATCGGGTATCGGTATCGGATTGGATTCCGATACTGTGACGGTATCGGCCGATACTTTCCGATACCGATACTTTCAAGTATCGGACGGTATCGCTCAACACTAATCATTAGACGAACAGGTGTTGATCTGGGGATGCTTCAGCAAGGCTGGAATTGGGCAGGTTAATCTTTGCGAAGGACGTATGAATCAAGCCACATACAAAGTTATCCTGGAAAAAACAGTTGATTACTTCTGCTCAGGCAATGTTCCCCAACTCTGAAGACTGTTTTTTTTCCAGCAGGACAATGTGCCATGCCACACAGCTAGGTCAATCAAGGTGTGGATGAAGGACCACCACATCAAATCGCTGTCATGGCCAGCCCAATCTCCAGACCTGAACGCCATTGAAAACCTCTGGAATGTAATCATGAGGAAGATTGATAGTCACAAGCCATCAAGGAAAGAAGAACTGCTTACATTTTTGTACTTGGAGTGGCTTAAGGTCATCCAAAAGTAGTGTGAAAGAGTGGTGGAAAGCATGCCAAGACGCATGAAAGCCATGATTAAAAATCATGGTTATTCCACAATACATTGATTTCTGAAGTCTTCCTGAGTTAAAACATTAGCATTGTTGTTTCTAAATGATTATGAACTTTTTTTTTTGCATTATTTGAGGTCTGCAATCAATGCATTTTTTTGTTATTTTGACTATTTCTCATTTTTCAGGAAATAAATGCAAATTTTATTGCTTGAAACTTCGGAGACATGTTGTCAGTAGTTTATAGAATGAAAGAACAATTTACATTTTACTCAAAAATATACCAATAAAGAGAAAAATCAGACAAACTGAAAATTTTGCCGTGGTCTCTTAATTTTTGCCAGAGCTGTATATACTCCTACAAAAAAGGGAAGTCATTGCCTAATCTTCAAAAATAAGTAAACTTTACCATATATAATCAATAATCCTCTTTCAATGGAGATACAGGTGCAAAGTAAACTGCACAGATCAGGTGTGTATTACAAATTACATACGTTATATTTGTTGCACTACATGCATTTCTTCCTTAACCCCTTCATGACCCAGCCTATTTTGACCTTAATGACCTGGCCATTTTTTGCAATTCTAACCAGTGTCCATTTATGAGGTAATAACTCAGGAACGCTACAACGGATCCTAGCGATTCTGAGAACGTTTATTCATGACATATTGGGCTTCATGATAGTGGTAAATTAAGGTTGATAATTTTTGCGTTTATTTGTGAAAAAAACGAAAATTTGGCCAAAATTTTGAAAATTTAGCAATTTTCAAATTTTGAATTTTTATTCTGTTAAGCCAGAGAGTTATGTTACACAAAATAGTTAATAAATAACATTTCCCACATGTCTACTTTACATCAGCACAATTTTGGAAACAAAATGTTTTTTTTGCTAGGAAGTTATAAGGGTTAAAATTTGACCAGCGATTCTCATTTTTACAACAAAATTTACAAAACCATTTTTTTTAGGGACCACTTCACATTTGAAGTCAGTTTGAGGGGTCTGTATGGCTGAAAATACCCAAAAGTGACACCATTCTAAAAACTACACCCCTCAAGGTGCTCAAAACCACATTCAAGAAGTTTATTAACCCTTCAGGTGTTTCACAGCAGCAGAAGCCATATGGAAGGAAAAAATGAACATTTAACTTTTTAGTCACAAAAATGAATTTTTAGCAACAATTTTTTTATTTTCCCAAGGAGAAAGTGGACCGCGAAAGTTATTGTCCAATTTGTCCTGAGTACGCTGATACCCCATATGTGGGGGGAACCACTGTTTCGGCGCACGGCAAGGCTCGGAAGGGAAGGAGCGCCATTTGATTTTTTGAGTGAAAAATTGGCTCCAATCTTTAGCGGACACCATGTCGCATTTGGAGAGCCCCTGTGTGCCTAAAGATTGGAGCTCCCCCACAAGTGACCCCATTTTGGAAATTAGACCCCCCCAAGGAACTTATCTAGATGTGTAGTGAGCACTTTGAACCTTCAGGTGCTTCACAAATTGATCCGTAAAAATGAAAAAGTCCTTTTTTTTTCACAAAAAAATTATTTTAGCCTCAATTTCTTCATTTTCACATGGGCAACAGGATAAAATGAATCCTAAAATTTGTTGGGGAATTTCTCCTGAGTACACCGATACCTCATATGTGGGGGTAAACTACTGTTTGGGCGCACGGCAAGGCTCGGAAGGGAAGGAGCGCCATTTGACTTTTTCAATGAAAAATTAGCTCCAATCATTAGTGGACACCATGTCACGTTTGGAGAGCTCCTGTGTGCCTAAAGATTGGAGCTCCCCCACAAGTGACCCCATTTTGGAAACTAGACCCCACAAGGAACTTATCTAGATGCATAGTGAGCACTCTAAACCCCCAAGTGCTTCACAAATTGATCCATAAAAATGAAAAAGTACTTTTATTTCACAAAAAAATTGTTTTAGCCTCAATTTTTTCATTTTCACATGGGCAACAGGATAAACTGAATCCTAAAATTTGTTGGGCAATTTCTCCTGAGTGCACCGATACCTCATATGTGGGGTAAACTACTGTTTGGGCGCACGGTGTTGTGAATTCCGTTCTCGAACTCCCTCCTGTGGTCATGAATGGTACTTCGGTGAGTTCTGTCCGTGGACTCCCTCTGGTGGCTGTGAGTGGAGCTGCTGGTTCTGAGATTCCTTCCCCACCTGCCCTCGTTTAGGGCTAGGCTGGATTCTCTATTTAACTCCACTCAGATCGTTACTCCATGCCAGCTGTCAATGTTCTAGTACTGGTTCAGATCTCTCCTGGATCTTTCTGAGGACCTGTCTACTCCAGCGAAGCTAAGTTCCTGCTTGTTCATTTGTTACATATGGTTTTTCTTGCTAAGTTCTAGTCTAGCTTGCTATCATGAAACTGCCTGGCTAGCTGGAAGCTCTGGGGGTGCAGAGTGGCACCACCGCACCGTGAGTCGGTGCGGGGGTATTTTTTGCACACTCTGCGTGGTTTTGTAGTTTTTTGTGTTGACCGCAAAGATCCCTTTTCTATCCTCAATCTGTTTAGTTAGACTGGCCTCCCTTTGCTAAAGCCTATTTCATCCTGTGTTTGTGATTTCCTCTTAACTCACAGTCAATACTTGTGGGGGGCTGCTTTTACCTTTGGGGAAATTTCTCTGAGGCAAGTGAGGCTTTGTTTCCTTTCTTTAGGGGTAGTTAGCTCTTAGGCTGTGAAGAGGCGTCTAGGCAGAGTCAGGCACGCTCCACGGCTATTTCTAGTTGTGTTGATAGGAGTAGGGTTTGCGGTCAGCAGAGTTCCCATTTCCCCAGAGCTCGTCCTGATTCCATGTTTAACTATCAGGTCATTCCTGGTGCACCTAACCACCAGGTCCATAACAGCACGGCAAGGCTCGGAAGGGAAGGAGTGCCATTTAACTTTTTGAATGAAAAATTTGCTCCAATCGTTAGCGGACACCATGTCGCGTTTGGAAAGCCCCTGTCTGCTAAAAAATTGGAGCTCCCCCATAAGTGACCCCATTTTGGAAGCTAGACTTCCCAAGGAACTTATCTAGATGTGTAGTGAGCACTTTTTACCCCCAAGTGCTTCACAGAAGTTTATAACGCAGAGCTGTGAAAATAAAAAATCTTTTTTTTCCTCAAAAATGATTTTTTAGTCCGCAATTTTTTATTTTCCCAAGGGTAACAAGAGAAATTGGACCCCAAAAGTTGTTGTCCAGTTTGTCCTGAGTACGCTGGTACCCCATATGTGGGGGTAAACCACTATTTGGGCACATGTCGGGGCTCGGAAGAGAAGTAGTGACATTTTGAAATGCAGATGGAATGGTCTGCGAGCATCATGTTGCGTTTGCAGAGCCCCTGATGTGCTTAAACAGTAGAAACCCCCCCCAAGTGACCCCATTTTGGAAATTAGACCCCCCCAAGGAACTTATCTAGATGTGTGGTGAGAACTTTGGACCCCCAAGTGCTTCACAGAAGTTTATAATGCAGAGCTGTGAAAATAAAAAATTATTTTTTTTCCCACAAAAAATTTTTTTTAGCCCCCAATTTTTTATTTTCCCAAGGGTAACAGGAGAAATTAACCCCCCAAGTTTGTTGTGCAATTTTTACTGAGTACGCTTATGCCCCATATGTTTGGGTAAACCACTGTTTGGACGCACGTCGGGGCTCGGAAGGGAGGGAGCACTATTCGACTTTTTGAACGCAAGATTGGCTGGAATCAATGGTGGCGCCATAATAATAATAATAATAATCTTTATTCATATAGCGCCAACATATTCTGCAGCGTTTTACAGTTTAACAGTTTCAAACAACAATCATAGGTAACAATGTTAGCAGTACAGTAATAAAGCGCCATGTCGTTTGGGACCCCCAGATGTGCCTAAACAGTGGAAACCCCTCAATTCTAACTCAAACACTAACCCCAACACACCCCTAACCCTAATCATAACCCTAACGATAACCCTAACCACAACTCTAACCCCAACACATTGTGCGGATTTCACCTGCAGATTCCTATTGAGGAACAGGTGTAAAAAGCTGCGGAATCCGCACAAAGAATTGACATGCTGTGGAAAATACAACTCAGCGTTTCCGCGTGGTATTTTCTGCATCATGGGCACAGCTGATTTGGTTCTCCATAGGTTTATATGGTACTGTGCACCGCATGGAAAACTGCTGCGAATCCGCAGCCAAATCCACACCATGTGCACATACCCTAATTCCAACCCTAATTCTAACCCTAATTCTAACCCTAACTCTAATTCTAACCCTAATTCTAACCCCAACCCTAATTCTAACCCTAACCCTAGTTCTAACCCTAACCCTAGTTCTTACCCTAGTTCTAACCCTAACCCTAGTTCTAACCCTAGTTCTAACCCTAACCCTAGTTCTAACCCTAACCCTAGTTCTAACCCTAACCCTAATTCTAACCCTTACCCTAGTTCTAACCCTAACACTAGTTCTAACCCTAATTCTAACCCTAACCCTTGTTCTAACCTTAACCCTAGTTCTAACCCTAACCCTAGTGGAAAAATAAAAATAAAAATATTTTATTTATTTTATGATGTTCCCTACCTATGGGGGTGATGAAGGGGGGGATTATTTATTATTTTTTTTATTTTGATCACTGTAATAGAACCTATCACAGCGATGAAAATGTACCTGGAATGAATCTGCCAGTCGGCAGATTCGGCGGGCGCACTGTTCATGCGCCCACCATTTTGGAAGATGATGGCGCCCATCCTAGATGCCGTATGGACACCGGGAGGGGTCCCGGGACTCTGGAGGTATGGGGGGGTGGGATTAGACAGCGGGGAGGCGCCAGACAGGACGGAGGGGATAGGAGGGGAGAGGAAGGCAGCGGAGGGCAGCGGAGGACATAACGGAGGGGAGGAAAGACTGACGGCAGCGGCAGATTGCCGCTGTCAGTCGGTGGCGGGGGCAGATCGGGGTCTCCAGCCATGGCCGATGATATTGCAGCATCGGCCATGGCTGGATTGTAATATTTCACCAAGTTTCATTGGTGAAATATTACAAATAGCTCTGATTTGGTGTTCCACTTTCAACAGCCAATCAGAGTGACCATAGCCAAGGGGGGGTGCGAAGCCACCCCCCCCGGGCTGAAGTACCACTCCCCCTGTCCCTGCAGGTTTGGTGGAATTGGAGATAACCTTTTCACTGGATCTGCAGGGACGCGATCCCTCCATGACGCCACATAGGCGTCACAGGTCGGATTGGCACTGACTTTCATGACGCCTACGTGGCGTCACAGGTCGGGAAGGGGTTAATAAAAACCCAAATTAAATTAAAGGGGTATTAGTTTAAATAGCTGCTAGATCAAATACATATGTATGACAAGTACTGTACGTCTTCAAGAAAATATGTATAATAAGGTGCTTAGTGCGAGATACTATCTCAGTAGGTCATGTATGTGACAAAGTGCATCATAAAGTATGTGACCCACTTATACAGACATCAACAATAAAGTGCATAAGGCATATCACAGCAGCATATTGTTCAGACATAGTAGTCATATTTATAACAATTGAGGTCTCATTGTGTATACGGTGGTAACATACTGCAAGCGCAAACAATGTATATATGTGGGGTAACTACCTATGGGTATAGATGGTAAGAAGGCAAACATGAGTGACACACTAATAATAGGGAAGAGATCTGTGGTGCCCCTGCAGTTCAGCTACCACAATGGTATCGCCTCCCTAACCGGTGGTGGTATCGTGTCTGGAAGTAAATGGAGCTCCCTACACTGAGTAAACCGCACAACCACACACAAGTCTGATCCCTGACCAGAAGGGGGAGCACAAGCCCCTAGTTTGTAGAGTGACTGTCCTTTCTGACTGGGGGGAGGAGTTAGAGCAGAGTAGTGCAGTGTAGTGTGAGGAAGCGAAGAGAGAGTGTAGCGCCCCCACTGCCGCAGGGCCGAGGGGTACCCGGTACCGGGCCTGTGAGTCTCTGCTCTGGGGTTGTCACGGTGGCTAGGCCCGATCCGTGACCCTGCCGAGGGGCGCACAGTGAATGATGTGAGATTTCGGTGTAAATGGATGATGATAGTGGTGCAGTGCAGTAAATAACGAGGACACCAAGTTTGCAGTCTCTTTACCTCTTTACTGAAGATCTCTGGGTCCTCAGTCCGGAATCCGGATAACCCGGCTGCGCAAGTCCGGCCGGTCCAATGGCACCTCCAGAGTTCTCTTAGCAGGTGGAAATCTGTGCCTTCCTTCTAGCGCTATGTGTTGCAGTCCTTCCCTGCTGTGCTTACGGAAAGTCCCCACAACTGTTGTGTCTGTTTCTTAAGTTCCCTCACAACTCGATTAGATGATGTTCTGCTAATCCTCCGTCCCTCCCTGATGTTACGGTTGGGACGGCACCCGTTTGACGGGTAGGCTCGGAGCTCTTCCGGGACCCTAGAGTCGCCCCTCTCCACAAGTTGCCCCCCAAGACTGCATAGGTGATTTAAGTGAGACAGCCCGCCTTAGACTGACTGTCCTGCCGCTGTTTAGAGTATTGCTTGAAGCTGAATATTGAAATACTCCCTCGGCGTTCCGGCCACCGGTTGTGCGCCTCAGTAGGATGTTGCCTCGGTCTTACAGCACGACTCCTACTGGTGTTCTCCTTATTGCTTTGATCTCATTTCTCACTCAGCACAATCTATCTCGCTTCTGATCCTTCCTTGGGCACCGCCGCTATCCTGAGCAGGCACGGTCCCGTTACGTTCGCTCAAGTTGCCAAGCCTCTGTCAGGATCCCACCCCTGACAGAGACCCTACTGTATCTTCCCCCACAACACCCTCTGCCACAAGGTGTTGCCCGGTTCCAACCCAGTCAGCTTTCTCTCTAACTTTCTGCCTGACCCCCAGTTTTACCAGTGTGTGAGGAGTGGCCTAATGAATAGAACCCTTAGCTCCCCCTGGAGGCCCGGCGGTGAAATGTATTGGTGTCTGTGATACCTGATCAGATGAACTCCTTCAGTGCCATCAGACGTACCATAGCTCCCCTTAGTGGCGGAGCCACAGTACTGCAACGACCAGGACTCTGGGGCGCTGCAAGAGCACATGGAATTTCCAGGGGTTGGAGCTATGGAAAGCTCACCCTAGGATAAAAAGAGAACAGGGCACCAGAGCCCTAGGCTACCAGGGATTACAAATCCTGGGAGCAGAACATGGAGACTGGGGGACTGCAGGTTCTATGGCCACCCCTGCAGCACTAGAACAACACATTGTATAGAGTTCAGAGCTGGGATCGAGAGAACAGCTTCCAAAGGGGCTCGCAATGTATGCTGACTGGAGCTGCAGCAGAATAGACAAAAAAGGAGTACAGATCAGCTCATAAGCTGCTGAATCTCCAAAGAGACAGACACAGAATGGAAGGCTCATCCTACCCACTTAGTGGTGTGGACTCCAACTGCTCCCAGACCGGCTGGAGCTTGTACTTAGTGACCAGTACCCCTGGATTCAACCTGCCTCTATCATCAGTAAAGGTAAAGACTGAATTCCTTCACCTCCTTGCTTCTTTCAGCTGCACTGCGCACTACAACTCCCATCATTGCCCCAGGGACATGCTCCTGATGAAGGGAGTGATCCATCTTCCTGCATTACCATCTATCCCCTGAGGACCCCACTTGCAGCGCTGGTTATCCCTGGCCAGACACCTCAGCTGGCATCACGATACAACTGTAAACAATTATCCCTTGTAAATATTCCCCTTTCATTTGCCAGGTCAGGGCCACGGTGCAGTACGATCGCCACTGTGACATTCCTGATAGACTGCCTGCCTGGCTACCGAGTACCCACGGCCCGCGCGACCGTGGCAGATCTGCAATGCGTAACCTGAGATGTTGTTGGTAGCCTCAGCAAATTGGGAATTGATTGAAGATTGGGCAATATCTTCCCTATCAGAAATCAGCCTGGAGTTATGTTGTTGAAGTGGCCAGGAAGGAAAACCTGACTGCCGAGGGAATGGCCAAGTAATAAAGGATCGGATGGGGGTGGATCAATGGACTCTGACCCCTGTCCAGAAGAGGCTTCTAGAAGATACTCTGTGGGAGTTTCAGGAGGCCTTCTCCAGTAATGGTGAAGATTCTGAATGCTGTTCTACCATCAAGCATGACATTCCAATCAGGAGCACTCCACCAATCTGGAACGCTAAGGTCAGATCCCGCCGAAAGTGTACCAAGAAGTAAAAGAACATTGTGACTATCGTGTGTAAGCATGTGCGTCTGCGTGTCTGCATATGTGAAGAATGAGAGGGCAGGTGTGGCCCTGTGTTGTATACCCATGTTTCTCTGCTGTATCTGTGCATCAAGAATCGTGGTGTATGTAAAGGGGCCCACAAAAACCTGCAGCCAGCCCTGGTAGGCCACCTTACCTCTTTGGCCTCTGTGCAGCCGCACACATTGCACAATGGTATGAGCACCCGTGTCCCTTTCAGGTTCTTCACTTGGTTCTGCTGCATTTTATCCATTATTCATCCATTCCTGTAATCTTTAGAAATGTACATTTTCCTTCACTTATCTGCACAGGATATGAAAGTAATTTTTGTCATGTGATTTCTCTTTTTTATGCTGCAATACATTTGGTGTTAACCACTGTGTTGATACATCCTGTGATTTTCAGGGGAAAATGCATTCATATGCTCGACGTTTCTGCAGTAGTTTACTGAGTGTGACATGAAAAGTTAAGATTACTGAACAAAGCAAATGACTCCATTCATTTACATTCTGCATGGATGGTTCCAGCGGAGCTGTACAGTTGCATACTTCTATGTGTAATATATAACCACAGCCTCTTACACATTCTCTGGTGATAAAACCCTCTTGACATCTCAGTCAGAGTTCTTTTACATCCTATGACCACTCTTTCATCACTTAGCAAATGTTGAATACTAATTACTGCCAGCGATGCTCATGCTAGTATTTGGCGTTTTGACATAAACCCTCTAACAACCAGGCAGTGACATTGAGAACCAAGTAAGTTTTTTGGGGGGAATTCATTGTCGCATTTCAGAAGCTATACCCTTTTATTTTCCGTTGAGGTAGCCATATGATGGCTTGTTCTTTGCAGGATAATCTGTAATTCTCAAATCCACCATCTGTTTGAGGTATATGTAACTTAGTTATTCTAAGGTATATTCAGATCTCAGGTATTTATGGGATATTCACAGGATATGCCTCCAGTATTCCTCCTGAATATTCATGAAAAAATCGACACGTGGGTGTGATTATTCCCTTTGTCAGGGTGATGTCTTGCTATATAGTCTAGCACTGTCAGCATTAACTAGGCATTTTCAGACCATAGAGGGACAAAACCCCAAGGGGCAGCTAGCACCAGTTAATTATTTATTAATTTCTGTGATGAATAACAGAGAAATGACACGGCTTAGGGTTACAAGTAAAGTTTGTACAGAATTGTCATTTCATGAGCATACAAGTATTTACTAAAAAGGTGCAGACAGACTGCCATAGTTCTCTTCCATAGGATCACATCGCAGTGCACGGGCTGGCCCGGCACGTCTCCTGACCTGAGCGTGACAGCGTGATCTATTTCTATATTAAAACAAAATTCATGAAGCCCATAAAATGTAACCAGGTTGAGAACACATCCAGATAGTTTATAGTGTTTTCCCTCTAGTATAATGTGAAGAATATATCAAGAAGGTGGAATACTCCTAAACATATCAAAAACACCAAAAATTGGAGTAACGGTAACCGAAGAGGAAAATAAAATATATATTTTTTTATTCGAGAAACATTAAAAACAACATCTGCAAAATGTTCCAAATATAGCATAGAGGTTTATATAAAGCGAGAAAATGGAGACATGCAGGAAGCACCTTAGGGTATGTGCGCACGTTGCGAATTTGCTTTTGTAAAATTCTCTGCAGATTCTGCCTCTCTTGGCAGAAAACACAATTGAAATTCTGCGTGATTTTTATGCATTTTTGATGCGTGTTCTGTCCTCACTAAATAAGGCAGGCTCATGTAGCTATACAGGCAGCTAAACCGCTATACCGAAGTCAAATAAGGAGACTGTGGTTGAGTCTGTGCTTTTATTGAACGTGATAGTATATTGATGAGGTGAAACTGAAAACAATCATATAAATACAATCAGTGCATGGTACAGCAGAAATACATACTACACATGTTGTACATTAAGGATGAACATTTACAAGGCTAGTAACTGAACGAGGAGTACAACAGACTAAGCATGGCTAATATTAGAGCAGAAATTACCTACAGAAAGCATAAAGACATACTGGCAATGCAATCACAAGGGGGATGAAGTAAAAGCATCTTTCCTTGAAAGCAGAATGAAGGAAATGGAAGAAAATGGAGGGAAATGGAGGCTGAGCTACCATAATGCATTGCAAAAGGGGGAGGAGAAAATAGGACTGTGAACATGACTCTGACCGATAGAGGGAGCCAAAACACTGTAGACAAATAAAGATATGAATATATGAGTTCCTGTACACTCATACTAGTGAAAAAACTACAAGTTATGCAAACAGATAATCAGATGGCGGATTTGATGCGGATTTTCATGCAGATTTGTATGCGTTTTTGTAAGCTAAATAAAGATATATTATTTAACAAAAAAAAAGAATTGTGATGTCATTCCCTTGTCTAACGTCTTCTTTTTCATTCTCTATTGAAGACCATAATATCATTACATACCATGTTCAAATATAATGTTTACACACACAAAACAAATAAAAGTGAATATATTATATATATGTATATACAACCCCTGGCAAAAATTATTTAATCACAGGCCTTGGAGGATGTTCATTCAGTTGTTTATTTTTTTATTAAAAAAAAGCAGAACACAGACATGGCACAAAACAATGTTTTTCGCTCCCCTCCTTCCCAGAGCCATAACTTTTTACATTTTCAGTATGGCCATGTGAGGGCTTATTTTTTGCGGCACAAGTTGTACTTTTGAAAGATATCATTGGATTTAGCATGTCGCGTACTAGAAAAGGGGAAAATAATTCCAAGTGCGGTGAAATTGCAAAAAATGTGCAATCCCACACTTGTTTTTTGTTTGGCTTTTTTGATAGGTTCACTAAATGCTTAAACTGACCTGCAATTTTGATTCTCCAGTTCATTTCGAGTTCATAGATACCAAGCATGTCTAGGTTATGTTTTATCTAAGTGGTAAAAAAAAATTCCAAACTATGCTAAAAATTTGTTAAAAAATTGCGCAATTTTCCAATACCCGTAGCGTCTCCATTTTTCCTGATCTAGGGTCGGGTGAGGGCTTATTTTTTATGCACCAAGCTGATGTTTTTAATGATACCATTTTGGTGCAGATACGTTCTTTTGTTCACCCGTTATTGCATTTTAATGCAATGTCGCGGCGACAAAAAAAACGTAATTCTGGCTTTTCAATTTTTTTCGACGTTTAACGATTAGGTTAATGCTTTTTTTTTGATAGACCAGGGAATTCTGAACTTGACGATACCAAATATGTGTAAATTTGATTTTTTATTATTGTTTTATTTTGAATGGGGCGAAAGGGGGGTGATTAACCTTTTTATTTTTTTTAATTTTTTTCATATTTTTTAAAACTTTTTTACTTTTGCCATGCTTCAATAGCCTCTATGACAAGCAGCAGACGCTGTCTTTCTCCAGCTTGTTTACCATTGGGTTTTTTTTCTCATTAAACGCCCCATACCCTTATGAAAGTGACCTTACCAAGACGTGCCTCACTAAAAATCCACAGGATTCCCACGAATCCCTGACACTCCTGTATAGTTTGTAATTGATAAAGGCCAAATGCGGCCAAAACGTTTTGCCTTGACTACATTAAAAGTCAAAAAATTAATCTTTAAGTAGAGTGCCTAGTTTATTTTTTATTATTTCTGTTTTGGAGACATATTGCTTGAAGTTTCCGGTCTTGACACTTTGATGTCTTCCTTGGTCTACCAGTATGTTTGCCTTTAACAACCTTCCCATGTTGTTTGTATTTGGTCCAGATCTTAGACACAGCTGACTGCGAACAACCAACATCTTTTGCAATATTGTGTGATGATTCACCCTCTTTTAAGAGTTTGATAATCCTCTCCTTTGTTTCAATTGACATCTCTTCTGTTGGAGCAATGATTCATGTCAATCCACTTGGTGCAACAGCTCTCCAAGGTGTGATCATTCCTTTTTAGATGCAGAATAACCAGCAGATCTAATTTAATGCATGTGTATGTTTTAGGAATTGAAATTTAGAGGGTGATTCCATAATTTTTCCCCTCTGCTTATTCTAAAAAAGTAACAAATGCTGACTACAAAATTTTTTGTTCTTGATCTCTTTTAATGTTTATTAAAGCCAGAAAGTTGTCATTTGAAATGACTGTAGTTTTGTGTCATGTCTGTGATCTGCTTTTTTTTAATAAAAAAATAAACAACTGAATGAACATCCGCCAAGGCCGGTGATTACATAATTTTTTGCCAGGGGTTGTATATACAGCTCTGGTAAAAAATAAGAGACCACCACATCAAAACCCTATCATGGGCAGCCATGACCTGAACCCCATTGAAAACCTCTGGGATGTAATCAAGAGGTGATGGAGACTGACAAGCCATCAAACAAAGAATAACTACTTACATTTTTGCGCCAGAAGCAGTGTGAAAGACTGGTGGAAAGCATGCCGAGACGCATGAAAGCTGTGATTAAAAATCATGGTTATTCCACAAAATATGGATTTCTGAACTCTTCCTGAGTTAAAACATTAGTATTGTTGTTTCTAAATGATTATGAACTTGTTTTCTTTGCATTATTTGAAGTCTGAAATCACTGCTTTTTTATTTTGATGATTTTTCTTTGCCAGAAAAAAATACAAACTTTATTGCTTGGAAATTCGGAGACATGTTGTCAGAAGTTCATAGAATAAAAATCAGACAAACTGAACATTTTGCAGTGGTCTCTTAATTTTTATATATTTTGTATATAATTATATATACAGTATATATGTATGTAATACCAAGCCCGTGGTTTAGTAATGAACTGGTGTCAGTCAAATGCGATGCCCTCATTAATAAAACGGTACATAGAGAGTTAAATAAAGACACACACACACATAAACACACGAAATCTGCGTGAAACGCAATATATGTTTAGCTTTCAAAAAATAAAATAAAAAATTGCTTGAGCTCCCGCATAATTTCCTTAACCAGCAGAGGGAAAGCCAACGGCTGAGGGCTGATGTTAATATTCTTGGAAGGAGCCAATAGCCATAAAGGTTCCCAGGCTATTGATATCAGCTCACACATATTTTCTTAGCCTTTACTGGCTAGTTTACAGGGGATCCCAGAAAAAAATTGACATTGGGTCCCTCTATAAAATTTAACCAGCAAAGACTAGGCAGACAGCTGCAGGCTGATCTTAATAGCCTAGGAAGGGGCCATGGATATTGGCACCCCCAGGCTAAAAAAATCAGTTTTCAGCCACCCCAGAAATGGCGCATCTAATAGATGCGCCAATTCTGGCACTGAGCCTCGCTTTTCCCACTTACCCTGTAGCAGTGGCAAGTGGGGTAATATTTGTGGGGTTGATGTCACCTTTGTATTGTCCGGTGACATCAAGCCCATGGATTAGTAATGGAGAAGCGTCAATAAGACACCTATCCATTACTAATCCTATAGTTATATGGTAAATAAATCCAGAATAAAGTTATTTAATTGAAATAATCACACAGACTCCTTTATTGAATCTTAATTTACCATGCAAACTGCATCGCCTAATCCCCAACTCCCTCGATCTCCTGCAACAAAAATAAAATAATAAAGCAACATATAATACTCCCTGTCTGCCGTAGTCCATTTACTGACTGTCCCACAATGATCTCACGTGTAGAACAGTCACATTGGGAGATGTGACTGCTCTACCCGGCCTCCGGTGATATACTGACAGGAGGTAATACCTCCCACAGTGTATCACTGAGAGTTCACCGGAGTTCGTGCTCTCACTTTTGGCACTGCTGCATGAGAATTTTTGTCATGCAGCGGTGCCGCAAGTGAGAACCAGAGCTGATCAGCTGATGTATGTAAGGAGTTAAAAGCACAAGAAGAGTCTGGGGGCGGTTACCTTCTTGGCTCTGTGCCCGGAACCATTGAGCTGTGCTGCGGGTTCCCTAGGGAGAGACTGAGAGACTGGGACAGAAAGGAAGCAGCCACAGGGCGGGAAAGGGACGCGCGCAAGAGACAGAGCAGCGTGCAGAGCAGGGTGCAGCTGTGCTTCAGAAGAGAGAGAGAGAGAGCTCCCGGTCTGAGGACAAATAGAGAGAGACTGCCCAGAAAGACTGTATCTCGTGAGTACATAAAGCGGACTCTGCTGTGACTGGAGAGGGGCACTTTGAGACCCGTTTTAGAGACTATGACACCCTGGTCCCCGCGGTATCAGTACAGAGACTTAACAGTACAGAGCCCCTGACTCCTGGTACAGAGACTTAACATTGCGGAGCCCCTGTTTTCCTGGTACAGAGACTTAACATTGCGGAGCCCCTGTTTTCCTGGTACAGAGACTTAACATTGTGGAGCCCCTGTTTTCCTGGTATAGAGACAACAGTGCGGAGCCCCGATTTCCAGGTTGTGCTTTAAAAGTTAAAGACTCAGAGCCTGTGCATACCACATTAACTCCCGAAACCCCAGGCAGCAGGCACTCAGAGACTACTCTGCCCACGGACAACAGAGGGGCGACAAGTGCCACTGTTTCTCGGCGCCTACGTTGGAGAAGACGACCCTCCAAGCAAGTCATCTTCAGACTGATAAGTGTTCTTTTCTCAAGGAATCCTGCTTAATTCGGTTATATTGTTTAACTCCCGTATTTTTGCATTGTTTTATTGTTAGTTATTTTGCATTGCTTCCTCCCTGCGAGGAGAACCATATCCCTGTTATTAAACCCCTCAACTGTTGGTCTGTCTGTTCCGTGGTGACATACTCAGTACCTGCATTCTATTACATTTGGCGTAGTCGGCAGGATGTCACACGGTAGCGCGGACAGGGCAGACCAAGCAGCTGGGGAAGTTCCCAGGTCTAGCATTTCCCTGGGAGCCATGTTGAATAATTTGCCAAGGTTCACTGGGAACAATGTAATGTTGTGGAGTTGGACAGAGTGTATCCGGGGAATGATGCGTATGCACCCCATGACACCAGCCCTGGAGGCAGAAATTGCATTGATGGCCCTGGAGGGGGAGGCGCGGGATTCTGTCATGCATAGGTTCCCCCGGGAGAGAGATACCCTGGACAAAGTGCTGCGCATATGTAGGGACCACAGGTAAAGAAGGATGCAGGGACAAATAGGAGCCAGAAAGCAAATAGCGTTTTTAACTTTCTTTTTAACTTCCAACCAAAAAGATGACAAACGTTTTTCCACGCAGGGAACTTATATACAAGAACACAATCTCGCAGTAAATCCTAATTACTATATGACCGCCCTGAACTATACCCGTAGAACGCGGCAGCGCCTCACTAGTGACTCCCTACTAAGATAAAGTCAACAACGGTCACTTATCAGTGCTGGTCCAGCGATGTAGTCCTGACGGTGAGGCTCCGACAACGCCGTAGTCCTGATGGCGGAGGAAGGAGGTGTCTTCTGGCGACGGGCCCAGGCGTAGAGTCGAGTCCAGAATGTCTTTTGCGGTGCTGCGTTCCCTCCTGCAGGCGGACGTTGATCCGAGGTAACAGCCTCCCAGTCCAGAGAAGAGTCTTTTTGAGGAGGATTAGGAGAATAATCAGTATCAGTCACAGCTGAGACGAAACCATGCGAGTCCGTAGCACTCTCTGGCAAGGTGCTCTCAGGGAGCGCGGTAATACTGTCCCTGAGCTGGTCAGCACTACCCCTCTGCCTGGGGGGTCGCTGACGACGAATGCGCCTCTTTTTGGGGGCTCTGGTAGTTGCCCGCAGTGTCTGTTGCACGTTTTCCCCCTGCTTCCAGCAAGTCTCACTGCGGCCTGCACACTCACAACAACTGCGCTGCAGTTTCCTCTCCTCAGAGATTTCCCGCGCTTCTCTGCCCCTGCTTTCGCGCGTTTTGCTTTTTATCCTCTCCTCTCCCTGCGTCACTCTTCCTCCTGTCACATGAGCCTGGCTTCCCATGCACCCCTCAAATCCGTCCCCCGGAACCCCGACTCCCGGCAACAATGGTTCCACCCGTCTGCACAGCTCACCAGGTCCCTGTCCCCTACATTCCCCCACCCTGTATGCTCGCCAGTCCCTGGGCGAGGCCTTCGCACTGACAGGTCGCCCACCTGACGGATTGTTCCACACTTGGGTCTGTCTGGTGTGTAAGTCAGGACTGTAGCGAGTTGGGGGTCTACCGGCAGTAGAACGTTCAGAACGTCGTGGCTCGGGTCCTTGTATAGGGGGTGTTGGGGAAATGTCGTCAGCGGAAGAGTGACTGGTCAGGGGTAGTGTAGTAGTCGAGATAGGGGGAGTATTTTGACGCCGTTCTTCTTCTTCATCATCTTCTTCATCCCACCAATGGTTGTTGGGGGATTCAGTCGTAGGTGGCTCTTCCCTGATTGCGGATTCCGGGGTGTCCGAGTCAACAGAGCGACACAACCGGAGCATGTTGCGATGAAGAATGCGAGTACCTGTACTTCCGAGGGCCTCAGACTGCACTTCATATACAGGTCCATGCGGGTCTATACGGCGAAGCACCCGATAGGGTGTTTTTTCCCAACGATGGTCTAACTTGTTTTGCGGTCTTTGCTCTCGAACGAGTACTCGATCACCTGGCCGGAACTCTGGGGGTTTTGCTGTAGGGGTGCTCCGATGCTCCACTTCCCGAATTCGAGTGTGTACCAGTCGGTGTAAGGTCTGCAGCCGATGCCGATGATCACGCACCCACGAAGCCATCCCTGTTCGGGGGCCTTCTTCCTCCGAAGACAGTTCCAGATCTGTCATGCCTTTTCCTGGGCGCCCAAAGACCACTTCATACGGGGTGCGTCCTGTGACTTGATGAACTCTATTGTTGTAGACCCACACTAGGTCCGACACATACTCCGGCCAGCGGGCCTTCTGATCTTGTTCTAGCGCACGCAGCATTTGAAGCAAAGTCCGGTTAAACCGCTCACAAGCCCCATTTCCCTGGGGATGATACGGTGTGGTGCGTGACTTATCAATGCCGTAGAGGCGATGCAGCTCTTCCATGACTTTGCCCAAGAAACAGGCGCCTTGATCCGAATGTATTCGCCTCGGACAGCCGTAAACTTGAATAAAGTTCTTACAGATAGCGCTCGCCGCCGACTCAGCTGTCTGATCACGGGTAGGGGTGACTACCGCGAATTTTGAAAAATGATCTACCATAACGAGGCAGTGTTCGTAGCCTTGATGCGCTGCTCCAATGGTAATGTAGTCTATCATTAATACTTCAAAAGGGGCAGACGTTGTGATGCTCTGCACAGGCGCCCTTTCCTCCGGTGACTTGGTTAGCTCACATTGTCGACATTGTCTACAGGCAGTTTGTACTTCCGCAAGCAGCCGAGGATGATAGAACCGAGTTTGCAGCCACTTAAACGTCCTCTTCACTCCGAAGTGTGCCCCGGACTCATGAGCTTCTTTAGCAACTGCGGCCACCACGGGCCCTGGTAAGACCATCTGCCAGGTCGGCTCGGAATCTGCCTGAGCCATGGTTAAGTGGCATAAGAGCCCGTCCTGAAGAGTTAGGCGCTCCCACTGCCGCAGAAGAAGGTTCAGGTCTGACGGGAGAGTTTGTCCAGGGCTTCTCACGGGCAATAGACCATTCGTTATCCACTGTCGCAATGGAGCTAGTTCCTGGTCTTCCTGTTGCAGCCGTATCCATTCGTCCCGACTCTGAACCAACAGTCCTGTAGCCGTTCCGTTCCCGGTCTGTTCCCGGCTCACAGCCGTCCGAGTAGCGCCCCCGATGGCGTAGGGGATTTCTTCTCCCTCCAGCTCCTCATCTCGGTTAGTCCTTGGGGGATTCTTCCGCAGACGAGATAATGCGTCAGCATGAACATTCTCCGCTCCTCGCTTGTAAAGGATACGGTATCTGTACTTGGCCATCCGGGCTACCCAGCGCTGTTCTAGGGCACCCAATTTTGCATTTTCCAGATGTGCCAATGGGTTGTTATCCGTGCGTATCAGCA